>NW_027411615.1:26098408-26703450 GCF_049639745.1 Rhodnius prolixus
GATAGTACGGATTCTGATTGAATGAATGGGTTCGTCATACTCGCATATGTTGAAATTTAGAATTTTAATGAAGGGCTGTGAGAAAAATGCTCTATGGTCAAATCATTTCAATTATTTAGTGGACCAAGGAAGCCTTTGCAAATTCAGAGTGTTGCAGCATGTGTAGTTGCTTCAGGTGGTGGCGCTTTTTCTATTGGCACTTGGAAATGATGGACAATAATCCGAAAACCGACCCAACGCTGGAGAGAGTAATAAATATTCTGTCAATTTTGTTATAGATCCTTTTGCTTGGCACGCTGCGTGTTGTAGTGATCCCAGTGGCTTCCGATAAAAATCATGTGCTTCATTGCCCTGAAGTTATTGTAAATTCCACTCTTTATATCGTTTTATCACTCTTAACTTTTCTTACTGTTCTTCGATCTCTTTTAATTTAAAAACATGCGAGTGGAAGTGACAAAATTGAAAATTACGCGAGATATTTCAAATTGCTTTAAAATATTGTTATCCTATGGAATTTTAGTTTCATTGGAAACTGCAAACAGACGAGGAGAGTCCAGACCTTGACAAATTAGAGCTTTCTCAAATGGCATCACTTACGTTTCAATCAAGAAGTAGTAAATAAAATGCAATTAGCAAAGATAAATTATTTTAACTTACACTTAAAAGTATTTGTAGAAAATATTTTAAAGTGATTATATAATATATCTTTTTAAAATTCCGAGATGAAAAATGAAGATTATGTCCCTATAAATGATCAAATCAGACATTTTTATAACTCTTCAAGAAAATAACATTTGAGAACATTAATTTTTTTATAAATTTGAAGAAATATAGATTATAATTCTACTAAATTCTCCTTTTCCTATAAACCACAATGAATAAGACTACAAATCTAAAGTCTACCCCAGAGATATCTTAAAAATAGGAACAAAATATAATAAAAAGATTAGACAGAAAGAAACTTGTCTAAAATGTCATCATTAAAATTACATTTGAGATCCACTAATCAGCAAAGTAAAGTAAATCCAGCTAATCGAACGTAGCTCCTCTACAAATATTTATGTACTTTTACTTATAGCTGGCCTAACTTACTTTGTGCTGAAGAGAAACGTTACAGGTTGACTAGTTGAGTATCCTAAGAGATTCCGCCAAAAACTCATTTTCCTTAGAAAAAGATTTACAAGACTTCTTAGCTTAAAAGAAGTACTGTCCTTGGTCTAAAGAATTGCTCTAAATCGCTCTAAATTGCTTGCAGTGCCACAAATTAATTTTAACTTTTGTTATAAACCACAACTAACATTTCTTAGTCTGTTATTAATACTATTATCCATCGTTTTATTTCCACTTCTATTTATCCCTGAGTTTGAATGATGTCAAACTGCCCATATCATGCAGTTAAAAACTACTTAATCTTTAGCTTTTCTCTTTTATTTTGATTAGAAGAAGCAGAAGTTCAAATTAAATTCCAAAACTAATATGATGGCTACTATCAAAAACGTCAGGAGTTATTGCCTAAATTAGGGCAATATCATGGATTATTAATTATTTCTGGAATTTCTTTCTTTCAAATTAGAATGCTTTTTTAAAAATGCTTTCATTGATTAACGACCGTAACCATAACTTCAAAATTTCAAGGTTGTTTCTTGCACTATTCTTTCAAATTTTCGTCGAACTTCGGACAGTTCAGTAGAAGTGCTTCATCTGAATGGATCTTTAGGATTTGTTAAATAAGTAACAATAGTAATTCAAATTTTAAAAAACTTATTAAACGACCAAATAATATAAATTTATCTCTTTCCTTAATTCTCGATTGTTTTAAGCATCACTAATGCAAAATTAATGCTGTAACATAAAATGTATACAACATAAATTACAACAGAATTTACTTAACATTTGATTAAATGTAATGATTTAAATGATAGATTTGTTTTTAATCGTGGAGGAATTTTATTACCGGAAGTCATTTTATAGTTATATGTAAGATAACATTTTTTAGAAGTTTGCTCATTCTACTTTATAACGAATGAAACTTGTTTGACTAGCATTGCGAAACATGATTAAATAGGAAATTAAAATCCAGCTGCAAGTATCTTAGTTGTTTGAATGTGTTTTTTAATTTTTCAAAATTTACCAACGTTTTGTGGAATTAAAAGTAATATAAAGTCTTGTCAAACGCTAAGTTTCTGAAAATAAATGGGAAATCTCAAGACGCTTTAAATATTTGCTAGTTCTCCACTCTTCGTTCATTCCGCAGAAATTAGTTGTTGGAAATTACTTTCTCATTTTATGTACTTAGTTTAATTACTAATTAGTTAGGAAAAAGTGAAACCTGCTTACTGAAAATTGCAAAACATGATTAAGTAGGAATTTAAAATATCTGGGTTATCTTTAGTAACTTTAGATCAATAGAAAAGAGACGTTGGCAAATATTTCTGAAATCAGACATTCGTGAAAGAAAAAAAGTGTCATTAGAATAATCATCATAATAATAACAATGAACTAGTCTAGGATATGCGCATTGAAGGTTTAATAAAATACAAGTTTTTCTAGGCTTGGCTATGAAAATCTTATCTATAATTTCTTCAAACACTTAGGATGAAAAATTGTCCACTTAAACATTGATTATAACCAAAACTATCATCAAAAATAATTGCAAATTAATTTCTTCGATGATCGAAGGATATTTTACTTAAAAATAAAAGCAAATAGGAAATCATTTAACAAAGAACTGATAATAATTCTAACAGCATTTTTAGATTATCACTCAACTTGTGTTCAAACAATATGAAACTATTGGATGTTTTTATGAATAGACAGAGGTATTATCAGTTTTTAAAATAACAGTAAGTAAGACTGATATAACATAAACTTTTCAATTGGGTAAAAATGATGGTGGTTACGTTTGTCAAATTACATGTTTATGTTTTAAATGCACGGTCAATTCCAGAGTAGCAAGGACTCCTTCGTAATGTTTGTATTGTCACACACATCTTCTTATGTCAAGAAGGATATTAGCACATTACTTTATCCAACTTTACATTCTTCACTCGCAGTTTTTGGTAGTTATTTAGCAAATGCAACAACCGGCCAAGATATGAATTGAACACTACTAAGACTATAAAAGTAATCATTAGCCTAGTTATATATTAATATAATATAATAAAATAAATTATCTAATAAATAAGTCATGCTTTAATAAATTTCGACTTTACTTCGCGAAAATCCTCGCACTTACAGTATTGCGGCAAGCTACTTAATCTAGGTAAAATGAAACAAATTAAACATTAAGAATTGGACAATGTTAGCACTATCTCTGCTTCATTCTTTAACCCTCCACTACTCAGAACTTAATGTTACCTGCCAAAGTTTGAAATTCTAAATTTTCGAAAAGCAGAGGAAATAATGTGAAAATGTAGTGTAAGATTACAAAAAACACATTTGTTAGAAATTATTTCTGTATTATCATATTTTACTTAAAAGGAACCACAATGGTATCTATATTTAAATATACAATGTATCAAAGAAAAATTGAGCAGGTTTTTCCCTTATCAATTTTCACTATCGCGGTAAAAATCTACAACTAATTTGGACATTGTTTACAATGCTGTTCTCACAATGTCTCTAAGTCGTCAATGCCAAGGCGATTAGTCTTATCCAAAATCTGTTTGAAGTAACAAGAAAAACTAACTAGTTTGACGCTAGTCAGGATACTTTTTGGTTTCATTCCTCTTCTACCGGGTATATTGCTAAATCATTACTTATTTAATATAACTTGAAAGGAAATCAGCAAATATGGCGAATTAAGTTTATTTATGTTGAAATGAATATCTTAGAGTCATATTAAGTCTTCTAAAGTTTGGTTTATTATTTTATAAGAGAGAGAAGAGGTGTAAGCTATTCAAAGAATAAGTTTTTTCAGCTCTCTGAAATAAATTGGAAAAAATGGGCAAATGATCACTTAGAAGGACAAAATGACGCGTTTTCGAAAACTGCTGTATTCGGAAGTGCCTACGTATTACACATGAATACGAGTAGAAAATCATTTGATCGACGAGGAGAGCGATTTGACGGACAAACTGGCATATTTAAAGAAACTAAGATAGGCAAACTATACACCTTGCATCCCAATCAAGATGAATAATTCTTTCTTAAATAAGCCCGGTCCAACGTCTTCCAGCAATTGAGAATTCAGACAAGCTTGAATTATAATAAAATAATACAATGTTAGAAACAGGCACTACGTCAATGTAAACACAATAGGCCGGCCAGTCTCGCAAGTAGAAGTTTAGAAAAAAAGGAAAGTACAAAATCATCATTAGTTTCGCTGGTATTTCCTTAATTTCTGTTTCTAACATTGAACTTTAATGCCAAGCGTATATTGTACACATTAGGTCGGCAGGTTTTCGTTGAAGAGATTTTGAAATCAGGGCACAATTCAAAATCTTTTTTAGTTTTGCTGGAATTTCCTTAATTTCTGTTTCGAACACTTATCCTGTCTAAATCTTTTTTCCAGAGGGTCATTTAATAAAAAGGAGGAGGGAATAATTTTGAAACTATTCAAATTTTGAATCTACTGTTTAAATACTTGCCATCATCACCTAAACTTATAAGGTCAACTAGATATTGCAAGATGCAAGTGATAATTGCGATTTCAGTTTTTATTTATTTATTTTTTTGCTTAAGAGGCATTTCAAGGCAAATAAAATGACAACTAAGAGAACTTATAAAGGAATGCTTTTTTTCTTAAATTGCATACATTGTTATAGATAATTAATATTCTAGTCTTGAGGCAACAGATCACGAAAACAATATAAATGGGTACTTAATTGTTAGCTGAATGGAAAAGTGTATGTCTCCCGAGGAGGCAACAATTCAGCAATTGGGGCAAGGTGAACAAGTGTCCACGTGACGTCAACTGCAAGAACGGTTTATCTTCATTGTGCTGTAATGTGGTCTATTGTATAATATTAAGTAAAGTTTAGCGTATTAAATAAAAAGTTCATTCCACTCCGCTGTACAAGTAGTTTGAAGATATTTAATGATGTCTATTCGAGTTTAAAGTCACTGAGCATTTATTTACTTTCATGTTAAAAATCAAAAGGTTATAGACTTTTTACCGAAAGTTATTACCATTCTTTACCAATAAAGGAAACTAGCTATTTAATTGTGTAAACAATTCTCTTAACTACTAATTACAATGAGTATCTTATTAAGAAATCTTTCTAAGTTATTAAGTGAACATACTAATATCCCTTTGTTTTTGTGTGTGTGCTAAACGTTGTGAGAAAATGTAATACTTTAATCAATACGAAAACTATGACAAAACAGCAATTTTTTTTTTTTAAGAACTTAACATTTAATGGCAGTATCACTTAGATTGGATGCCAGATTGATGGCTGAAATAGAGCTTAAAATTTCCAATTTAATATGCTGTTTATTAATTTTCCTCGCTATTGGTAAGGACACTACTATCGGTTTGTACTTATTTTCTGGACGCTTAAGAAGAAAATACTGAAGCAGTATGGTATTTTGACATGGGAGTAGTGGGTGACTTCCTCAGATCACTAGATAACTTTATTGTCATTTACTTCGCTTTACTAAAAATTACTTGGAGATCAGATACGAAAGTACGAATACAAATCTACCGAAAGGTAGATTTTTCTGAAATAACGATTTGGTTTTTCGTATCTTTTTTAGAAAATGGCTCCAAGTAACGTCAGGATTATTTATTATTTTCTCTTTGGTTTTAGTAAATCAGTGTTTTTAGGCATACATCTCGCTACTTTTTAGCGGTTAAGGTAAACTTCAATTTTATATAAATATTCAGTTCTAATAAATAAATAATTAGAATGAAGAAATATATTGTTTTAATTTCTTCATTTTAGAAATAAAAGTTAATTTCTAGTTTCGCTGATCAATTCGCTGTTCTTTTAGGTAATTCCTAAAAGCTATTATGTATTCTTTCATTAAATGCCTGTATTGAACTTGTCGTGTTATAGAAGATTGCGTGCTTTTATTTTATTTATTTATTTTTTTTTTAATAAAAAATTAGGTGCTTGTAGTCAGTTAATTTATGAATTTTTCATACTGAGTTAGATATAAAATGTAGAAATGAAGTTCTTTATTAATGAAGATCTTACTACATCATTAATGATTTTTTTTTCGTTAGTTACGTACCCTGAAGGGCTGTTTTTTGTATATTGGACTATTATTTGTCCAGTGATGATATGATGGTCGGTGTAACGAGAAAAAAATGGGATTGCCTCAGGGCACTGAGAAAACTCCTTGGGCCATTTACCTCATTTAACACCTCTTAATTAAATATTTGATTAAAAAAAATCGATCTATTCGGCAAAGCTTTAATGTTCTGAGGCTCTACGCAAATCACATTATCACTTCATAAAAGAACTGCTGAAGAAGGCAATCTTAATAGAATTACAATGACTTTCAATAAAAAAAAACAAAAACTGCCGTCATTCTTTTTACTTTATAACACATTTAATTACAGCCCGTTGTAGTAAAAATTGCATACTAATAACTGATTTATGTATACTAAATGTTTGACTAATTGTAAAGTATTGTCAAATGTTCATCGCATAAATTCTTCAAAATTCGACCCATTCATTTTATACCCTATTAAGAAATGTGTGAATGAAATTTTCTGAGGCAGTCCAACCAGAATAACTTCCGAACTTGCATTCTCTGCTAAAAAAAAATATAAAACTCAATTATGGTCGCCAATATTTTACATCCAACAGCTTTCAGTCAATTAATGCAGTAACTTAAGTATGAGCTTTCAAATAATACTAAAATTATTATGTAGGTAGGTAACTATTATTAAAGGTAGTAATTTAGAGAGTTTGTTGTAAAACAAAAAACAATCTAATCTGATCAATTCCTGCAGTTTGAGAAAAAAAGTCGGGAAGAAATTAGTTACATTTCCTTGGGAAAACAAAACCTTTATTTATATTAACAGAAATTAACGCGTCAAGAAATATTAGCTCATACCTTCAAGTTAGTTTCTCAATTAAGGGTAACATTGAAGAAGTTATTAATTGCCTTAACGGCTAGTTAATTAAATTGGTTATTTATTCCATCTTCACTTTCTCCTTTCATTACACTGCGTACCTCAAAGAACCTTGGCCTCTTCAACCACTCTTTCTCAGACAACTACCAGTCCAGACGTCCACCGCCTTCTTCAACGTCGGATAGTCATCTTTTCTACAGTCTCTCTTTCTTCCTTGTCACTTAAGATGACCTCTAACCATCTCAACTTCACTCTTCTTATCCAACCCATCTTAAATCTTTTACGATTTTCCCGTTTTTTAACATTACGCTGACTACTTATCAATGGTATCCAAAAAAACTATCCGAGATAGAGAAATTCCTTATTCCAGGGAATATAGCAGACAAGAATTTTGAATCAGGGATTTCCGTGTGAAAATCCTGTGTATAACGAGCGAACAACTCAGCTAATCCCTTCTTCAAGTACGTACAGTTATTTTATATCTATTACTTTTGTTAATTCAATTAATTATACTGATTGGGTTAAATAGATAATTATAATATCTTTAATACATATTAATTTTGGGTTTTTACTTGGATATATTTGTACTTGAATGTCTAGCACTTCATTGTTTTAATTTACCTAAAGCGCAAAAAAGTAATTTATTCAGCTATTTATCTCTTTTTATATTCACACTTGCTTTGTAGAAATAAAAAATTATAAACTTATGTTTCTAATCAATTTGAAAGATAAATAATATCTTTGTTTCTGATGTAGCTTTTATTTTTTCAAGAGAATATTTAAATTCTATTTTTTCACGTTATGTTTAACTAACTTTATGTTTAGATATTTATCTACTTTTTATACATTTTTTTTATTTATACACATACATTTTATGAATTGTCATTATTCTACACCTTGGTGTCTTATCGAGGTGTAAAGTTTTATTGGCAATTTTAAGCAGATGTCGACATATTGCATACGTATCTAATGTTTGTAAAACTTAGTACTTAAATGTTTAAATTAAATTTTAATTATCAGTAGTTAATAGACTTTATTTTAAATTAAGGTCTTATTGATATTATTTCGCTCGGACTAGTTAGTTATTTACTAACACAAACTAACTGGAAAATGATGTCATTCTCTTGACCTAATGAGGTCTTCTTTCATTTACAAAACAATAAGTTTTAATGAGACAAAATTCTTGCCTATTATGATTGTATTGCAACAGAAGTTTATTATAGATTATTTTTTGTCTTATGTCAAATGGTCCCTAGTTTTATATTTTGGCTCGAACTTAAGTTTTTAGTATTTTAAATGCTAACAGATTTCCGGGGAATTCCTAAAACTCAATGCCTTTTTTCAAACATATATTTTGTGCTTAATTACTTTTAGGGTGAGGTTAGTTGGAAATCTTCATCCTAGACAAATAAAACTTTTAAAAAGTAAATGCTTTGCAGAGAAGAATTTATTGATCATAAACTACTTTCCTTTTGTTAAATTTCAAAAACACATAAAAATGGTTACAACCTAATTTATAGAGGCACAGGATAGTAAAAATAAATGACAAGTCAATACAAGGACAATTTGTATTTATTTCTCGTTTTACCACTCAAAATAATAATAATAAGAGAATCTATTGACCTAGATTTATTAAAAGTTCCTTGTAATTTCAGTTATTTTCAATATTTTTCATCATCTTTCTGGAACAGTCGTAAGATGTGTTTAATTCAATTCCCAATGGAATTATCGGACTCGAGAAACAGGGTTCCTAAAAATCTCCATTAAAGTACTGAGCCCTAACAAACAAAACCTTGGTTAACAAGATTCACTCAACTAACTTGCAAAGTAATAAAAGAATTGTTGCAGTAAGAGGCCCTGTTGGTGGGAGCAATATCTAGCAAGCCAACATTAGATTACCCAGTTACTGCATCCAAAAGACATATGAATGCTCTCCTTTCTTCCAGATCCTGAATTTTCACGTTATGTTTGCGCAATGCTGTTTCCTCATCAATGCCAAAGTTTTTATTTCGCAAATCGTGCGAATGCAAAGTAATCTCAAAGTATATATTAGAAAACGTTGCTCCTTCTCTAGAACACAGATTACCGTGGGGCTAGAAAATAGATTGTCCCAACTATTGGTGACAATTTCTGATCATATTGTGCTCTGTGAAAAGAAACAGGGCACTAAAATAGCCTGGTATAGGATGGAAATTAGACTCATTTAATTTAACATTATTAAAATGTTTGAATTTGTAGATTTTAAAATATAATCGAACTCGTAAAATTTTTCCGCATATACGATAATTAACTTCTTAAAGCATTTGATGTAGTTTAGTCTATAATCGTTTCTCTCTCTTTCTGCTTTAAATACTCTATTTTAAAAACATTCCCAATGTTACTTGAAATACATATATATATATATTCATCTTTTACATATCTTACGCATTCTTATCCTTTTTCGTTGTCTGTTATTGAATGAAGTTGTCGATTATCTTAGCGGATTTCTTTTTATCATTACTTCTTAATTCCTAAACCAAACCATTTCGCTTTTTTGTCCATCTGGGTATTTCCTCTGCTTCTTCTTTTTCCAGCCCCAGCTATTACTTATATTATAACTAACTATAATCGTGTGTCTTTTTTCATGTACGAATTGTCTAGTGTTCTTTCTAAACGCTGCAGCACTTCCACATTTAAATTTCATTCCAACAGATTTTCAAGATGCTATAAATTTTATATATATGTAAATATTTTAAATGAACTTGAACGAGCAGCAGTTCAAGAGAATGAGTCTAAAATAAATATGTCAATATCTTTCTTGTTTCAGTTGGAAATAATTAGTAAATATGGATATCCTGCTGAGAAACACAAAGTAATCACTGAAGATGGATACTACCTTACATTGCACAGGATTCCTAGTGGTAGAAATAACACAATATCCAGTGATAGGAGTAGGCCTGCAGTGTTACTACAGCATTGCATCCTTTGCAGTTCGGCTGTATTTGTTCTGACAGGACCACAGAAGGCCTTAGGTAAATGTGTCATTTATAAAATAATTTTATTCTTTCTAAATTAAGAGTGACGTAATCGAGCGAATTGACGGCTCTATCACAGCCAAAAATTAAAAATTCTATATAAAATGTTTGTCCTTTTTCGATCTTTAAATGGCATCCTATTTTACCTCCTAAAAAAATGCTTTTGTCTTCCGTTGGTCTTCTTTTGTTCGCCCAATGAGAATAGTTTGTGTGGTCTCAAACACTACGATCTAGTGGCATAAATTCGAAAACAGAGAGACCAGAAAATACTTTTGGTGATTCATTTTTAATCCTACCTTTTTCTTGAATCGGGGACATTTTTCATAACGTTCTAGTGACTATATTGAGCAATTAAAACCTTTACTAATGATTCATAGCCGTTTAGCTTAACCTAGCTTCCCTTCATGTTACACATGATGTTTATGGCTATAAAGTAAGTTAAATAAAATTACCTATTTATGACAATGATAAGTACTAATGTCTTATTTCCAAAGCACTATACAGAATTGAAAAAATGGAAATTTCAATTTCTTTTTAAAATTATAGAAAATAAATCACATTTATCTTTCAGCGTTTGTACTTGCGGACAAAGGTTATGATGTTTGGATGGGCAATGCCAGAGGGACTAAATATTCCAAAGGACATAAAGAACTATCTATTAGAAATCCTAAATATTGGGAGTTCAGGTTTGTAATTTGTTCTGAATGGCAAGTTGTTGATAAGATGTTTTGATTACAAAAAACACTATATCGGCTAGAAGAAGACAATTCTGTAGAAATGTCAATATACCGAGATTTGAAATCTTCTAAACCGTTATAGATATAAACTTTATTTTTTGTAATCGCGGATAATTTAAATTTTCAGTCAAATTCGGATTTGACTATATTTTTGAAAAGGAAAAAAAGAGTAAAATTGAGTAATTTCTAGCTGGAAACTTCCGTATTGATTTACCTTCAATCAATCCTTATATACAATTGATCCCTTGACATCAGTTTTAATTTATAAATTATAAATATAGGCTATATTTTTCTTCCATATCAGATCCTTAGCAAAGGTAGCCGCATGAATTATTGCCATTTATCTGTACATCAGTATGTAATTTTTTCTTCTAATGTGAGGCCGTTCTTGTGGATCCTATTCCAGCTATATGCTTTAAATTTGGCTTTCTGTGGCACCTCCTCCATTTATACTCAAAGCTCGTACTTATTTTGCTTAATAGCTAATCTATATCTACGCAAAAAAAAAGGCTTTGTTCGGCTTGACAGAGCTCATACCTTCGAAATTCACCTACGAACTACGTTCAAGACTCTTTACAGAGGCGGCCCTTTAATTATGCTCTATTTGTGAATATCGTCTTAAAATCTTTACGAATGACTAAGGCATACTGGCCAACTCTTATAAGTTGGTACTTTGCAATTACATTATTTACTTATATTTATATTACTGAGCATGAAAAAAAAGCCGGAAGCCACTAGATGTTGTTGATGTTGATTCATATTTTTGAATGTCCAAGTATGGTGGGTAGAATTTATGAAGGTGTCCTTTAAATTGTGGGCCATGTGAATGTCAATGGAGAATCCTTCACTTAAATTGCATGTTCTAATGGCTTCCTACAAACTTTATAAAGGCGACCTCCTTATCCTTTTTTGCTGTGGGCGAGATGATTTCATCGTTCAGTTGGAGGAATTTTTCTCTTCATTTCTATTTCTTTTTTTCCAATGGTAGGGGATGTTAAACGGTGTCTATTTTTAGTTCAAGTAAAACTAGATATGCGATGATCACAGTCGACTAATAGAGAGATTTGTAATCCATCCCTACAGTAAGGTTGACAAACTTGAGTCACTCTCTTGGAGCAACTAGGCTCTGATTAAGAAAATCTGGATTTAACTGTAACATCATCCTTCGGCCGCAGTTTTATTTGTTGTGATTATAGGACTTGAAGCCTGATTTTGTCAAGATTTTCAGCATGCTGCAGATAGGTACCAGACCTATGAAAGGTTTGGATCTGTCCAAACAAAGGGCGGTTTATTCCCCTTCTTATCACCCGCAAGCACTGCACTTTAATTAGGAGGATACTTAACGTTGACAACTCTCTCAGGATCTTCTAAAATTATTTTTATAGATTAAAAAAGGGGATTATTTAAGTAATAAGGTATTTTTATTGTTTACTTTTCTATCTAATTATGGTGAGGATAATTTAAAACTCATTATAACTTTAGAACCTCTTTGTTAATTTATTTAATGAAACTAACTAGTCCTCTAAACTTGTTACAGTTGGCATGAAATGGGAGTTTATGACGTAGCCGCTGAAATAGACTATATTCTTAAGGTGACTTCACAGAAAAAACTTTATTATATAGGTCACTCAATGGGCACCACAATGATGTTTGCGCTGCTGTCAGCCAGGCCGGAATACAATCAGAAAGTACGACTTTTTGTTTCATTATCTCCAGTAGCTTACATGTCCCATATGAAGAGTACGGTTTTTAGAATTTTGTATGGCCCCTTAGCGGTGAGTATTGTACATTTAATTTTTTTAACAAATATTTTTGGAATAAATTCTGAATAAAAGAAGCTTATTTGTTTCATATTTTTAAATGCAGCTAATATTGAGGACAATGGGATTTCAAGAATTCGTCCCACATAATGGTCTTGTATCTCGACTGAGTCGTATGATTTGTGAAATACAGGCTACATCCTCTATTATATGTTCAAACGCTTTATTTCTAATATCTGGCTACGATTCACAACAGTTGGACACGGTATGGAAGAATATCTTATTAAAACAAACAATACTTTTAAATATCATTTTAAAAGAAAATTGAGGATGGATTTACTTCGACATGTGCGGGAAGTGGAATCTGTGGGGAAAACTACAACAACAAAAATACAGATCTTGACAAATAAATTCAGATCCGACATGAGATGTATAGTAATCCTTACAATTAAAATAACTAAAGTTGAAAGCCCTAGCAGAGTCCTGAAGGTTCTCTACTGAACAACAAGAAAGTCTTAAGTAAAATATGCTCTTATATCCTGAAATCTAACGCAGTAGAAGAGAAGACTATGAAAGCGGCATCTTACCCTCTTTTTGGACCTCTAATAAACTCTTAATACTGCTAACACCTACTGTTTCTAAACTACTTGAATGTTCGATAATTCTGTCGGTGTAATTTTCTGCAATTGGAAGCTTGGCCAACCGCATGTCCAAGATGAGTATTTTTGAAGTTAAAACTTTAAGATTGTTGAATTACGCTTTTCTTTTTTTTTTCTTTTTTTAATTTACCCTAACGCGACAAAATCCCTGATTAGTTTCCTTAAATTCTAGCACTATTTTTGGAAATATTTTCTCAGAAGAATTACACTGGGATAGAGTGTTGAAATCTAAGGCTCCTCTCTGCAGTGTTATTTCTGCCGAAGAGTGCCTCCATCACTTACAAAATTCCTGAGATTTGCTATGCTACAAAAATTCCAAATTTGACGAAATTTATAATAGAGGTTTTTTTTATCTTCAATTTCAGTATATTTCAATATCCGTAAGAAGAGTTTTAATAGCTGAGTAGTCTAATTAAAAAGTTTAAATTCGTTATCAACATACATTTAGTGAATTGTAAATAAGGCTAGGAATGACTAATAATTTATATTTTGCATAGGCTATGTTACCTACAATATTCGGGCATATACCTGCCGGTACATCTATTTCCAGTTTGGTGCATTATGGGCAGAGCATGGTGACAGGTAAATCACATTTATGTATTGCTCATTTCCCAATAGATTTGTTTGTTGTATTTTTTTTTCTCAATTAATTGAATCCGATCCGTGAGCCAATTAATCGAATCAATAAATAAATGTAAATGAGATATCTCAAAATTAAGAGGATTTAGTCAAGCTCAACCCAGCCCTTGTTATTTTTCAAGAAATTAGGTCAAACATAATTAAACTGTATGATAAAATTAATATTAATATTTTTATTAATTAAAGAAGAGAAATATGTTTTTTAAATCTGGTATTATTTTTGGCATTGGAAAGTTTCTCTGGGCCACTAGATCGGGCTAATCCATAAAATGCGGTAATCAAAGTTGTAGATTGAAAACATATCGTCAAACTAATAACGATATGTTTACAGTTTATAGTCCCTTTAAGCAGAACTCTTGATAAGAATTAATTTAAGGGATAAGATTCTAATTACTATTGAAATCTCTCATTCTCCAGTATAAATACAAATCTTCATAGTGAGTACTGTAAGTAATATTAATAATGCTAGCGCAGGGGTCGGCAACCCGCGGCTCGCGAGCCGCATGCGGCTCTTTTATCTAAATTTTGTGGCTCTTCTGCCTGTCCAAAATAAATTGTATATTTCAATTTTATAGAAACAAATGAAAATTCCATTTATTAAAGTAAAGATATTTTTTCAAAAGGAATTTTAAATGTGATAGGTTTGAAATTGAATAGAATTATATTAAAATACAGTACGTAATTATAAAAGACGGCCACCATTTTCATTCAAGCACAGGTTTAGTTATTATTTATTTGTTTATTTACTTTGCAATATGTGAAAATAAATATATAAAACATTTAAATGTTATTGAATATCATAAAATAATAATTTGTGAACACAAATGATCTACAGAGTTGTTTACACTCTATCATCCTTGCGGCTCTTGGTGAGATTTATTAAAATTATTTAAGGAGAAATGGCTCTTTACTTAAAATAGGTTGCCGACCCCTGTGCTAGCGCATTACACCAATGTGTTGCTTACTTGTTGAGCTTGTCATTTTCTTGATTTAAGAATTGAATTCTAGTTAATTGGATCTTGGTTTTTAAAAGTCAATTTTTTGGCCACACGTTTTGTCGGAAGTGTACTCCTTACAGTGACTGATATGATGTTTGATAAATCGAAGAAAGATGAGTTTTCAGGACCTACATTCAACAAACTAAGAGTCCGAATTATGACAAATTTCTATTTGTATTAATGTTAGAAATTATTTTAGGTGATTTCCGATATTATGACCACGGGCCTGCAGGTAACATGAAGCATTATAAAACAAAAATGTGTCCACAATATAATTTATCACAAATAGTTGCACCGAGTGCTTTTTTCTATTCTTCTAATGACTGGCTTGCAGATCTAAAGGTAAGAAAACGTTTTGAAAGATACTTAAGTGATTTGATATATTTATTTTTTAACAAATATAGATAATAATATACCTTCTTTTTTTCAGGATGTAAAAAAGTTGAAAGAGCAGATTCCAAATTTAGTTTTATCTAATAAAATTCCATTGCCAACTTTTAATCACATGGACTTTTTATTTGCTAAAGATGTTGTACAGCTTGTTTATAAAGAGGTTCTTGCTATTTTGAAAAAATATTAAGTTCCGATTTATTAAAAAAATGAAAGTGTTCTTGTCTTTAGGTAAGATTGGAAAAAATTATGGAAACCAAAATTTAAGGTTAAGGCAACCTTAGAGGTATTTCTCTAAATTTATCAGAACTTTTCCTTTTTGGTAACTGCTTCATTTTGTATGGTCATCGTCCAGTTTTGGAGTTCAGGACTTGCAAGAGACGGAATCCGTGAACACTCGGCAACATTAATGTGCAAACTAACTTCATTCTGTGCTGTTCCAAAATAGCCCTCTGTTTATCACTTCAACCTTCAAATGGCTGAACATCTTATAACAATCGATGAACTCAGAAATAGAGCAGTCTTTCTCAGAAAACACCTCATCACTGCAGCCATTTCATATTTTGATTTAGTTGGACTAACATTCCATATAAAACGCAGTTAAATGTGAGTTTACTCCTGAGATGTACACATTTTTTAATTTAAAACATAAATTACTTTGTAAGAATAATTTTTAGACAAAGAGTATGTAGACTAGAAAAATAATTGCGACGGTTTAGTTGCTGGATTTCTTTGTAATATTTTTAACTAACATACCATCCTATATATTAGATTTCTTCTTCAGAACGTTAAATTATTAAAGCCTTTGTAAACAAATGTGATTTAGTATTAATTTATTTATATTGATATTTGATACCTTTCTTGTCAATATTGTTAGGATTGAGTTATTGTAATTATGTAAATACCTCCCATTAATAATAGTCGTACGGTAAAATATGAAGAATGGCTGTGATATATTGTGTAAATTTTAATTATTAGATTTACATTTGTTTTATATTATTCTAGTTTTGAAAATTTAAAAGTTTTACGCTCCAAAAAGTATTGTTTCTCAAGTTGGTTGGATTGTTAAATAATGCTAATATTAGTAATAAACGCAACGATTTACCAATGTTTTTTGTGTAATTTTCTTTATTAACATAAATTTGAGAACATCCATGTTCTTATAAAAAATCTTACTGTTATAATAAAACACAGTGAGTCATACAAAAAATTCCAAAGAAAATCTTCAACACAAGACGAGTTTAGGAAGAAAATCCAGTCTACGACTTTTAACCTTAGATTCAAGTAATCCGAACAAAATTTACGATATTAAAGAGAACTAGTTTACCAAGCTTTTGCATACTTATTATTACTTATTACAAACTTATTCCAATCTAACTACATCTAGTCTTGAAAAAAATCGTTATTTTCTTCTCGGTCTGACAAAGTGTTTAAAAGTGATTTCTCTTGTATAAAGTGTCTCCTTAACTGCAATGCCCACTAAAGAATCCAACCTCTACTAGGTGAGAGATCTCGAAGGAAACAGCTGTCCGAACCTGAAGCAGCTTTTTTGATCACACCAATCTCAACTTTACCTCCCTAAATTCTTCTAAAATTTGTACCTGAATTAGAAGAATATTCTTATTAGAAGAATATATTTCTTACATCATTCTAGAAGATCCTACCGAACATTTTTAGTACAACGTTCAAGAATCTTGGTTTTTGAGCAGCCTGACCCTCCAAGCAGTTACGACCCACTATTTATTAAGAAGATAATGTTTATAAAAATCACCCATACCGCAGAAATTCAAGCAAAATAACATTTAATTAACGCTCTTGAGCTTTCGACTAAAAAGTTTAATCTGAAAACGACTTCTCAGTTATGATCTTTTTGCATTGTCCTAAATATAAATATTCTTGAGTTTCGCTTTTATTACTTTTATTTGGTAGATTGCTTTAAAAAAAATGGTTAATAGAACTTCTCTCGTAAAGAATTAGGGCACGGCAATAAAACACAAAAAACTTTTAATCCTCTTTCCTTTTCCAGGCTGCAAACAAAACTTTTACGTCCATAAATATAATGTGGCGCATCGCTGTGGACGAAATCTTCACTATCTGATAATTCGAATAAATGGTGGAAAAAATTTTAAGAGGTCTCTATTAAAAAGTACCTTTGGAAACCGATTTTTAAAATTTCATCAGGTCTAAAATAAGCTAAATTTGAATATCTTCTGTTCTTAAATAGTGTTCAGTTACTTTTACAGCAGCGGTATTTGTATCAAAAATATTCTTGTTCTTGTGCATCTGTGGGTTACTAAATTAGCTATTACGGATCAGTAAACCTGCTGAGTGATAATAGTAATATTTTATATTTATTCTGTCAATGCGTTTCTCTTGTATCCATTCTCAATCAGGTTTCCACGACAGATTTTTTTTTTTGTTTAAGTTGACATGTCACTAACTACAATTTAATGAAATTAATGTTTCACTACCTTTCTTTTTATACCTATTGATTGAACAAAATACCTAATAAATTTCTTAACGAAAGAATTGGTGCGTATTAAACAAAATTTGATAGAATAATATTTATTATTATTCGACAATTTATGGCTATTATATGTTCTCATATTCAAAGGCGCAGTAAAGTTTGTACAAACTCCACAACATCCCACAGCGGACTACAGTTAACAGTCCGTAATGTAAATATTTCATTCTATAACAGAAAAATATTATGTTATTACATACTAATGTTACTAATGTATTGTTATTTCAAAGTATGATTTTTAAATTTCTTAAAAGTATTAATGAAGTTTCCTTACATGTAAAATTTCCGACGAACTTCTTCTCGATCTACATCTTTTTCTTTCAGTAAATACTTTTTGCCACCTATCATTGCACAATTTTGTAAATATTCTCTTGGGTCCAATGATATAAAATCGAAGTCAAATGCTTCTTTATCTTCAGCTGGTATTTCTTTTAACAAACCCATGAAGTTATCGTTTTGAAATTGCCAACGGCGTAATTGAAAGTATTGTAAAGCCAGCAAAGCTGTGTGAACTTTAATTTGCAACTTTAATATTCTAAAAAATAATAAAATTAATAATATGATATGGTGAAAAAATATGGAATTATTATCCCACCTACCAATTCTATCAAGCCCATTCTACCAAAAATCATAAAACCACATGAAACAAGTAAAAATCTTTTGCGTTTAGGAATTTTACCTGCAGGTCTTTTTTGTCTGCAGTTCACTCTGCAAAAAAGCTTAAACACCCAGAAAAAAACCAAAATGTGCATTCGCACATGCATTTTTATGCTAAATTATGTGAACTTGAGTAAGTTATATAATATATATACATATACTTTTTTTTTTTGTTACATATTCATGCAAAAATTATTAATAGGCATAAGTCTATCTTTCTAAAAAAAAAAAGAAATATGTTTATTCCAAAAATAAAAAATATTTGTATAAAATTACACCTTGGGACAGGTGTCGGACATACATAGATCTAAACCCTTTTAAATTTATTTATTTTAATTAAAAAAAAAAATACTGTGAAAAATTCTAGGCCATTTGGAAAGTTATGTAGCTGAAAATTCCCTCCTTGTCCTTTCAGTGCAATGGGCGTTTAATCAACAGGAGCAGCAAAATATAAAGTTAGACCAAAGTAAAGATAACACTAATGAAAAATTGCATTATGAAAACGTTAACTCAAAACTAAGTTAAAATTTTTTTTTTACTTACAGTGGATTATTTCCTGTTATTTTTAATATTGTATCAATAATTAAAGCTGGTATAAAATGTTTGTAGAGTGCCTCAAGTCCATACCAGAATGTACTCGTATGAACTGATATTGAAGGGTACCACAAAATTTCTGCTATAGGATCCTGTTCATGTATCTCTAAACCAGTTATCATCAATTCCTGATTAGTAATATTCTTGTGAGTGGAAGCACAATTGTAGATGAATTTCTCCTGTTCGCAACTGTTGATAAACAATAAATATAAAATATTTGTATTTTTTCCCCTCTCTTTCTAGGTCACAATAATTATTTAATATATATATTTTCTATAATTACTGAGGTTTGTTGGCTCTTTTCCATGCACAAACGGTTATAGCCTTTATGGCTGCATCTACCAGAGTAAAGTCAGCCATTGCATTTGGATCAGCTAGCGTTGTTCTGACAAGGCCTTTACAGACTCCAAATACCAAACCAACTGGTCCATTAAAGTTATCTATCCATCCAGGAACAGGTTCTTTCCATGACGATATCACTTCAAAAAAAAAAAAGAAAGAAAGAAAAAGCGAGATCAATTTTCCCTTCAGAAAAAGTTTCAAACAAGAATTAGGCCTAACAATATAAGTTTTGCTGAAGTTAAAATGTAAACCCCTTTGACTGTTTTGACTTTAAATGACTTGTCTCGGAAATTACAGAAAACTACGCAACCGTTTTGTACAGTCAAACTCCTAACTCGAAATTTTTGATAGGTTTCGTATCATAAATATTATGCAAGCCCTTTGATATTAAATAGCCCTTTGATGGGAGCCTTTCTATGCTCTCCTAAGAATTCATGTTAAGTGAAGTTTTCTGTAAAAAATAATAATAATAATAATTTTTTCTTGCAAAAAGTTTAGAACTAAATGAATCATTTAAAATACTAAGTTTAAAAAATATTTGGTTAAAATGTGTAAGAAAGAATTCTGAAAATTGCTGCAAGAGACGTGTTAGAAGTTTTCACATTAGATTTATGTGCGTACTAAATGAGAAGAAGAAATTACCTATTGTGGGTCTAAATATTACTATTGGTAGTTCATTTCTTTTTTCCCACACTAAATTTTCCGCTAAACTTTTACTGAACACATAGGTGTTTGGTAAGTCGTTTAAGTATCTGAAAGAAACTATTCTTATATAATTCTTAGTTTATACTATTAAAAACTTATATATTATTATTGTTATTTTATTATATACAATATATACATCACATAAGAAGTAAGATAATAAATAGACATAGAATGTAACAATGCACAAACTTTGGAGTTAAGATGGACATTATCGTGGGATCTGTATTTTCCACAACACTTAATACTTCTCTCCAATCTCGAGCTGATGGATAAATTTTTTCTTCAACTTCTGTCATCTGACAGTTACTATACGCAGTAGAAATATGTACCAAGACCTGACTCGCAAGTTAGAAACCACATGTTATTAACAAAATTTTCATTAAAAAATTTACCTTTAATAATATACAAAAATTAAAAATAAGGATAGATTTAATGCAATCTATTTATATGAATAAAAGAAGGATTCAGTTGTTTATTGTTCAGTTTTCATTTGTTGCCAAAAGATTGCAATCACATCCAAAATTTTGAATTGAATTTACCCTTTTCACTAGTAGGAATAATTTTTTTGTATCAAATGACTAAATTACTTATTAGAGAGCGAACCAAATATCTCCTGTTTCCAATTTAAAGTAAGGTTTACATAAGTTCCCTTCACCAAATAAGGCAAAAAATATTTAGCATAATTTTTAAACAAAATGCGTAAATTATTGCTAAGAATGTAGGCAGAGAAAAAATGCTATCGATAATAGTTGTCTACGCAGAGTAAATTTAAGATTTCTGAACTATGGTTAGTTTCTAAGGAACTGTCACCAAATGTACAATCGTTGATCTCCAAGAGTTCGGCGTAGATAACAAGAATTTACTACTATCAACTGAGAAGGGACTACTGGACTTTAAGCCTTTATTATACATATTATTTTATTAAACATATGATAAGAAAATTATTTAAATACAGTTAAAATAATTAAAAATCACAATATAGACGTAGGTTATTTTTTTTTTTTTTTTTTTTTTTTTTTTTTTTTTTTTTTTTTTTTTTTTTTTTGGCGCATCAACAGCTGAGGTCATTAGCGCCCGGAGCTTTTTCCAGTGCACTGCCGGCCTCCGGACAGTGTTCTCTCGTTACAGACAACACTGTCCATCACCGGACAGTGAGCTGTAAGAAGCTCCTAGGAAGAGAAAATCTAAGGGTCAGCTACGTAGGTTATATTAAATCAATTAAGGAACAAATGGATAAATTTCTAGATTTTTTTGTTTGTTTGATAAATATGTTAAGTTGAAAGAAAAACTTGCGAATTGTAGAAAGAGAAAGTCGCATGAATGGTTCTCACCACAATTTTTTACAAATAAATAATTTTTCATGACTTATATGGTTGAAGTTACATACATATATTGCAAACCGGACGGACACTGGACACTCGAACATTTTGAAGTTCTTTGACCAACTTATTCAGCAAATTTTAGAATTCTATTCAGATACTAAATTTATTTATTTAGTTTTGCTCTATTGTAACTAATTTTTCCAGAAATATATTTTTTATTTATTTATTTTTGTGGGCCCATCAACCTCAACTATATTAAAGTCCCAGAAATATTTTTTCAGCAAAAACACACAAAATTTTAATTAACTCTTTCTAGGTCACCAGAAGACATCTCTCATATACTTTAATAAGGGAATATCAGGGTATATAAATGTCCGAGAAATTCAATTTAAACAATATAGACTCAACCTTACTAAAGAGCGTAAACACAATTAAATTACAGATGAAGTTAAACAGTCTGTTATAAATATTTTCCAAAATAATAGAAAGTACGGAAATATTACCTTTAGCTTTTTCATTTTAAGAGCGAGATTAACCACCTGTAGTGTACCATATGTATTCAACTTTACAGCAACATGTAATGGATCGTTAAAACGTACGCTGGCTGCACTGTGAAAAATTATGGAAACTTTGTCCGCTAACAACTTATAATCTTTGTTTTTTAATCCCAAAAATTCTTGTGAAACATCACCATTTATCGCAATCACTTTGGACAAAGCTTCTGGTTTCAATTTTTTCAGTAAATCGAATAACTACAACAAAAAAAAACAACAATGTCTTGTACAAAATTAAATTCAGTAGTGGCCTTGATAGTTGAAGCCAAAACGATTCATTCAAAGATGAACGTAAAAATATTTTCTTCTGTATGAGAACTAGGCGCCTGTTATGTATGGGCTGTTTCTCGCACTTCTTAAATAACTTGTGGATTAAACACAATTTAGTAGCTCTCTCAGTGTACCATCAGGAGTTTTTGCTATTGGCTATGTGCGATATATTTACTCGATAGATCAGAATTCAGAAATCCAACTAAAATCATTAGAATTCAGATAATGCTTTTTGATCATGTGAAGAAGGGTGCCTTGGAAGGTAGATGACATTGTGATGCTTCATAATTTCTGTATATCTATTTAATGACTGGTTTTGCAATGAATGAAAGTTGCACCCATAAAGTTTCTATTCAATAAAAATATAAATATTGATGAAATTTTCAGCATTTTATCCCCATAGTTTAGGAATGAACCTACAGTTCAAGATTTGTTAGTTCAATCAATGATTCAGAAGGAGTTTAGATGTTTAGACAGTGTCAGGGATCAAAGTTGCTAAGTAAAGAACAGAAAACTGTACGGGCCAATTGGGCCATGTTTTTAACACGTTCTCGTTATCTCAGTTTTCAGTTACCATCCTCCTTATTTTATTAGGACACTTTTGCTTCTTTATAGCAGACACGAAACCATTCTTCAGCCAAACGAGACGATCGAGAACATTTCAGAGTTATAAGTTTTTTGTAATTACTCATCAGTAATAAATTTTGTTGTTCGTAGACAAATATACATACTGTTTATTTTATAGCTTAAAGATATCATGTTTCCTAAGTAGAGTTTTGTAAGTATTTAAAAAACTATTTTATTAATTAGGTGATTCATGTCGTATCCTAAGTGAAAAATAGTTTTAAAATAAAAAATATTAGCATTTAATTTTTAAACCAAATTCTCCCCTCCTAAAATAATCTGGGTTCCATCTAATACTTAATTTTCATAAGTAAATAAATTAATAATTACAGGTAATTCTGTGAGTCCATTCCAACGCTGTTGAGATGTTTTGCCATGTCGAGATCTTACGATAATGTAAATATTTCCAATGGTAGGACAAGATCTCAATAGTTTTTCTACCAGCACTTTACCCATAAAGCCAGTTGCGCCGGTAATTAAAATATCTTTACCAGAGTAAAATTCTGCTATTCCTAATGTTGACATATTAAGTAACTAGAAAGAGAAAAGTGGGGATCAAAATATTCTGCAAAAAGTCTTTAAACTTCCATTAAATTCTGTTAAATAAAAGAAAAATGTTTTACATACTTGCTTCAATTAAGTCCAAAATTTTCAGGGAGTGTAAGAATACCCTATACAAAAAAAAAATGTAAAATTTGAATTAAAAAAAATAAATTGTGAGAATCAGTTGAAATAAAACAATGAATGACAGTAACAGGGAAATAATAAGACTAAATGTTCGGGAACTAGAGAATCAACTAAAAATATGTTTCAATTCATTCTGCAATATCAACTAAACATTTTTTTAATGTGAATAATTGATTGTTACAATTTATTTTTGATAAGGAAGAACATTAAGCTATTGGGAAATATAATAAATTATTTATTAATTTCTGAATATTTAATTTCAACAATAAATATTAATGAATTTAATATACTACCAATATAACTTTTGAAATATTCCGTTATACTCATTGATGCTAATAAAATCATTCAATAAAAGTTGCAAAACTTATTTACTGCTTAGATTGTGAATATTGTATTACCGCAAATTAAGACAATTACCGAAATGAACAAAACCTGTGACAACTTACAAGATAGCTTTACTTCCTCTTACCTCACTTTAGAAAGTTCTCTGAAAAAAAAGTAAGTTTTAGAAATTGATCTATCTCACCATAGTACAAAAACGGAAAATTGAGAAAAGTCCAAATTATGATACATTGTTGCCGAGCTACCAGAGGACAAGATTATAAGGTTTATTATCTCTCAATTGAAAATACTAGTTAATTGATGGACTTTCATCTGTTTTTTGGGATCAACTTCTGCGGTCATTAGTGCCTAGTGCCTTCAGTTTGTTAAGATTTTCTTGAAAACGATAATATTAATGAGTATAAATGTTTGGCTAAAATTTTAAGATTAAAGAAAATCTTGAAACAGAAGTATGAACTTCTTAAAAAAGATTAAGTTCTACGCAAGTTTCTCATAAACCTTTCAACATTTTGCTATTTTTATTTACGTAGATTCATTTTAATAATGAGAGGACTTCAAATTGGTATTTCCGGGGTCTACTCAAAATCAAAATCTGTAAGATTGAAAAAAATCTGTTTTTGCATGGAAGCAAGTTTCCAACAACAGTTTTAATCTGCGTCATTTGTAATTTGTTCACTTTGGAATTCCCCGAAAGAAAATCAAACAAATTTTTCGAAACATTGCACCTTTTTTTTTATCTGAAAGTTTATACTGGAGAGACTCGGGAAGTTTTACAAACAATTACAGATTTATTTTTTAAATACATTCTATAAATTTTACTTTGAGATAATTATGTTCTTAAAAATATAATAATAATAATAAATATCTTATTCAAACAAATACAGAACAAAAACTCACACGGAATAAAATTGATTCCTTGTCAATTGGAAACTTGAAATTGTAATCTGAGTGGTGACAGCTTGAGAACTGAACTACAATCTAACCGTCCACAAAAGACTCCTCTACGTCACGACCTTTATTTCCTGCGACAGAACTTCGTTGAGACCTCGTAATAATTATATGTATTTTTATTTCTGATTTAACATTCATTGTATTCATTAATGACAAAAAATTTTATCAGTCATTTTTCTTTAGATCCTAATTATAATTAATTTACCTATTTTTTATCCTTCGTAATATAATGACGCTGTTGATTGTTTCGTTGTAGCACAATTAAAATTAATAATTGAAGAGTGGAATAATGTATAATTATCCATGTTTTGTACATTCATTAAATATTACATTCTATAAATTTTACTTTGAGCAGTTACAAAACAATGAAAATAATATTTAAAAATTCATGCTCCTCTAAGGCACTAAAAAGATTTAAGGTTTGGGTTAAAGCGAAACATGTATCCTCATTCCAGAAACTGTCTTTTAAGAGCATCTGAATTTAATTTCATAATTAAATTTAGTACTGAAGATATATTACTGCATTAAAGAATACAATCTCAATATGACCAAAATTCTGGAGTACTGGAGAGATTTTGTGGTAGAAAACAATTGATTGGTAATTGGGCAACTGAAAACCTAGTTTGGGTTCTATGTTAAGGTTTGTTGCACTAGTTGTAATGGTTAGAAACTAATTTTCTTTAAATACCCGAGATTTTTTAAGTCAGAAAGAAACCAGAGGATATTGCATCTGCTCGGTTTAAAACTAGGATCCGTGTAAGACCATACTAACACAGCATAAAAGAAAGGAAAGCTAAGAGGAGTGCCTAGCAGAAGTTCTGCTAAGAGTTACAAATACAGAGAAAATTTCCTAAAATCGATAAAACCTATGCAAAGTCGGGAGAGGAGTCTTGGTAGCTGCTCATACAGACTTATTTTCTGGGACCAATCCGTCTGAAGGCCCATAAGCCTAAACCTGTAAAACGATCACGTGATGCAGCCTGATTGGCGCAATTAGTTAATTGCAAGATTCCAGCCTTCAATCGAGGGTATGTGATATTCACCCTGTCTTATTACAAAACGAAAGGGAGGTGCTGATACCGTGAAGGTTCATTCCATAAATATATAAAGTAGTAAAGTAAAGTAATCGCCTATTTCTTCAGGCAGGCTTAACGTCCAACTACCAATTAGGTGTCGTGAGTTATGATATTTGAAAGAGCCAAGAGCTTTTTAAAAAAAATTTATTTAACAGGAAAATTAGATTGTAACAGCTCGGAGTGTTCGACATGAATACAATTGTAGGAGAGAGTAATGCGGGAAAAATAAGTGGTATTTATTGATGTTATTCTGCGGGGTCAGGCACGTGTAAACAATGCTGTATTTATGGACGGAGGCGACTAGCAAACATACTTTACTGTCATTCCATAAATATGGCGGGAGGCGAAGGTAGTATATCTACCAAATGTAGGGAACATTGCTGATCAGACTCACGTTTTATAGATCAATTATTTTTTTTGTACTAAAGATAATGGTGAGGTTGATAGAAAGGCAATGTTTTAAGGATTTAAGAATGTATGAGTGGCCATTAGTATAATCATAACCCTTTTCACTAACCGCTGTAGATTGAATGAACAAATGCATCGCAAGTGTTAGCAGAAGATAGCTGATCAGAACGTACTTTTTCTAGTTTTCAGTGATTTTCATCTTATTTTTTGAGTAGTGTATTAACTAAATACTCGTAAAGAACCTGTAACTTTTATTTCAAACTTTTTGTTTTATGACAGACATTTGGGTGGGGATGGTCGTAGGCTCTCTATCGTGCCATTTAACAGAAATATAATAAGTAAAAAGATAAATAAAGCCAAAATAATTAAAGAAGTAATAAAATTCAAAACATAACTTAATTCTTTATCTTATTAACTCCTCTCTTAAAGAGAAACATTCACACAGATAACAGAATACAGTTTTCATTACAACCCTACTGCACTGAGTTAACACAAAAGTTAAACTGAAAGAAGCTCTGTCCTTGTACTTTTCTTGGATGCTAAAATATGCCGGATAAACCATGAATATATGGTACAAATCCTCTTTTAGAACATTGCCGCATAAAAGGCAGTTACTGTTTAAATCTATTCTGTAAGTGCTATTTTTTAATTTTAATGAAAAATGTATATTTATTAATAGTCCTAAGTTGAGCAAATAAACGTGTATATGATATGGGTAATTGAGTAAGGAGATGTTGTGGGATCGAACTATTGTTGTATAGCTGAGGGTAAAGAATACTACAAGTGGAGTTATGTAGTCTATCCAAATCCTGATTCACAAGAAAGTGTCTATATTAGTTGGAGAAATCATTGCTGAAAAAACTTCAGGGTCAGATATACCTAACAGGCTAGACTGATCAAACTGATCTAGTAAAGCCTTCAATCGTACAACCCAATGGTACTTAGCAGACTTTCGGGAGCACACATTATCACTTCCCTGCGTGCAGGACAACATTTTATCTAGGCATGCTCTAGGGTATCTATCCCTACTAGTATTGAGTAATTTGAGGTACCAAAGTAAACTATACCTAAAGCACGTACCAACTAATGTGGACTGAGCCGGTCTCGAGACGAACAATATAGTTCGAGGTATTTGTGTGCTGACGCAAAAGGCTTTTATAATAGTTCAAGTGACATTTTTCTAAATCCTCTACATGAGCAAGTCCCCAAATTTGGGCTTCGTATAAAATAGATGGTATAACGACTGCTTGTAATCATTTCTTTCTCGAGTTCCAGTCCATGAGCCTCGCTTTGGAGCAAGTACTTAAAACTGCACCCGCAGTTGCATTACCTCTTGATAAAGCTTGCTCAAGCGTTTTAGGGAAAGTCCCAGAGGAAGAAAATCTTACTCCCAAATAATTGTATTCTGGTTTAACATCTAGAGGACGGCCATTATATAAAAAGTGTCTTTCTTTTTTGGGTCTTCCTTTATAAAACTTAACAATATTGTTTTTTTTTTTCGAGATTTACCTAAAACAATTTTCTAGGCAATACATTTCCAACAGTTTTAATTTCTTCCTTAAATCGCAGGGGCTATCTCCAAAAACGACAAGATCGTCAGCATAAAAAAGCATGAGGATGTCAAGTCTCGACTTTATCCGCAAATCAAAAGCCCCATTCTTTCTAAAAAGAGGTTTCCATATCCGAAATGAATAAATTTCACCCTGAAGTGCCCCTTAACTGATGTTTATTGGCTTTGAGCGTTCAGAATTAATCTTTAGAATCATATTGGCTCGATCGTATATCAACTTTAGAAATCTAATAAATTTCGAACTAACACCAAAATTAAAAAGTTTCTTTCAAAGAAGGTGATGATTGACCGAGTCAAACGACTTTCTGTAATCAACAAAAACGGCGTACAAATTACCTTTTTAAATAGCGAATTTCTCCTGTATCTTATCATGAGAGTAAAAATATTATCCAAACAGCTCCGGTTACTTCTAAAGCCAGATCGACATTCTGGTAGAAGATTTATGCTCTCCACCCAGTTAAACAATCTATTAAACAAAATTTGAATAAATATTTTGAATACTGTATTTGCCAGGGTAATACTACGGTAATTATTGGGAGAGTTCGTGTCACCCTTCTTGTGAATCAAGATATTCAAAAGTTCTGACCATCCTACAGGAGGGTTTTCTTGATCCCATATTCTGTTAAAAAAGCATTCCAAATACAAGAACCAAATATCAGGTAAATTCTTATAGAATTCATAGTGTACACCATCTATGCCAGATGACTTGACAGATTTACGAGTAAAAATGGTACCCTTTATTTTATCTTGAGAGATTCTATCATCTAAAATGTGATGTAAAACGCCAAAAAAAGTGGTATTATCCACAAAGTTGTCTGATTAAAAGGAACTATTATAATCTTCCCAAACCTCCTTGGCAATAGGATTGTCAGTGAATGTTTTACAGCGGAAAGGTTTCAACATCTCCCAAAAAGATTTACTATCTTTTATCTGTGATAATGTTGCCGAAATTATAAGTTATTAATATCATAAGTTTCTTTCTTCTGAGTTTTCAAAGGTTTATACTAATATTACTAATAGAGGTAAATTAATATTATTAACAGAGGTAACAATTTTGCAGGTTATATTAATATGCCTGTGTTTACAGTAGTGCTATAAAAATACATTTCACGTGATGGTAACACAATGGTCGTTGAGTACCACCATAAAAACATAAATGAGTTGATTAAAAGGAATTGGTTCCTCTGTGGCGTTTTGCTGTGCATTTTATTTGCGGAAATGTACCCATCTTTAGGTGCCACTGGTGGTAAGAACCTTCATCCTTTATTTAATTAGACTACCACTTGAAATGCCTCAATTATAATTCTTAAAATTGGATTCATTTAAAAAAGGTTGATATTTAAGATAATCCTCTCCGTAACTACCACTTTATTTCCTTGAAATTTCAACATGAATCCAATTAAAACAATTATATTTAGTTACATTTATAGCGTTTGTTAGCTGCTCTGCGATAAACATTTTCCCCCAAAATGTTGCCTTTATTTTTCTTAAAAATCAGAATTAGCAGCATCTGTTCAACTCTTAGTGTCTTTGGAACAGAAATGTTGAACTCTCAGTCCATCCTCAATTTCAGACCATAGAGTATTTCCCCCAAGAATTCTTTTGGCAAAAAAGGTGTTTTTTCTCAATTCCTATACAATTTATTTCTGTCTTAAATAATAACTATGATTATTATAACTTAAGGGGATATATTTTGCAGGGGTTTTGCAACCAGAATGGAGCGTGAAATACGGTGCAGTAGGAGTTATATTTTTTATCTCAGGCCTTTCATTAAGACTTGATGATATTTCTGCAGCGGCGAGAAGTTACAAACTTCATTTGTTTATTCAATTGTTTACATTTTTATGTATTCCTATTATGGTACAGATTTTAAGTGCCTTACTTTGGTTTTTACTTGGAATTAACGAATGGATTCTAAAGGGGTATTTTTTTTTATTATTTATTAACAAGGTATAATTAAAACTGTCCGGTAGGACAGTGGTATAAGGATATAATAGTAATAATACAATATTTTGCAGATTGATAACTGTTAGCTGCATGCCACCTCCAGTATCTAGTGCTATTATAATTACAAAAGCCATTGGAGGCAATGAAGCTGCAGCAGTATTTAATTCTATCATTGGTAGTTTCATCGGAATATTTATTACACCAGTTTCTCTACTGTTTTTCGTAAGTTTGATTTTATTAATAAAAAATGAATGTCTGTTGTATCAAATTTAAAAGTTTCTTTGTTTAAAGTTGGGATCAACAGCACTTCTGCCAATGATAAATTCTGTGATAATATTGTCACAAACTGTGTTATTACCATTAGGCATTGGCTTAATGTTAAGACATTTCAGTATTGTACAAGTGTCAAGATTACCACATTTGGGCAGTGTCAGCCAAGCGCTTTTACTTTTTATCATATACACAACATTCTGTGATGCCTTTATCACGCATGATACGCCAATGAATGCCTCGGATATACTAATTACCATTGTGCTAGGTAAATTAAAGATTATTGCAATTTGCAAACAAGTCATTTTTACTTCTTTAAATTCTTCGATTTTTTTTTTCTTTTAGTGCTTGTTATTCAGATTGGACTGTTGTACATTAGTTTCCACAGCTCGCAACGTACTAAGTGGTACAATGCATCTGATGTTGTTGCAATTACTTTCTGCTCTACTCACAAATCTCTTACTTTAGGTAATCTACTTTATTATTAACGTATTTCGAGAGTCTAGAAAATAGTTAAGTTTTAGAAAAAACTTTTTATTTCTCTCGGAGATAAATGTCAAAAACTTTTCAGCCTTCTCTTATTACTATTGTTGAATTTCTAATTTATACATTTTCAATCATTACCAAATTTTAGTGTTCTACAACATAGTTTCTTTTTAGAAAAGCATAATTTCTTGGTTTCCCAAAATAAATTTTCAAACAGAAACAATAGGCCTAATTGTAACCAGACAAAAAATAAATAGTTCCAGATAGGAATACTTCCAGAATATATTTTACACTGAATACTTTCAGCGACTTTCTGTTCCCATTGCTTCATGTGATATATGTATTAATTCTGAGAAATCCGCACTAGTGTTTTCGAGAAAATCGCTAAACTGCTCTTTCTCAAAAAATATGAAAAAACGTTAATTTTATTCTAAGGCATAAGGCATGAACCTGGGCCATGTGTGAACCCATTATCCTACTAGTTTATGGGAAAAAACAAGTTTTTATGAGATTGACTCGTAAGAGATTTTTTCAATAAACGCATGATAGTGTCAGTTCAAGATCTAATTTTTTGTTTCTGTTTCATTACACAGGGATTCCAATTTTAAGGATTTTATTTTCCGGTTATTCTCATTTCTCACAAATAACTATGCCGTTACTGGTCTATCATCCGACGCAGATTATTCTTGGAGGTTTATTGGTGCCACCATTTAAAAAATGGTTAACTTACAATAGATCGAAGTAACTATAATTTTTCCCTTTTAATTATTATTATTATTATATAAGTTTATTTACATATTGAAGCCTATTGAATATTTTGTTTTAGGATTAAAATAATGCCATAACGTCACACCCTCCGTGGTACATGAAACCTAGTCTTGTAATTTCACAGTTATGTAATACCTAGTCATCAAGCCAGTGTCAATAGTAATGAATTAATTTCTGTTTAAAATACATTTTATATGAAATTTTATTTGGAAAATCAGAAGAAAATCTATGTGAAAATTTAAGAAATATTTGATATTGGCAATTTTGTTTGGTAAAGGTAAAGTATTTAATCTAATTGTGTGTAATATCACTCCTTATTTGTATTTATATTTATGTGATACTGGGGCATTGTTTTAATATTTATTTTAGAATCGTTTATAATTTTAATCCGTTATAATTCAATTATTAGTTGTCTCTCACATGTTTTAATTTTTTCTGTTGATGCTTAAGATTTGCAAATTTTTTTATTGTACCTGTGTTGTTGCATTCAAACGAGAAGTTTGCCTATTTTCAGTGAATAAAAAATTTGTAATTTTTTTTTTGAGAAATTTAATATATTCCTAATAAAGTTATAAAAACAAAATAAGAATTATTCATGAGTTTTTCACTTTCTCAACCTCCAACAATTAAAATATGCATATGTAGTTCATCTGAAGTTTGGAATGTTTTAACTACACTCTTATTTTTAAGCCAGAACAATAAAAATTAAGAAAGACTCTCCCTTCCAAATCTTTGTTAAAATTATTTACCATAAGATGATGCTAGATGAAAGAATAAATCTAACAACAGATTTTATATGAGTACAGGCAAAGCACAATGTCAGAAAATGCCAAATAAGTATATGAAAAATCTTATTCTGTTAATATTTCTATTTATAACATTTCAACTCTACACATTCCTAAGGTTCAGAGCTTAAACTTAAGTTTTTTATTCTTGACTAGTACCAATCAAACACTCCTTGAAGCCGGTTTTTTGGGAGTCTGTATAACCTTTCAATAAAATTCCAACATCCATCATGTACCCATTTATCTTAAGAGGAGTACCTATTTTCTTGAAGAGACAACTTTACAAGTAGTGCAGATAAACAATTTTATTATCAGAACTAAATACACTTTTTAACTCCAATTCTCAATTTGAACAGAAACTACAATTACCTAAATTCACCATCAGATGCAATTTACACCATAATGAACGCTTTATACAAAATACAATTTATTTATTTTCTTGCAAGGAAGGCGAAAGATTCTTATCAAATACACTTTTGGCTACGAACTTCTTCTCTTTTAAAGTTTCATCAACTCCATTAAGTTCATTCTCTAGTAATCTCTCAGTTCGTTTTTGTGATATACTGAAATTTGAGTAAACGGCCGTTTTTATAAAAAATAAAAATTATAGTACCATAAAATATATTTGTCTTACCTTTCTTGATAGGGTGTGTATTTATCGGAATCCCAATTTTCAACGTTATAACCAATAATGCCGACCATCGCAGCGGCAGGTAACGTTATATATGGTGCATACGTTTTTAACACTCGAAATATTAGCGGGAACATCTGAAATAAGAGAAATTGATGCATACAAGTGAAATAGAGTAAGTTTATTAATGTAGGTGTCGAGAAACAAATATTAGGGCTAAATATAATGGTCACCTTATCGTCCACCTAATCTGATATATTCATTGGATGACCATTGCAACCTACAAGTCCTCAAATATGTTGATTTATCGTTTTTTTTACCAAGAGAAGTCCGGTCAGTTTTCAATGCTACCTAAAAAACAAGATGCTAAACGGTTTTTGTGCGCCCTAGGAAAATAAATAATAATTCTTTTAATAAATATACTCGTTAGTTTCATGAATTCACCACTCACCATTCCAATACCTGTATGTCCTGATGTCAAGCAATCAACTTTTAATCCCGACGTAAGAGAAGGTTACTATTGGTTACTTTTACTTTCACGTTCACACAAAGAGGCGCTAGAGATGTTCTTCAGCTGCTTCTATGAAAGGAAAACTAAGTATTTATGATGCGTGATAATTTTTAATTTTGAGTCATTTTTTAAGTCTTTACTGCTTTTTTTACCAATTATAAAATTATTTGATTTGAAGAGTAGCCAAAAAAGAGCTAACCTTTATTAGAGGAATTTGTTAATTTATTTTACTGAGGGTATTCGGTATTGCTCCTCCACCTATCGCTGAAGATGTTCACTTTCACTGAGCATTGAGGTATATCTACGTAGTCCAATAGTCATCTGAATTTGCAAGTAAATTTAAGTCGAGACAGATTTCCACGTATTTCTGTTTCCTAAAGAGTAGACCACTCTTTTCTTCACCCAGTGTCGGCGTTTTTCTCTCTTTCTGCTACCTTCATGTTGGCTTCAATCAACGAGCACACATTAGTCTTATATGGTTGCACCATACCTAAAGAACCCTGTTAAACTTGGTTTGAATTGACGGATATGTCAATTTTTACCGTTCTGGGAACTAACTGTTAGATGATATCTCTCCTTCAAAGATTAGTCTTCTGATAGATTTCTTTGTTTCCTTTTCTATCGTTAATACGAAAAAATTACAGTTATAAACGAGGATTTTCCCAACATTATAAAGAAAATTTGGGAATTTTATCTTCTATGTAAAAAGAGAAAAAATTGTCAAGTTGAGTGTTATTCAACGTTACGCTTTTTCGAGCACTTTTTGACGATCAACCCTTATACAACTGCCCTGCCGGACAGTTTTAATTAAATTACGTATTGAATTATCGTGGCCAACATTAAAGTCGAGCAAATATGGAAGGTCGATTGTCAGGATTACCGCGAGGTTTGTACCGTTGGACATCTTGCTTAAACAAAAGCGAGCAATTAAGCATTCATAATTGGTAGCATTAGTTTCTGCTGTGTAGGTTCCAAGCTGCTCAACGAAATAAACTACTGTAACTGCCCTCCTTTGCATAGATTCCTCCGAACCACCTATATTCAAAACAGCCATTCTACTGCTAGTCTACTCTATCTTCCATCAATGGTATCTAAAGACTACTACATTTTTGCTTGTTAATTAACCAATAGGTAGCGAGTAATTCGGAAACTGAAGCGGTATTGTCCCCGGAGTAATCCCTCACATAATTTCTGAATTGAAATTTAAATAAAATCGTTAGATCCATTTTAGAAAAAATATTAAATAAATGAAAAACTCTCCGTCAAGTGTTACTTTATGTTAAGAAATTTGATCACTTTCTGACAGGTTCCACATCTCGGCCAAATGAAATATTAAGTTTCAGTTTCCTACTTTTTTAAATTTTCTTTTATTTTTCCTAAGCTAAAGAATTCATTATACGCACACACCATTTCCTAAAAACTTCTTTTTAGGGCTCAAGGAATATTTCCAGCGAAAATTCGTTAAAGAACAGTTAAGGTGCCGTAATACTTTCCTTCCTACTAAATACTTAAAAAACCTATTGGTTACCAAAATGCATACTCGCTTTTGGTGGCAAGCAGTTTAAGTAAAAGACAACCATAATCAGAAAAAAGTGATGTAAACTCTCACTTCATTTACTCTTACTTAAATTTTTTAAGTTCTATCTTATACCTTTTCTTTGAACTTTGATTCCAAAACATTTTTAATTTTTACTACGATTATACCGTTTGAGAACTGTACATTGCTCTAAGATTTTTGTGAACGTTCAATCACTAAAATGGTAATTCCGGTCGGTCGAGGAATTTTGATCGCTGTCGGCTCCTTTGGTTGGATCCAATAAAAATATAAAGTTTCTACCTTCTAAGATTTTTCGGTGTTGGGAATTCCAACTCTCTTTGTGAAGATGGAAAAACCTGGCGTTTATGTCTGCTTTAAAATTAAACATGCAGGTATTTGGCAAGGTAATCAATATGGCCATTCGACCACCTATTGCGGGATTATGTTTAAAATAAAAATGTATAAATTCTTATGTTTTTGACAACTAAACCTGAATACTGAAAAAAAAATCCTTATTTTGCCGAATTTTGTCTAAAAAGTTCTGAGGGTGTGATGAGTCATTATAAACAGAAAATCAATTACGATTTTTTATTTTTATATTATTTTTTAGACATTCACAATCACAAATTTGTGACATTTTTGTGTGTGGATACTCCAATCCATTTTTGGTGAAAACTGTACGAAAGTGGGCTATCGTTATCAATCATTTGTTCTTCTTGTAAATTAAAAACGGGTATGAAATCGCAATCAGAAATACTAACAATTTTCAATTATGTGAGTTCTTTAACACAATTCTTGAAGCACTCTAGCTAAAGGTACCAAATTAAAATATTCTATGTTTAGATGACTGATTGTTCCGAATCATAATGCTTGGATACCATGGGCTTATGCAACACATAAGATAATATAGTAAGAAAAATAAATAAAAAGAACTAAAGATCCATATTTTATTACAAGGTGATTTTGGTAAACCTCAACGTGTTCCATGGATGAATGCATTACCTAAATGATTCACATTTAAGTTGATCAATCAAGGACTGTATCTGTTAGCTATCCTATATAAATAGTCTCGGTTTGTCGTGATCAAGTGATCTCAGTTTTATCGGTCGAAGTGAAAATGATGGTAAGTTTTAAAAGTACTAGTAGTTTTTGGTAGTAGTAGTTAGATGTTGATCGTATCTTGTGGAAACAACCATTTATTGCAAGATAAAATTAGTTGTTTAATTTATTGCAATTATTCTGTGTCAATTATTGAAATAATTTAATAATTATTTAATTTTTTTTTAAATAACTTGCTGAACACTAGGTTCAATTTTGTATAAATAATTCACGGTTTAATTATCATTGTGCAGAAATATATAGGCAGTTTTAATGGTTAGTTGGGTCCGCAGAGCTTAATTTGTTATTGTTTCTGAATTTGGATAACTTGCTTCAAATATGTATCATTAAAAGTCCGGGCACACCACTGCAATGTAGATTGATGATAATTATTAACATTGACAAAATCTTGTAATATGCTGAATCTGCCAGATGTAGCTGGGTATCACCGAAAAAATTTCTGCTTAGTTGCAGCTTCATCACTGGTTCATTATCTCTCTGTGCGTTTGCTTCACTGTAGGACAAGTGTTAAATGGTTACATTAACCCATTATGGATGTCAGATAGAAGGGGTAGAGCAAGAACTTTTTACAGCGCCCAACAGGGTTCCCTGCCAGAAAATACCGACTATTATTTAACACGGGGTGGAATATATTCTGACGGATATAATCGACCAGATTTTAGAAGAATGTCAGATTTATTTTATGTGGATAACATAGAAAGGTAAATTCATTGTTCAATTTAACACAATATTGTTTGAATTTAGTATTAATTAAAATGATTAATTGTATTTTACTCGTATTTTACAAAAACCTATAATTCTTGTAAAAAAATATTAATATAGTACCTAACAAATTTCAGGTACCAACCTATTTATCGGGATGATCGTGTATTTAGATCAGAACCTCGCACCTACTATACTTCTGCGGCACATCGCCAGGAATATGTAGCGATACCACCAACTTCTCAATCCCAGATAAACACTGCAGACAATGAAAATTAATATATTAACTTTTTCATTTTTATATTTATGTTCATTCAATAAAAAAAAGCTTTAGAAATGTATTTATTTGTTGTTGATTTTTTTTTTTTTAATAAATGGCACGAAAACATCTTAAATCAATGGTGCTAGTTTAGTATAGTGTTCTTTCATTGCAAGTGACACTGCCCACGCCCAGTTATAGTAAGAGTCTCTTAAGAAGAGAAAATCTAATCTAAATATATATTATTATTTTCTGAAACTAAATATCCCTAAAAAAATGCTGTGACGAATTTATTTTGGAAAGAAACTTCTAAATCACGTAAAACTGATTAATTCCATATTCTACAAATCTTCATGGAAGTGTTCGTTTGGATACTGCAAACCAAGTGTGATTTATTGCAGACATTAGGTTCGAGCGACTTGGTGTAGACTATTACAACAGATTGGTCGCGCAGATCTGTCTCTGTTTACACTACAAGAAAGAGCTTTTTGGTGCAGCTCTGAGGTAAAAAGTGTGCATTTTATATACATAAATATAGAAGACAATGTTTGTCTTATTTGTTAAAAATGTACTCAAAAAAGAGGATGAGTTTTATTTGGATTTTTTTTTTAGTTAACACTTATTTAAAGTGGACTGGGGTTAGCAGTTTTTTTTTGGCATCGGCAATGCGCCGTAAATCTTCAAGACCTTATACTTCGCTATAATTGCTAATTTTATACTTTGAGCCTGAATTTTAGTATTTTGCTCACACTTTTCATTTTATATTTTGAACTCTATTTTGTTGGATGTAAAGTGACCTAATACATTCCAAAAATAAATATTCAAAACTTTATTTGCGCACCTTCAGATCAGAACACAGCCATCGAAGGAAGCTCTTAAAAACTTAAGACATTTATATAAAAAATATATTTTAACAACTGCATCCGTCAAATCAAGAGTTCAAATATATAAACAAATACAGCACTATCTCAATTGATTATGATTTTAAACTATTTTCTCCAAAATTTATCTCCGACGCTTTGCTTCTCATTTTCTTACTTACTTTGCTAGCTTGTCATATTTTGGAACTGGATGTTGAGATAACTTCTTCAATGGAATCAAAAATGTTTTTTTTAATACAGCAAAGTACAATAAATTGCTTTTAGTAAAGCAACAGCTCTTCAAGGAGTGTCTGGAATTGATTCCTGCACTAACTATACAGGAAATCCCAGTTTTGGAACCCCTTCTTTAACTGCCCATTGATCTTAGCAACTTAAAAAAGATTGTGTTCACTAATAAGATATGTATTAGAAAAAAAAATCTTGAGATTAAAAATTAGTTAAATGGAAACCATATCTTTAATGAATTAGAAGAAGTTAACACTGTCAACAAAGTGATTTATACAGATTAAAGGTGAGAAAAGATGAAAAAATTATATTTCAATTAAGAATTCAATTTAATTTTGTATTTTAAATAAATATATACGATAAGTTCCAAACAAATTAAAATGTCATGGGAAAAAAGTAGAAACAACACGCAAAAAAGAATAATGTAAATTATTTTTTGTTTTGTTTAAGAACTTAATATATTAATTTCTACATTACATAATTCTAAATATTGATACATATATACAAAGACAATGATATCACTTTTCTTCGTATGTATAAATTTTAACTATGTATAAGGAAAGGTTGTAATCAAAATATATAATATATATATATAAATTGAATTAGTGACTGTAGTGCCTTTAGGGGATGGCATAATAAGGGCAACTGAATCATTATTTTTTTTTTAACTTCTGTTGTCTGTCATTAAGTGAATAATTTGTGATTTGGGAATTTTATAACTTCTAAACAGATTGTGCTTTGTACTATTTTAGACTCTCTGATAAAAAATTTAGCGAATTGAATTTTCTGATCATTACAATATTTTTTAAATAATAGGTGGTCCTCAGCACTTCACAGTTTAACATTAATGGTATAAAAAATTTTAATGATAGTTTAAAATTTGGTTTGTAATTTATTTTTTCAACGGTATGCCACGTAAAAATTTAGTCAATAAGTAAATTTACACGAGTTCTAGGGAAACTCTCAAAAACTACTGGAGAGATTATTATTATTATATTTTTATTTTTCATTTTTCATCTCATGAATGTACACATAGTTCTTCAGGTAATTACAGTAATATTGTTATTTATTACAATCAGACTATAATGAATATTTTATATATATACACTTCAAAATAAAAAATAAAATAAAAAATTGTTTCCATTAATTGAAACATTTTATTAAAAAAAAAATACTATCCGCTGTCACAAATATACATACATTTTTATTTATACATACATTTATAATATGTATATAGTATATATTTATATTTATATATGCTTGAACTGCCTGGCCTGCCAGACATTGAAATCGAATGTATTTTTTTCATTTCATTATTAAAAATTACTTTTAAAGATTAGTTTTTTAACAGGAATATTTACAGAATTCAGAGATTTTGATGATCCGTACTGTAATAAAAGAAAAAAGTCAAATGAAATTTAATGAAATACAAATAAAAAAATAATTCAAAGAAATATTATTATTCTTCCATAGCACACAGATTTTTCTTGAAAGAAATAACGAGGGAACAATATCATAATTGTGTGTGTGTCAATACAGGTCCTAAAAACCTTTTTTGCCTAAATTGTTCTCATACTTGCAGTTCAGTTCGAAAAAATAATTAAAATGACAATTTAATTGGACGTAAGGAGTATTTTTTTTTTTTTTTAGCTAATTAGTTACAAAAATATTAAAAGTGATTGGTAGTAATGTTCGTGACCTGCTTAGATATTGAAAGTGAATGCTTCTTTGGTCATAGAGTGATCAAGATTATTTTGTTCATGAATTATTCATTACGTGACAATTGTCACCAACTATACTTCTTTTAATGATGAATTCATAATTCAATTACTAAGAGCATTACAGTAACTTCAATTGTAGAAATATTTTTCTTCTAAACATAAAAATGTTATTGATTGACGACTCTATAAACACTTCTGTATAATCGTATAATTTCTGAAAACCGTAAACAGATATACCGTAAAACTCAACATATAAGCGTCCTCAGGAACCCTTCTGTCTAGTTCAGAAAAATAAATTATGAACAATTTGGAAATATTAAAACATTTTCATAAATTTCCTATGCATCTTTAATGTTGTAACAGATTTAATAAGCAGATAAGCAAGATACAGAAAAACTGAAAATGCAAAAAACTTACCAAGAATTAACTTAGATAATTTTTGTAAAAGTTAATATTATATTTACTGTAAACTTAAATATTTAGTTGCGAAGTGCTTGGTGAATACAGCTAAAATACTTCCACATTATAATAAAAGATTAATCTTGGAAGTATCCCGATTTTTTCCCAAATTACTTAATTAGATCTTCAATGCAATTAAAATTTAGTTTATATATAAGCATAGAAATAAGCATTTGGTTGATCGGTTGGGTCTCAGCAAGCCTTCGTGTTTCAGGCATAGAACGGAACACCCAAACTCTTCCCTTTGCACATTCTAACGCCTCATTAAAGAAAATGTTACAAAGCCAAAAGACAATTCTGAGATTCTTTAAAGGCGATGGTTAAAAAGAGGATGGCTACAATATGTATATTTCCTAGGCAACAGTATTGCTTTCAAGAGGAATTTCTCAACAGATAATTTGAATGTATGATGAAACAGCTTTAAACAAGATTCTACACAGGGATTAAAGAAATGCTGGTGTTGTAGGGTAGAGATAAGTACATTACTATTTGTAAAGTTAGTTTAGACAATTGTAAAATAGCTTCCTACAAATAATTGCAATTAAAGAGAAAAAGTTAAATAATTCTCATGAAAATTATGGGAGTTGAACGTAGGTTATACCGTTTACTAATAACCAATCCTAACACTATGTGAATTTAAGAAAACTACTCTCACTTATTTTCAATATTGTGATAAAATCTGAAAGTACTTAAAATCCAAACTTTCATTTAGAATTACATTTTTCACAGATAACAAACCATTCTCCTTAACTTCCGTCTATAAAATTTTATTTATGGTCTATATTTTTATCTATGTTCATGCTTTCTAAAATGTAACTACCTAAATCAGAGTAAACTTAACAGTTTGCCTTACACGAAAGAAAAGAGAGAATTGTGAATTAAAAATAATAGGTAGTAAGAAAATAACCCGGATATTTACTTATATGGCTACTTACATGAGAAAAAAATTATTTTCTTGTGCAGATTTTCAATTTTTTCCCCCAGAAAAATACATTTGGTGACTCTCTGGTACGGACTACATACTTCGTAACACACAGAACTGTACAACTTTCATTAGGATTGTTTTTTTTTTATAGAATCAAAATTACATTGGACGAACAAACAGCGTTCTTCTAAAAAAAAAAAATGTCAGTTCAATACGTATAAAAAATATAATTAGGACCAATCTTGAATTTAAAGACAGACCTGAAATCATTCTAACCCAAAAATCTATTCCATTTTTTAAGCAATTTTGACAAAAAAAAAGCTCCGATAAAGTCTACTACATCTTCTTTTCACTTTTTCTTTCGAGGGCGTGGAAAATCAGAAGCATTTACACATTAATGTGGGAGTCTAAGGCTTTTATTAAAATCACTTTTTTAGAAAAATAAATTTATTTATTTTTTCTGAGGAGTTCTGGGGGAGTTGGCACGGTCACTCTTCTCTCATTAATCAAACTCGTGATTTTTTTTTTTTTACATATTACATATTTACTATTGAAACCACCTAACGTTTAGTATAATTACTAAATTTAAAGGGAATGTTCTAAATTACAGTAAGTGAAAGTGGTGAAAGTGAGTGATCATCCAGTACGTTTACTTTTTTATATTCACTAAAAATTGTTTTCAGAAAACTTAATCCATTTAAACTCGTTAATGGAAACCCTGAAGAACGCAGTAACTATAACGAAAAAGGCTTTAAGAAAAGCATTTCGTTTCTTATCCCAAGTCATCTATCTGTAAATAGTAATTAATTAAAAAAGCAATAACTTTAAATAAAGTTATTAACATAGCAAAACAAACCAGAATTGCTATAAATATTCCTGTCAGTTTACTTCCGTTGAATTTTTATTAATTAAATAAATCTAATTAAAAAAAGGGACTACCTATTAGAAAATACTTGATGCCATCTAAAAATGGCCGAGGGTACATTACAGTACTTAATCTCCATTTTTTTTAAAATATGGTTATCAAACAAATCTATAATAAAAATAATAAATAAACCACTTAAATATAAATCTTCATTAACTACATAAAGTATTTATTTATAACTATTTAATATATAATTAAAATTAAAATAAATAATTAACCTTTTTAATGAAAAAAAATTTACTGCACACATCTTCTTAAATAAAGGAAACGTGTCACAATATAAACAAATTTTTTTAAAAAAAAATCGCGTAATCTACGTGGCATATTGTATTTCTTCATTATTAACAAGCACGTTTTTATGCGAACTATTTTTATTTTCTTTATATAAACGTATATATAACTTATAAACGCACACAAAAGTTTATCCAGACACACACACACACACACCTCCCCACCAGATTTCGCACAAAGAAATATATATATTTTTAAGAAAATGACTAATATACAGTTCTACGATAAGTTTTCTTCGTTAATACGTTACTATGATTAGTTTGTTTTTACTTCTGTAATATAAATAAATTTTGATGTGTGACAAAGCAAAAAATTAGAGCAATTTTTGTTTTTAAGTCATGTTTTTTTACAACAAATCACACAAAATGTCACAATTTATCTACATTTTTTTTCCGACAGAATATAAAAAAGACAATTTTTTATAAAAAGCAATGAAAGAAACAATAATGGACATTATTTTACAAATAGTAAGGCATACATTATATATATAAAAAAATGTTACGTAATAAAAGAATTATATGGATTGGTGTCCGGTCCAAACCACGTTTACAAATGGAACGAGAACGTTACATTTCTATCAGAAAAATCAATTGAAATTTATTTCCGAAAGAAAAAAATAAGTTATTTTTTATAATTCCTAAAAAATATAATATCAACTTGTATATAAAAAAAAAATTAAATAAAATCTTGATAAAACATCACATTTTTTAAAATTATCTTCAGTACTTTTTAATAATATTTAACACAGTCATTAAATATTATGATTGCATAAAAAAAGTTCATAATATCTATAACTGACATTCATCCATTAATACAAGTCAGCCAGTTAAGTCTGCTGGCGAAGTAGGAAATAACAGGTCTTGCGAGCAACTAAGATTTTTTTTGAAAAATGTGATGAACAAAAGTTACTGAGGCCGACTTTATATATGGAATGAGTAACCAAAGCTGTCAAGACAGCTTCGTGGAAAGTTATAGTTGAGAGTTTTGAGTAAATACAATTGCTTCATTTTCTTAACAGTTGCTTAAAAATAAAAAAATGAAACAAAAAACAATAATAATAGCAGCTGTAAAGTGTTTTTTTTTTTTCTTTGGATTCACATACCGAATAACCGAGATGTTAAGCATCATTATTCATGATGTGATTGATGTCTTTCTGTACGTGATTCCGAGACGTTCACCATTGCATTGCACAGTGTTTCCGTTCATACATCGGTCTGAGTTTCCTGCCATATCAAGTTTCCAGACGATTTAAGGCAGGAAAGAACTAAATGACCATCTGACAAGAGATATTTGCATAACAAGCGACTATTGAACCTGATCCATATTGTTGATATAACAAAACATTCGAGAAAAATTTTATCATATAACTGTCTAAATAACTAGCTATTGACTTATTTATTGAAAAAACTGGTACCACTTCAGCATTCCCTCCCCGATGATCAAATATCAAATGACCCTACACAGTTAATGCTGCCAAAAAATGCATAGATTGTGGAATTTATTATCCTTATGGATAAATTTCGTAATATTTTTTTTTTAAATCAAAGAAAGGAAACATTTAATTTACAGTACTGAAGAAATGAAAAGCAAATTCAACTAATCCTACTATTGAATTATATGAATAAACTTACTACAAAAATAAAAAGATCTCAATAAAAAATAAATTTATAAGTGCGCTCATTTAATTTTTCGCCCTTAATGTTTTTCCCCCTAAACACGAACACATTTCTCACAAACACACATACATTTGTAATTATTTATGCATACATACAACTATTTACACTAATTATTTACAATTAGATGATTTACAAAAAGTGGGAGGGAATAATTAAAAATAAAAACAGATTTGTCATGGGATTATCAATAGTTTGTAAAAAGAAAATTCCCCTAGTATTATTGCGAGACGATGGTGTGAAATACGGGCTTTTCTTTAATTCCCTAAAAAAAACTGCAAATATTTTGAGTTAATAATAATGGTTCACATTAAGCAAAATTTAGCTTACCCTGTCCTTAATCTTGGAATAAATTAAGCAGCGTATTTTTTTTTAACTAATTAAAATGATAACTTATTTTTTGTTAGTTAGTTTGTTTTTTGTTATAACACATTCAGTAGCGCGTTATGACAAAAAAAAAAACAAAAAAAAAACAACTTTCTTTTAATCCAGCACCAGTTATTGCAATATTAAATAATTCTTATAAAAAGGTTTTTTCTTGGTTATCCTTAATATCTGACAGATGCGAAATATAATTTTTAATCAATAAAAATACCACTTAACACTGTAAACAGAAAATAACTATAAATTCTTTTAATTTTCAATACACTTACATGTATATGGTGTAGCGATAAAACAAAAAACTACTTTATATGGTGGTAATGTGTTATTAAGATTAAAACAAGCTTCAGGTGCGAGCCGCTTTACGATACTTTTTGCGATAATAAACTTAAACTATTGAATAGAGATATTTTCAAGCAACTACGACCACGAGCAGATGGTTCATAGAAACCAATTTATACACTTGTTGCAATGTTTAGTATCCCTTGAAGCGTATCACTGATCCGATACTTCCAAACATTTAGGTCTTGTATTTGTCTACGATATACGAGAGATTGTTATCGTGGCGTTATGAATTTCGAATCAAACATGAGAGAGTGATACGCAACATTAGAATGTTGCAGTCCTTCCTTACTACAAACTAAGGGGGTAAAGTAACATTTCTTTGATGTAAAAACAAATGGCCGATCGATTCCGTAGCGGAAGAACGAACGTCCTTTGCAACATGTGGTTAAGTGGCTTTATGATTCGGCGATATTTTTGACAAACTCATAGCTTATTTTTAAACATTTCTAGCACTTCTTTGTCCGGTCAATTTCCTTCTGTAGTTTTACAACAGATGATGGTAACTTAAATAATACAAAATTAATATGTTCGTTCAATTCCCAAATCATACTGAACTAAAAACTTATGCATGGCAGAATACTTGACAGCAAAAAAGTGATCACACCTAAAGCCTGCGCTATCTATTACATGGTGCTTGGTGGCAATTACAAGTATATTGATTATTCTGATCGATAACTTCGTCTACAGAAAGCGTTCCTAATGCTATTCCAGCTTTCTTAATTTCTAAAGTACAAAATGTCTTTATTAAACCTTTTAGTTTCTGAGTTCATTTTTGAAATAAATCACATTCATACTGATACAAGTTATACAATGTTCCATTTTTTTTTTGTTATATACAAGAAAAAAGTAATTTCAATTAACGGAATCTACTAAAAATATTGTTATAACGGGTACAAAAGCGGTTTTAAGTATCATAATAATTACAAATAAGTTACTCTTCCAACAAAAAAAAAAAAATCTAATCTTTTGGAATATTGTACAACCTTTCAAAATCACTTTATTTAGTAATTATTAATTTTTTACACTTGTAATAATTCCTATCTCCTTGCACAGAAACCTTACTGCATTCATTTTCTTCCACACGTATTGTTGATTTTAAGGACATTGCAGGTAATTTTGTTTTTTGTTTACTTGGGCTGGCTGCAGCTAACTATGCAGCAAAATGTTTGGTCTGACAGAGAAGCTTCCTTTTTATAGCAACTGGGCATATTTCAAAGCGATAGATAATACATGTATTTACGTTGTATATATATATAAATATGTATATATATAAATATTGTATAAATATATATTTATACAATATAGAAAATTTATATTTATATATACATATAAATATATAGAAACCCACTATACAAAAACTTTAGCTAGGCCATCGGCTCCAGCAGATGCTATAAACGGTCTAGTCGGATGAAATGCTACATCAAGTATACTCTCGTCAAATTTCTTTCTATGTGCTGTGATTTCTTGTACACAAGTTTTACTGTCTAAATTCCACAAACGGATACTGCAATCATGACCTAGGAGAAAAATAAATAATTTAAAATTTAGTTTTCTAATACAATATCATTGAGAATATAAAAATACAAATTAATATTTTGCAGGTGGTGGAGAACGATGATTATCCTCTCTTGGAGGTTACGGAGATATTCCAGGGTGTGAATATCCGGGGAATTATCAGCTTCCATAAAGGGTTGGGGTAGTAATAGTAGTTGTAAAGTATAGGCGATAGATCGGAATATATTCTCTCTAACATTGGGTAGAGGGGTGTCATGGAAAGATTACCTCTACCTTAGTATCCTTGGAATTTTCTCTAAGAGAGTTTGGATGGTTTCCATATTTTAGAGTAATGAATACCCTCCTTATATAAGTTGTTCCAATCATAAATTAGGTTTCGTACAAAAATCCAAACGTTGGCAACCATCTGTATTTAAAGTTTAAAACCGATAGGCATCTCGACTGAAAGAGATCTTCTCACTGTAGTTCTGCCATATCAAGTTCGGCAAGAGGCGTAATTATATTGCAATGCGTCTAATACCAAAACCGAGTTGATTCCGAATGTTACTTCGCTTCCAGTGATTGCCAATATTTTAGCAAACAACAGTTTTTCTATCTCCTTAAGTCTTTGTAGTGTACGGCCGAACGCTCTGTGAGAATTTTGACGCCTATTCGATATTTCCACGGGTATTTGCTTGATGGATGAAGAACAAACAGTCGCAGAAAACATAAAAACAATATGAGACATGTGCGTTGTCTGAAGCACTCCATATCCTCTAAATTCTCCAGCAATATTAAATTATTGTTCATAGACAGTTACATGTGTGGGTTTTTAAAAAATAAATATTGCTTTGATTTGTTTTTCTGACAATAAATGTGTATTAAAAATGACAGTAATTTCATTTGTAGTAGTTCTGATGCAAATAGGGCCAACGAATAAGTTCTTAAAGTTTTACTTTTATTTCTTCATATAATAACCTACATACTAATGGTGAAAGTAAGTTAAACGAACTGTTTGTTATGTCTGCAAACCTAAGGCGGTCATGAAGCTGTCCTGTTGAGAATTAAAATGTAAACAAAGGTTTCCTCGTCTGATAGGAACAGGGACATACAACCACATTACAACAAAAATTTCTTCACAGAATGTCAGAAGGCAAAAATAGTGTTATCTTAACGTGAAATAAAATAAGACATATTAATAAATTAAAAATAATATTTTCTACTTACTTCCAGAAAGCAAATATAGTCCATTCGGATCTACAGCTAAAGAGGTGACTGCATCAAGATGAGCAACCATTGAATGGACCATCTTTCCTGAAGTATTGTCAAAAAACCGTATATGCCGATCTTCGTGAGCAGTTACGGTCAATGGTAGTAATGGATGGCACACTATCCTATATATCTGTCGACCAACTTCATTACAAACTATTTCCTGAAAAATTTCCGAAAAATTTAAATTAGAATTTCGAAAATAAAATTGCAGTTTTTAAATAATAGCTACTTATGTATATTGCCTCAAAGAGGCATATAATAAGTCATTCATTAGAGAAATGTAAAAAGTTACCAGCTTTGAATAGAGCTGGAGTGGATATAATGCAAGTTCAGGTTATGTTACAGTACGCGTACTGCAATGTCAATGGTCAATTTGATCTGCTGCTTAAAAGTAGACATGTGGGCATTTCGTGAAATGAATAAACTGGAATATCATTTGAACATAAAATTCTTCGATTTGGAGTACATCTGAAGTTAGTGAAGGTTTCAAGAACTCTGCTCTTTTATTTTATTCGTGGAAAGAAATGGGGCTGAATTTTAAACTTCTCTCGAAGATGGTCCATGCAAAGTACGGCATAAAACTGCTACCACAGATGAATACATCTAGAAAGTGCACTTTATGATATTGGACGAACGGCGAATAAAAGTGTATAAAATACTAAAGGCATATATAATGTACTTTATTCGAAGAATTAAATATGAAAAAGCTTCCTGCAAATTGCATCTTGAATGCGACATTTCTAAATAAGTGCTGAAAAAAAAAATGCGAATACGACTCCCTGGGCAATATTTAGTTCATTTAAATAAAAATCCAACTGATTTTGAGCAGCTGATTTGTTATGGAGAGATTTGTATCCACCAGAAACAAAAAATTCATCAAGCAATGGGTAAAAAAGCCATGCCTCAAAGAAAAACAACGAACTCAATTTCGTCTGCAAAAAGGTCAAGTCAGTGTCTCTAGAGTACAAAGAATTCTTTTTCTTAATTACCTTGCACAGGAAAAACAATAACTGGCGAACTGCCAGCTATTTGTGCCAACAGGTAAAACAAATTTTTTAAAGAAGGCGGAGAAAGGATACGAATTTAATTCAAAATAAAAAGCGAAAGTAGATCGACTTTATTACATACCGGGGACGATTCTAGTCTTGTAACAGGTTTTCCTGTCTCCAAATCAAATAATACGCAATGACCTGAAGTAAAAGCAGCTACCATTTTGTCTGTCTCATCTCTTACAAAGTCACATGAAGTTGGAACACCATCTTGAACAAAAATTAAGCATTAGTTAAGTGGGAAACGTGCATTTGAATGTCGGGGAATTAGCTTTTACACGCTCAAATAATTCTCTCAAGTGTTTAGAATCTAAACACTAAAATCTAAACTTATAAAATCTAATCTTAGAATCTTAACTTTAGATTGTTAGCTTGTTTCGTTAATGTGTTCGGAAATAGTTAAGAAACTTAATAACAAATAAAATTTGGTGGAATTATATAATCGATTTATCCTATTTGGGGCTAGATGTTATTTCAATTGAAACTAACTCTTAATGAGCAATATTAATTGTAATTTTTATTAGAGTATTTTCGGGTTCGTACTAAAGTACTTATCAAAATGCACAAAAATGAATAGATAAAAAATTTACCTTGTTCTGAGGAAAATGTCTGTAAAAGTTGTACTTTAGATTGTGGAGACCAAAGTTTCAAAGTTCCATCAGCAGAGCAAGACAATAACTGTTGACGATGTGGATGTGATACTAATCGCCAAACTGCATCTGTATGACCAACTAATCTGCATCCTAGTACACTACTTTCTGCAAGAAAAAGTTATATGGTTTTAGGATATACTCGAAGCCAGACTGAGAAAATCGTTTAAAGCAATTTTCAAAATTGGATATATTGTAAATAAATATATATTATATATTTTTTCCAAGAAGGCAGATTATTTTGTGAATTTATTTGGTCGTATTTTCTTATACTATATTTTATTATTCAACTTCGAACTCAGCACTAGTCTTCAGCTTGAACAACACATCTTAGCACTACTTCCAACAACTACTTCAGCAACTTTCCTAATTATCCCATCACAAATTCTTCTGGTAAAGTTGATCACAGTCGCTAAACGAAGCTATGTGGCGCATCTATACGTAAATTGTTTATTATTTTTTAAGGCGCGTCAACATCTAAGGTTATTGGCGTCCGGAGCTTTTCAAAGTGCACTGTTGGCCTCCGGACCGTACTCTCTTCGTCACTGGACAGCGAGTTGTAAGTCCCAGTCTATTCGTAATTATTTTCAATTTTTTGTCAAGGAGTCAACACTTTCAATTGCGTGAACAGCTGCACTTATTTATGTTGCCTTTTTTTACCTTATCAGTTATTTGTACTTCCACTTACCGAAAGAATCGTAAGGATCGATGTTGACAGAAGGTAGTTTCCAACAGTGTATAGTGCCTCCTGTGGCTGCACTGTAACACTGTTCTCCTGAAGCAGACATACACATACACAGAACAGGTCCTGAATGGCCTCTAAATGTGTATAATGGTTCCACGTCTAACGACGCTGACCTGAAAAATAGTGTAAAAAAGGTTAAATGTAAAAAAAAGTCATTTATACAAGGTTGCAACAAAAGTGTATGGTTTTTTGATTAAGCGGACTGTTTACCACTTGCTTTTACATATTGTTTCATATTAGCTATCTCTTTTACTTGATTTTATAGGAGAAAGTAAGTTAATCCTGTGCAAACTCTATCTTTAGTTTAAGAACTTCTTTTGGCATTGTAATAGGAGATCACTCTACCAACTCAAGGTAATTTAGATGTTGGAGCTGCCACCTTCCAGAATTACCCAACCACTGTACATAAATGTGTTTGTGGTTTGTGTTGCCAAAGAAGCTTCTGGATCCAAAAGAGATTCGAACTGTCGATTCTCTAATGGGTTCTACGAAAATGGACGGCACTATTTTGAGAGGTAACTTAATACATGAAACAACCATTTTTTAATCAAAAATGGAATACAGTCGAAATTATATATAAGTTTTAAGTTAAAAAATAAAATAAAAAGTTTGGAAAATTTTTTGCTTTATAAAATGTATTGCGATTCCCCTCGTGATCTCTATTTCATCTCTTCTAACAAGTACTACGATCTTTAGATTTTTTTATTTAGCGTTACAAACAGAAATACATTTTGAGATTACGAAAATACAGTTGCCAATAGGTCTGTATAAGTACGTCAGTAGTAGTCAGGAAAAACCAAAAAGTTCATATTACATTTTTAGTTGGGCACCGTAGACGGCTGAATAAAAGTTGTTTTTAAAAAAAAAAAAATCAGCCAACCAGGAGTTGCACTTTCTTTTTATATTTATATTTTCAACATACTTTTCAGGATCAAATTTTTATTCTTGAAACTGGGTAGAATGCGTACGGGTTGAGCTAAAACTCATTTGAAACACTGATCCAGGAAAGCTCACTTAAGGGCATTTTTGATTTAGGGATAGGGTCAGACTTTCATTTCCGTGTAATTCACCCGCACAGATATTAGTAATAACTATATATGAAACAAAAACTCCAAATTGAAAACATACGTCAAGATTTTTCATTTTAATTCATTTCGATCAGTAAACGTTAAAATTTGTCAGTAGTAAGGGGCCGTACTTAAATTACGTAACGAACGCAAGGGGGGAGGGGGGTAAGGCTCGATTGTTACCATTCGTTATGGTTCGGGGGAGGGTTTTTTTTAATGCTTGTACGTAATTTTTCCAATTGAATCTATAATTTTTTGGTCATTAATGGAAAAATACTAACGATATTTTTCGCGCCAAATTCTACTATAGCCAACCTTCATACTAAGTGATAATGTAATTAAATAAGTAATAAATAAAAAATATATGTTTGATTTTAATTAAATACTATGCAATGACGATATTCCATAACAAAAAATTACGTACATTTGGCTAGGGGGGAGGGGAGGTTGACATTTTGTTACGATCTGTTACATCGGGGGGGGAGGGATTAAAAAGCTCTTTAAATTGCGTTACGTAATTTAAGTACGGCCCTATCTAAGTTACGACACTTCACTTTGGATTAAAACTCTACAATTTATTTTAGTTGGGTTTCAAGTGAGCTGCGTCATTTTATCACAATAAACATGAAATATTGAAGTCAATTATATTGTTAGAATAAATTTTTAATTTCCAGAAAACTTAATTTCGCTGCGATAGTAGAAAGTTGTTTGAGTACCAATACCAGATTTATTTACTAAGATTTCTTAAAGTTTAGATTAAAAAAAAAATATTTTGTACACCTACTATCATTAAGATTACGAAATATCATTCTAAATGAACTGCTGGATATCACTTTAAGAAACTTTTTCAAAACAAATGACAGATTTACAATATCCAATGTTGTTTCTTATCCCAATCAGTGTACACCAACAAAGAAAACACGACCGAATAACCTCCCATTTATGATAATGAGAATCTATTAAAGATTTGCATCTAATTGCAAAAGAGGTATTGCTAATCAAGAAATAAACCTACTTCTTTGCAGGTACAGTCTTGTGTAAGTTCCATAACTTAAGAGTGTGATCTTCGGAGGCAGTTATAAGAACAGGTTCTTGTGGATGAAATGCTAATGCTCTGACACCATCAAAATGTGACCTAAGAGTATATTTTGCTGTCCACGTCTTGCGAAGAGATTCTTTCGTGCTTGGAAGCTGTAAAGTTTAGAAGAAAATTACTTTTTAATGATTAATTTTAACAAAAATTAACCTTTAACTAAAAAAACAAATTTAAATCTAAATTAAATGAAAAAGAAACTAACATCATATGATGCTTCCGCTTCGTTATTAACAGTAAGTTGTGCTAATTCCCCAAGGCCAAGGGTTGAATCTATAGCATCTCCTTCTCTTTTCATATCTGGCCCACCCACAACAACTCCAGGATAAACTCCACCTCCAGCAGCTAAATTATAAATTCAACTAAGATGAATAATTTACCTAGATAACATTTTAATTACTATGACGCTAATAAAGATGTGAATCTGAATAGAAAGTCGTGCAGATAAAAGTGAATAATAAGATTTCCTATTCTAGCAAGCATAACCTAAATATGAGAATTTGATGATCAAATTGTAAAAAATTGTTAATTGTTTATCAAACCGTAAATTCCTCGCTGTTATAGAAATAACTATAGTATAAAATTAACAATCTTAAACGAAAAATATAACAAATAATACTTTATTTATCAAGTGTCATCTATTACATAATATGTATTTATACTATAACAGCATTTAAATTACGGATGAAACATTAAATATGATTCTAGAATCAATCTAAATTTTGATTTAAAGCTAGCGAAACTTTAGAAACTAATCAAATTAGCGAATTTTCCTTTTTTAAGAAAGATTATTATTCCCTATTATTTTCGAATTACACTAGTTAAGTTAGAATTGATTGTTTCTTCTTGAAAGTGTAAATTCCATTTTAAAAACTATTATATTAATTACCATTTTTTATCTTAATAAATGTATAAATGTCTAACTTACTCCATTCCTGTGGATCTTGCTGGCCAGTCCCTCCTTCACTCTGTGCGAGCAAATGTAACTCATTTAATACTTCTTCTGCTTCCGCATCAACATCATCGGCCTCGTGTAGCATTAATCCCTAAATAAAATAATAAGTAATGTCATTGATATTTATTTTTAATTTACTATTATTACAGAAATAAGGGTAAGACAGTCCTTACGGTCTTAAGGGTCTTGGATAGCGTATCCTTTGTTAACTATGAACTCCTTCGATTCTCATTTTTTCGTTTCTATTCAATAAAACTCGCTAATGAAAAAGTAAGAGCTAATATGGGTTGTATGAAGCTTATAGACGATAGTGAAAATTAGAGAATTTTTAGGTAAAGTACAAATGAAAATTATTAAAAATTAAAAAATATTAAGTACACTCCTTCAAATTAAAAATAATAAACAGATAAAAATGTTCTCCAAGCTACCGATAAAAGAGAAAGGTTGTACAACATAAAGAGAAGCCAATAAGAAAAAGAAGTTTTCGATCTTTCTAGCAAGTCCAAAATAAAAAAACATAACGTTGGTTTGCAATCAAATAAAGCTTACGTTTTCCACCATCACTACAATGGAATTGCGTGATTAATTACGTGTTCACAAAAAACATAAATTGATGTAAAATGCCTGTTTCTATTTACTTTAGTTTTTCTATTGTTAGCAGCTCTGATGGTTTGATCATGAAGATCGTCCATTTCATCGTGAAGATCATCGTCATCATCCTCCATCTCGTCGCCAACAGAATCATCACCAACAGCTGCAGCCGCTTGTGCTAGGAACTCAAAGTTTGCCATAACCGCAGCTTCAGTATCCAGCAACATAGCTTCAGTATACGAAGTACTGCCTCCGCTACATGGTGGTTTTTTAACCTTCCTCCTTCCTTGTCCTTCACTACTGGATCTCTTATTCGTACTGGCCGCCCCACCGCCCCCAAGCCCACTTTCATTGCCATTTACTCCAGTTCCACCACCTCCCCCACCTTCTTCATTGTTGTTTAACCCCAACAATGTCCTCACACGATTTGATCGCACATCAATAATAGTATCCGTATAGCCGATCTCCTGAAGATACCTGTAATAAAAAGAATTTTTTAATGTAATGTAATGTAATGTAAAGTAATGTAATGTAATAAACTTTACAAAAGTTTTGCAAAAATGGATTCATAATTTTCATAATCTTAAAACTTACTGCCTTAACATTTGTCTTCCCTGTTTCCAAGTAAAGTTGCTAACAGACGAAAATGGAGCTTCAGAATCTACATTCACTTCTGGTCCAGTCTCCTCAAAAACTGGAGGTTTCATATCACCTTGTATCAATTCGGTTCCATACTTCAATTTGTGATACTTAGCCCTGAAAGAAATTTGGATTCTAAATTTCCTTATTAAATTAGAATGAGATGTTGGTTCATAAAGTTAACAACTGACTGAAATGCAGAATAGTTTCATCGGAATTTCAAAAAACAGTGAAGTGACCAATTACATTAGTAGTTCATTATATTAATACATTATTGCTTCGCTGGAACAGATTTTTACATAATCTTACTATGAGAGAGGAATCTCTTGTTTACTAAAATATTTTGTTTAGCCTTCAAAACCTAATCTTCTACAAAAACTTTGTAGCAATGATAATATTTTTGTAATAATTAAAATGGTTTTAGTTGATAACAATAATTACAAACTAATAAAATGCATTTCTAACAACCAACATGTAGGTGTAGGGTTGTCTGAGATTCAGTTTGAAGCAGAGGGGTGACGGAAGCTGCAGACTAACATCTGGTGGTTTCAGGCTATTTTTAATACTCTTAACATCACTTTTTATTTTTTAACTCCTCCTTCAGGATGAGATATCATTTAATTCAGGAATATATAATTAAATAAATCTGATCAGTTATCATTGCGTTGATGTACTAAAAGTGTAGTAGGGCTTAGACTACCGATTAATCACCTCCTTAACCGCTGGCACTCTTTTTCTATTGTATAACAACCTCAGACGGGGATGTTCTCTTTCTTGAATACACTTCTGGAGAATCCTCGAAGAATGGAGAAGATAATGCAATATTATGGGACTACTACAGTTGGAGAACTTTTAGTTCAACTGCCATTTAGTGATACTAACTTTGACGACTTGAAATCTTCCTTGCAGAGTTGAATTTAAATATCTCCCGATTTCACCGAAGAGGATTAGGTTTTATGTGACATAATATCGATACTTTCGCAAAGAAAGAAATAAGTAATAAGCTAGGTGTTGTCTAGTGGTTATGAGCGTGGCGGCTTTGCAAGTGGGAGATCCCCAGTTCAAGCCCCGCCTATAGCTACATTTTATTTGTTTGGAAAAAATTGTTTACAGTAAAGTATGTGTTTCCACCCCCCGACCACGATACGTAATAGGTAGTTGGACGTTAAGCTCCGTATGAAAAAATGGGCGATTACTTTAAATTCTTAGAAAACTGTAGTATGAAACAGTATAAATATTAGCAGGAGTAAGAATGAGTAAAAATGTTCCGGTGTAACATGTTCCTTTAAAAGATTAAACACAGGAAAAATATTAGGGGTATAGAGTCAGTTAGCGTATGCTGGATTCCAACGCAAAGGACTCGGGTTCAAATCCAGCTGCTGGCTTTGATTTTCTATTCAAAGGAGCTTCTTACAACTCACCTTCCGGTGATGGGCAAATGATGTCTATAACGACAGAACAATGGCTTGAAGCCAGTAGAGCACCAAAAAAGGCTCTGGGCGCCAATGTCCTTGGATATGGAAGCGCCTTCAATAATTTTTTTTTTTAAATCAATTATTTATTATAGAATTAATGTATTTTTAAAAATTATATAATTATATTTATTACAAACTTAGCTTTTATGAACCATTTATTACAATAGTTGAGTTCAATCTGCCTTGAATTAATACAAAATTCATTATTGTTTTCTCACACCAAACTAAATATACGAGTACTTATCTTCAATATCGTCTAAACGAAATCTTGCGTTAAATTGATTTTTTTAATACAAAAAATGGATTAAGAAATTAAGAAAGATTCATGAGCAGAGTAATTTAAGGCACATCCTATAAGGTGAATTTTTTATACACTGCACCGACTTATCTCCCACGCAATATCTAGCTGCAAAATGTTCCGAGAGAATATAATATAATCTTGTGCATGAGCATAAAGTGTAAACTTGAACTCTAAGCGGTGGTAATATTCATGTTTAACAATCTCAAATAAAATAATTTCGTTAACAGTTATTCAAATTCAAATTAACATATTTGTTTACTTATAATTTCTTGACTCAAATATAGGACGTAAATAGGAAATGTATTCAGCTTTCAGATATCTACAAATAATGGCTTATTTTGGCGACGAAGAATTAATAAAGTTTAAGAAAATAATAAAGTACAATGACAAAAAATAATAATGCTTTAAGAAGACACCCAAATGGCAATGTGGGTGTAGAGCGCCCTTTACGGTTCGGAAAACTTGTTTTCATCAATGTGATTACGGTCTAAAAATTTCTAGTAACATTATAACGTACAAATATAACCTTTTTTTATACATAGAGTGTAAAATACACCCACAGAATATAAAATAAAAAATTGATAAAAAATTAAATTGTATATTTTTTTTTTCTTTAACCGAACGGATAGTTTGTTTATATTCTTATTGTTCATCAATTTTAGAAATTGATTTCATTCTTAAGTATAAAAAAAAACTTGCCATTAACCATTTCTTTGACTTCTTAGTGTAAATGAAATATCGCCTAAAGCTTCATTAATATTCTCTCGGATGTTGATTCGAAATTTAATTCATGCTAAAATGAATTACACAAACTTTAAACTGAGGAAATACAAAACAATATCATGTGGACCGAAAGGTTCGGGCAAAATTTGTCAAACAGAAGAATCCCTTTCCTTATTATTAGTTTTTATTTAAGGATTTTGCAACTAAGCAGATAATACAAGTAAAAAAGGATGAAATGTACTTAAAGTATGGTGCATTGACTTAGCGCCAGCACACACCAACTGGCTTGATTTTTTTGAATGGCAGCCTTTCAAAAATAACATCCGTAATAGGCCCTTAAGGCGTTAGGGAGGGCTACAGACTCTCTGGATAGCCGACGTCACGTCAGGCATTCAGGTAGTCGTGCGGCTAGCGGCGCTTCAAACGTCAAAGAGAGTTTGTGGGAAAATTTAAGGTTGAGAGAGCTTCGATAAGTGTATTTGAATGAGGGGATAGTTTGAGGGATAGAAACGGAGTTATTTGAAAGTGAAAACGAAGAGAATTTTTAAATTCGTATGGATGGTGAGGTTTGAGATGTAAAAGGGAGCATTGACTATGGTACGCAAGGATTGAATACTAATGAGGTTTGTACGTTTGGCAGTACCGAATAGTTTCAAGTCCATATTGGAGCTAGTAGAATGTTGTGTCGTTTGTTTTGTAAAGTGAGTTAGGTGCGTTTGTCCAGTAGTTTCTTTAGCATTCTGTATCTGTGGTTCAATTTAATTCGTTTAATCTAGTATGATCAATCGTTTGTTCAGGTGGAGTCCTAGGTAACGGACTGCAGAAACCGCTGGGAAGGAAGTTTGATTGAAATATCTGGCGGGAAGGATTTTGCGGTTTATGGTGAAATCATTGGGATTGGATGTTTGTAGATTGACCTTTATTCTCCAATTCCGGAGCCGGGGTTCCAGGATGTTAAGATGAGGTTGGCGATGGCGAGTAGCCATGACAGGATCATTACATAAGGAGAAAAGATAGTTGTATCATTTGAAAGTGTAGGTAAAAGTGATGGTGTTGAAATGAAGTGAGAGATTTGCCGTATAGGCGGATAGGAAATATAGGAGAAATAAAGAGCCTTCGACAACTAGGAAGTAGCAATTAAGATATAATTTAAGGATTAGGTTGTAGGTGGAAGGAAGAATGTCCTTAAGTTTCCGCAGCAACCCCAGGGGCCATACCCGGTAAAACGCTTGAAAAATGTCGAGAAAAGCTTCTAAGCATAACTGTTTCTGCTTAAAGGAGGAATCGATGGTTTCTACAACTCTATGGGCCTGGTGAATGGTAGTGTGACTGATTGTTGCAGAAGCCAAATTGATGATTACGGATGATATGGAATGGAGTTAGACAAATTTGGTGTAGGGGGAAAATATCGCTTTTCAAAGATTTCAAAGAGTAACGGAGTAAGCTGATGGGTCTATAAGAGGATGAAGGAGAATAAATGAATGGGTTTGAGGATTTTCCTAATTAAATCATCTTAAATCCATCAAATTCATGTTGGGAAATTGGTATTGCATTTATAAAGCGACTGTAAGTTGTTACAATATGAGTACAATGTACTAATAAGTAAACAGAAGTCAAATTTCTCGATACAAAATTTATCAACATTAAAAAATGCATAATAACCGAAACAAGTTAGAACAAAAACAAGGATGAAATCAATCAACATAAATCACTCATCACTGATAAGCCAGCAATTATGGTGCAGTTTTACTAGGGTCTACATAAAACTCACTGTCCTCTGAGGGACAGAGGTCTGTAAAAAGAGACATTTCCAGTGGCTGACAGAGCACTGAAAATAAAAATGCTCTTAAAAGATACGTGCAATGACGCATTAACCTTATTGAAGTTCATAGAAGCGCACATTAAGTATTACAGTTTACCGACACAAATACTTGCAATAGAAGTTAGAAGCTCCAATATTTTGTGTGTACAATCTAAACTCATTCTGAATTCATACGAAAAATAAAATGTTTTTTCTAATGAAGGTGCATTACAAGAATTAACAAAAAAAAATTTTTTTATTAAACAAAATTACAAGAATTTTTATCATTTTGGTTCAAATTTGTCTAAATGAAATGGGTTCAGATGATTAAAATTAGTTTTAATTTATTTTTACCTGGTTGAACGAAAACGGGTTAACTAGTAATTTTTGATATTAACCGAATTAGCGAAATTGACTTTGACTTTTGCGAATGGCAGTGGAAAACCCTTCAGAACTATTTCAAACTGAATTTAAGAATCCATCGTTATTGTGCTGCTACAATAAGTATCTCATTGAATAACCATTTGATAAAAACGACAGTTCTTGTTTCATACTTTCTAAGAAGAGCAATTTTTTACATTTTCCTAGGTACTATTTAAAAAAAAAAAAAATAGATTTTAAAAGAATCAATACCCAAAAGTAAACATTACCCCAGTTTTTAAAGAAAATTCTTAATAAATTCATTCCAAATTTGGGGTCAATTGTATTGTCTTACCTATACAGAACGTCATTTTAGAGCGCCCTCGTTCAATCTTAATTCATGAACACACTTTACAAACACGTTATGCACTTCGTTAGAAAGTTTTATTTCGCATCCATACGCCCTAGTACTTTGGCGATTAAATTGCTTTAAGAATTTGAAACAATCGCTGTTTCTTTTTATACGATAGTAACATGAAAGGGTTAAATTCAGAGAGTGAGATTCCCCGTTGATGGGTTATTTTTTAGAGCAAGTGTAAAAACTAAGTACAAATCTTTTAGCCTACGACCAATAAACTAAGAATTTCGAATAAAAATTCCACGCACTTCTACCTATAACAAGACTTTAAATGTATCCAAGGCCAACTATAATTTTTAGTACAGGATAAAAAATAAAACATATCGGTAGATTAATAAGAAATACTTCGCAGTGATAAACTTTAAGTTTACATTAAGATAGAATAGCACCTACTTAAAAGAGTTATCATAATTTTCATTTCAAATTGAAATATTAGAATTTCAGTTATAAATATATATAAAACGAACAAATCAACAATATTTATATTTAAACTAGAATTTGACATTAATTACCCATACACCTTAAGACAAATCACCATTCTTTTAAAACCACAATCAATTTACAACCATCTCTTTAAACTTGCAACTACTTGGTTTATTAAAAAAAAAAAATCAATTAAATAACAACTTTAAGCTTTGTAATATTGTTACATACCTTTCTTGCTTCAGTGCATATTCAAGCATTTTTATTCTTCTTACTAAATCATCTTTCAGTTTTTCTTGTCCTTTTCGTTCACCCTGCAAAAAAGCTATTCTTGCCTGAAACCAAATTAATAGCCTTGTTTATTAAATTCAAAATTTTCACTTAACTAGCACAAGATACAAAGTCAGGTTTCATCAATTGTAGTTAGAAATGTTAAAACATGTACTCAAATCCAAATATTTACAGGGTAATGCAGCAACTTCAATGCATAAAACTTTCTACCAAAATAAAGTGTAATTTAAAATGTACGTTCTCCTATGCTGGCGTATACGTGTAACCTTTATAATTGTACAAAATAAACATAATATTAATTTCTCAATACTGTCTGTAAAATTTCAGATATTATTATTTTAATTTCTTCAGCAGCAGATTTGTTTTATAGGAGCAATTCATTGAAACTAGGCGTAATCACTTTCCTAACGGTTATCAATAAATTTAAGAAGTAATTCTTCAACTTTTAACATATTTTCAAAAGACAAAACCTATTTTTGCGCTTTGTTAACTAGAAATGAATGTTTAAATCTAACCAAAATGAACATTAGAAGATTTAATTAAAAGATATCAATTAGAATTTTTTCATTTGGACTGCATTGAAAAAATGAGAAAGAAAGTTCTTTACTTTAAAAACGTGGTAAACTTATTTATTAAATAAAATTTTTATTAAATACCTGTAATTCCGCCCTATCGACTTCCCATTGCGATCTCTCCATCTCAAACCTAGCCCATTCGTGTTGGATAAAATGCAATATTCCAGGTATGGAATACTGTAGCCTTTGGTTAGCTTCATCATTTTGTTTAATACCTGTATTTGCACCACCACTAGAGGGTCCAATTTGTCCATTTAAATTTTGAGAAGGCGAACTTTCTTCCATTGTAGGCCCACCACACAAAACTGGTACCTTCATGACATGGCCGCCATGACACTAAGTTCTAGGGATAGGGAATCTCTCAACTCGACCCCAAGTAATGTACTACTCATATCAAAATAGTTTTCTTATAAGTTCATTGAATCAATATACCACTGATTCACTACCAAATAATTTGGTAATTTAACATTTTTCGCATTTGTAATATCTAGCAATAAGATTTAATCTTTATTTATTGCTAAAATAATTATATATATTTTTTAAACTTATCTATATAATGGGGAACATAATTTACAGGACTCTTAAAAAAAAAGATGTACTCTATTGAAATGCTCTTTAAAATGAAAATGAATTATGAGAATTCCAAAATAAAATCTTTGGATAATACATAGATAATATTAATTTTTCGGGCATAATATGTGCGTAAGTCGAATTATTTGGTACACCAAACAAGTTTTTAGTTTTGAGAAAAAGTTTTAATAAACGTTTTACCTTCCAAATGTTTTAGGTTACAGTTTTTGAAAGTTGAGTTTAAATAGTAAAAACAATGTGTATTCGTTTTGTATTTGATTTGTTGTTTAAGTAAGTTATATTTTTGTCAGCTAAGCAGCCAATAAGTTTTGTCAAAGCTGTCTCCTTTCCACCATGGAAAACATAATGCACTTTCCGCCTTTAAAATTATAGCTTCTGATGTGAATTTTCTACAATAGCGATTCTCAGTTAGTACTAATACCTTGTAAGTCTCGATTCTAAGACCCTAAAGTTGACCTTCCTTTTGATAGGTAAAAAATAACTAATTAATTGGGACATTCTAACTGCGTAAGATTACGTTTTAGAGTGCACTGGATCCGTCCGTTATTTCCTAAAAATTACTTGTTATTAGACGGATGGTCCCAGAATGGATGGAAGGTCTGGAGCTACAAAGATAACTTGGTGATACCGCTTGATGAGTGGGCAGTTTTTGAGGCTGAGGTTTATGTTCTTTCAATTAAATGAGCGGACGCTCAACGCCCTCATAAAAGGGCTAAATCTTTGTTATAGTTAGGCTGCGCTAAGTAGATTGGATTCCGTGTAGTCTGGACAGAACGTCTTCACTCAAAGAGGCATTTGAGGAACTATTGTAGACCTGTTATTAATGTTAGGTAATATTGAGACAAAATTAATTGAATGCATTAATTATCCTGTCAAAACTAATGCTGTAATAGTCACTCCACGACTTATTCCATGAATAAAAGGTAAAATAAAGACATTTCAATTATTTATAAAAAGCGTGTTTTTATTTTAGAGCATGGAAGACTTATACCAAAATAAGTTAATTATTTGTTAACAATTTTATATTTATTTAAAATAAATTTTTATTTAAAAAAAGTAATTATAATTTAATATTCATATTTACAAGAACTCATCACACCAATCTGATAAGCACTGAAAACAGTCGCTAGACTGTTTAGAATTAGCTTGACAAGTATCTTTCATCCAATCTTGAAAAAGTTCTTTATTCTTCTTCAAAACAAGGTACTGGCCCAAAACGACGTAAGCCTATAATAGAAATAAATATTAAACATAATGAAAATATCTTTAGAGTTAGGAGAATGTTGGAAGAGACAGAAATAATTTAGAATTAAACACATAGCAATTTTGTGTAAAGTTATGACATCTTTTAGAGTTCACCTACTAGCAATCTTTTCCTACTTATCACCTGATTCTGAACAATTAGTGATCACATTACAAAAAAAAATCATGCATAACACTATAGTTGATATTCATATTTACAAGAACTCATCACACCAATCTGAGGATGAGCGAAGATTAAAATTTTATACACAACAACAAACTAACATAGCGTAACTGAAAAACCTAAGTTTGCCATATATTATTATAATAACTATACAATGTTTATTTGAAGTCACTAGTTGATTCAAGAAGGTAGTGAAGTTACAGTCAATTATAGTCCTATATTTATTTATTTTTGCCAAGTTTTCGTCCAAAGCGCTGGGCATATTCAGGGCTGTGAAACATATGTAATCTTAAAATATGTATGTAATATAAGAAATTTAAGTATCTTAAATCGTGAACAACTAAAATGTATAATTTTATAGCAAATACGTTCACATCTCCGAAGATGTCCTACGGTTTGAATCACATAACTGAGCAATTATAAAGCAATTTTGGCAAAAATGAGTAAAAATAAAAGAAGACAATAATTTCTCTTCCCTCTTGCAGGAGGAATTGTTTGTATTTTACAATTTTATACACAACTTTTTAATAAGATGTTAACTGTGCTTTAATTTTCCGACACACACACTGTAACAAAAAATTGGCTAGAGTTAAAATGATGTACTGAAGAAGATATGAGATAATAAAACTAGGTAGACTGCGATGGGCAGGACATTTTAACTGAGGATGAGCGAAGATTAAATTCCTAGGAAGGTACTAGAAGGAAGCATGCAAGGATACAGGAGGGAAGGCAGACCAAAGCAGCGCTGATAGAATAATGTGGCAAAGGATGCTATTGTACATGTATGTTAGGAATTCGAAATTTGAGGGCGGCTGTGCAGGAAAGAGACGCCTGGCGGGCACGTCTTGAGGTGGCCAAGACTCTACATGAGTTGCTGCGCTATTTATGAGAGGCCGATAATGTTGTAAGAATGTAGTGGAAATAAATTGCAGGTGAGTTTTCAAAGTGAATGTAAACGTTATAAAAAATGAAAAAAACCTAAAAAGAAACGTATAATTGGTTTATTAGGAATACAGAACGTGATGTATAAAAACTTGATGAATCCTATATGGGTTGGGCTGAGGAGAAGGAGGTTATGTCATATATTTTACAATGTATTTTAATCTTATCTTTCATTCACTCTGATAGCTGAGGTTGATCGTTTTCAGCAGCCTAAAATTTTGGTAGGGGTTCAAAAAGGCTAATAGTAAAATGATTTCCTTAGACATCTTATCAACTGTGTTTTATAAGACATCCACCAAAATGATGCTCAAACCAAACACCATTTGAACAATGCGTGAGATAAATGAGAAAACACGACCGATTGTTTTGGGTGAGAAAACAATTTGTCTAAAACTTTTGAGGGTCCAGGTTGACGATGTGCTTAGCCTGTTTATCAAAATCCGATCTATATCTCCTGTAGTGCTCCCCTTTCCCGGACAGCTGCTCAATAGATCAGATATAAAGAGACGATATGAGGACTTGTATGACAGCCGGAACTGTCTAATATCTTCAATTACACACCTCCACCTTGCAAATAGGTGGGCAAAAAAAAATCCTCAAAATAACTGGGAAAGATGTTTGGAGGAAGAGGAGGGAGCATATGTTACAGGGAGCAAGACTCCCATTCTCTTTCCAGCACATTCCTACCCCGACGCAAAGTGACAAGCGACCTCCGAATGATGGATTGCACAGTGACAGTGGCAAAAATAGAGCCTCCGAGGTACCAGGCGCCCCCATGGAGTAGGTAGGCTTTTTCGGTTTACATCGAGGGTTATAAAGGGCAAATAACCTCCCCGGAGAGCCTTCTTAAATGTCAGATGGTGAAAAACAAATAATAATCTAGTTGGGGAGAGATGTTAAAAGTCTTATTAGAGAATGTACCTTTCTATTCTGTGGATTCTCCAAATAATTTGGGGCGGATTAAGTCCTCTCTGAATTAGATTAAAGAACTAGATTGGCGATAACTGGTGCAAGCATTGATTGATAAAATAATCGGTAACTAGGCAAAAATATATATAAATACATAAAAGTTTTAGTCGCCGAACAACTCTTCTTTAAGGTGAGCCTAGAATTCCAGCGGAAGGACGAAATCTATTTTTTAAATACTACATCATTTGAGACTTCAAGAGGTTTTGCGAAGTAATGTTTGTCTAAGATTTGCCAATTCATCTAACTTCTGTCACCAAATACATAACAAAAAAAAAATAATAATAATTGTTAAGAATTGAGATTCCAGTGTGGGAGAGTAATGAAGGTATGAGTCATTATTTCTGGAAAGAAAATGTTGTATAGCCTCCAGAGGTGGTTAAATTAAAAAGGCTTAAAATTGTTTTAATTATATCATTGACGGATTGCAACTGAATAAATTCAACTATCCAGAATTTTAAAGTAAAAATGCTTTAATTCTAATATTCAAGAAGTTCATTATAATTTTAAACTTAGCTGAGCTATAATTATGTACTACTTCCAGAACAAATCTTTTATTTAATTTTAAAATTATATTCTGTATATAATTTCTCAATGTTATTATTTATTAAATTAAGTACATTCAAATCAATTTATTAATACCTTATCAAATCCCTGGCTCTCTAACCTCTTACCAAGCACCTCTCCTACACCAGCTAATTCGGTTACCGGCTTTTCACCCATAGGTTCTGCAATGAAGTTCCGATGTTTTTGTGAAGTGCTCGACATGTTTTTTGAAACTAGATAAAATCTGAAATACAGACAATCATAAAAAGAATGTACAAAGTTTTGCAAATAAACCTATTGCTGTAAAATATAGAATAATATAACCTAATTTAGATATAATTTTGTCTTCAGTTATTTATTCCTGTGAACGCAACTATTTAAAACAAAAAAACTAAATGCCATTGGACTAATAATGATGAACCTTTTTATGCCCTATACCTTATGTATAGGTTCGTAACCTTGGTAAAAATTAAGCAGTTATGGATAAAAATACAGTAAGGACTACTTTAACTATTCGCAAAATGAATACTTTAAAAACAAGAGAGTATTATATGTACATATTAGATGATGTGAAATAAAACATTCAATTACCTTCTTTCAATGAAGGGGCTAAAAATGTAAAAACTGATAAGGCTGATTCGGCTGTGGTACAAAATCACATGAAGTCTATCTTGTAAAGTAAGCAAGTAAAACAAATTATAAGATTGATGTCGCTCTTAGTATTGGCCTGTCTTTAGCAATAACGGATTACATGTAAACCGGGAAGCACAACTTAAACACCCACTAAACACAGTGATGATGTATCAATTCTCACAATGAATGTCCCTAGAATTTCATACTACCTTTGAAAGTAATAACAATCCAGAAAAATCAAACATCAATTTTTCTGTGTCCGCCTACAAAGTTGAATTAAAATATTTATTTGACTATTTTAAATTTTACTGTTAAGAGAGCCCCTCTCTTTTCGCTCTAATTTAAAAAAAAAAAAAAATGAAATAATGTTCTGAATTTACATTGATAAAAATGCTTTAAGAATCAATTAGAACTTTAGGGATAAATCATTAGTATGTTTAACATTTATAGGATCAATTTCTTTAGTTTTGCACATCAACAACTGCCTTTAGCTTACCGTCAATTTCAGCTCCTTAAAATACCATTCTCTGAATCTTCTCGAGATGATTCTACATTGCTCCTCCAAGAAAGTGAGCTTCATGTAAACCCAAAACGCATCCAATTGCAATGTTGACGTTGTTCTTTAACATTTTGTATTCTTGTAAATAATAAATTTATGAGATATTAGTTGATATAAGGATCTACTATCAACATTATTTTTTTAAAAACCAAAAAGAATGGTAATAGTGAGATATTCTAGCAACTTTTTAAATATTGTTTATTTGGTGAAGCCACATATTAACTTCTGGTTGATTTGAAAGATTACAGCCTGAAATTTTAGCTCACAAGTGAAAGGCCGTTTCCTTCTGTTCCTGGCACAATCTGCACAACGGTTCTCACCTGCAGAAACTCTTAAATAGGCAATAGCCAAGACGCTATTATTACTATTTAAAACTAACTAACTATTTAAAAAGATAATGACGATGGAATGATTGGGATTAATAACCAACCAGACTTCATGATAACATTTTATACCTGAGAATACACTTATAATGAGAACACGTAAGTCGAGAATTGCTCCTTAACTCCTTTGATGTTGACCTCAGATGTCACGCCTTACGGTTACCGTTACATATTATTGAAACTTAGAATCTTTACTAAGTTTAATTTACTAAAAAAAGTATAAGATTTTGAAAGGTGGCAAAATAGTTTTAAACTTTTAGATATTGATTTTAGTTACAATTTTTTTTTTTTTTGGTAAATGTAGTTTGACCAAGGTGGATAAGATCAATGGTTGCCTCCTTATTACACATTTGATAAATTTTGACCTGTTTGTTTTTTTTCTACCCTTATTGGAGATTGATTGATTAGTTTGTATAGAATTTGGCTTCATTAAAAGGTTTTGCCATTGGAATTTGCTATACTTGCTGACTAAGAAATAATTACGTGAGGATATTCTGTAAAAATTTGTTTTATAGTGTTAATATTTTACGTACGCTACAATAATTCATTTCTAATCAGAAAATCGACGTGTAGGAATAATTTAAATAATAAGTAATGATTACTACTGTACTATAATTTAGAGAAAATACATAGTTCAAGACTATGGCTTTTGACTGTTTGACACTTCATAAACAGGCATTTTTTCTATTTGAGTACCTTCTTTGGCTATTCGGTCCTTCAAAAGTTCTTTCATTAATGCTACTGTATTTTCATCTGTTTCCCATTTATGCCTGCAATATGTCCTTAAAAAAAAAAACTTTTTAGTGCCACTATTCAATTACAAAGTAAACAGAAAATAAAAATTTACCAGTATGATAATGTTGTAGCAGCAAATACTGTAACAGCAATATGAGAAGAGATCCTTATTTTACTTGTACACATAAAATATATTAGCCCTGCAGCAATACCAGTACTAATTCCGTACAAATAGCTATTTCTAAAACAAGGTATTTCTGAGATGTTTCTTCCCCATAAAGTCTTAATCTGAAGCAAATATTTAACAAACTACTAATAAAATACTGAGTAATTTATTTAAATTTAAAATAAAGAGGTTGTACCTTTGAACGATCGTTTTCCATACTACTTTACTATTTGTAAACAAACATGTATATAACCTAACAAGATGTTACACTTTTATCAGTCAAGTGCAGAGCTAGCTGGAACTGCGTCTACATTTTGTACCAACCGAAACATACATAGATAACAGATCAGCATTATTTGAGTTTTATCATTTAGATAAAGAAGTACAGTATCGAATTAGGGTTGTCGATTTTTCAGCAGAAATATCACTTTTAAGATATTGAAAGTCCAATCAAGCAGCTTTTAGAATATGTTTTGAGTATGATCACACTAGACTCTACCTCAAAAAAGAAAACTTACAGAAGTCTAAACATTAATATCATTAAATAACCACCTGTACCTGGCAAAAATCTCAACCAAAGTACATATGACGTTAATAGTGGGAGTTTCTCTTTTTTGAGTTTTTCTCGAAAAAAGTTAATATTTTCTTTAAACATTATGTACTACTCATTACGTACACTACTCATTAGAACTGCAGCTTTTGTTTGGGAGCATTTTCCAGAAAAAAAATCGATGACGGGCTCATCAGGAGGAGGCCATGCATGCCATTTTGGCGTTAAATACGATTCTACCAATTATATAAGACGGAGAAGGCCTAAATATAGTTTTAATTTATAAAATTACAATAATTTTTCCGCGGAAATTTTTGGTAGACCTTGTTTGGGGAAATATAGATAATACAGATACTTCACTCACTAGTCATTTCAGAAGATATATTTTACTTTGTTAGTTAGAAATATGTTTCAAAAATGCACAGATCTAAGAACATCTTCCGTTAAGCTTGAAGAACATAAATAAATTCAAACGAGTTTCCAGAAATAACTGATTTTTCTTTTGTCGTTTACACACTATCTGCTGACAGACATGGGTTAATTAACCTAGTTTTCGTTAAGAATTGATTACAAAGTAAAGTAATTGCCTATTTTTTCAAGCGGGCTTTAAACCAACTACTAATTAGGTGTTGTGGACGGTGGCGACTAGCAAACGTACTTTACTGTAAATTTCTTTTATTAACCATTAAATAAAATCCAATGCCTAAGACCGGGAATCGAACCCAGTACCACAATACATAGCTTGGCAGGTCTCGCCTGTTACCTCTCGGCTACCGTGGCGCCTTGATTGAATACGAAAATGGAAGTTGAGGAATGTCATTTCCTTGATAAGACTTTTTGAACGGACAGCGCAAACGCTGGTACTTTCCAATAAGTTCCTGTTTACCTTGTTCAACTTCGAACAAACTTTCCTCGAACAAAGGATCCTTGCTTTGGCGATTAGAGGCTTGGAGAAAGGTGAAAAAACTAATTCTCAATTTCAGAACGCGGATATTTGCTATAAATGTCCAGCCTTGATGGTCACTTTTACTTTTTAAAAAGTATAATTTGCAACACTGATGCAGTCTAAATAATTTTTAGGTTAAAGGTCGAAGACTTAATTAATTAGGAAATGGGATTTAGGATGAAATAAAATATTGGCATTGGTTTTCATTTTACCAAGTTTTGCTGGCAGTACTAAGAAGTCGTGACGAAATTTTTCTTACATCAATAACTTAACCGACAATAAAACCCAACTCAAATTTGCTGACCTATTCATGAATTTATTATAGTTTTGACATTCAACAAGTACAAATTAGTGCGTATTTCCTTGAAACATTCTGTTACTCTACCTCGATAAAATCACTTTCTAAAGAAATGATAGCCAAAATAAACAGGTTCTCACAGGTTCAAAATTTATAATGTTCTTACAACATCCACCTACCTTTAAGAACCAATCCTTTCCTTTCCTCACTAAGGCCCACCACGAAAGAAATGCAATAACAATTAAAAACTACTGTTCATATCATTTTTAAAGAAGTTAGTGATACTGGAATGGTAAATAATGCAAAACTTGTACTGTCAGCAATAAAACGAAATAAAACTTTATAAAGAAAAATGTAAGAAATACATATTTATAAGAGTAACTATCGTTCCACATTCATATTTAACTGGGGAATTAGTCCTTATTTTTCAAGAAAGCAAATGATATAATGATAATAATAATAAATATAATAATGTGGAAACATTTGATGTGACTAGCATTAGGTCTACAGACAATGTTTATTTTAAACAGAACTTTACAAATTTATTTAACAACTTAAATTCAAACTAACAAAGATATTTTATTAACATCGGACGACTAAACCGGTGCCTTGTACACTAGCTGAAACCAATGACCACAATGGCATCGCTTCGGTGTGCCTTGTTGAAGCCACATCCACTGTACAGAAGTAGCATCTTCATTACATATACAACCAAGCAGACGTGCATCAAAAGCTGATGGCACTTGATTCGGACAGTCTTTTGTACCGGGGCCTCGTTTTAAAACTTTCATGTCAAAAGGATTCTGAAAATTTTCAACATTAACATTAAAACATTCATTACAGCTATGTCTTCAGGCAAAATGTATTGTACCTATTGGTAAGACTATATGCAATCGTTTATTTTTACTAAATACATTGTAAAGTATTATATGTTTAAAGGACGTAGTTTTGCTAAATTAACTGCAACCAGACTATTTGTAAATCTTAAAGAAACGTATTTACGGTGTTCTCACAAAACATTGTCAATACAACTACCAGTTGCAAATTTAAATCGTTTGGGTTGTCGGTATTAATTTTTATAGTATTGTTCAGAATACAATTGTACAATTACAAGTGTTGCCGAATTCCCTAAAATAATGGGAACAAGTAGTCGAAGTTGTTGAAAGATTCAAAGATTAGTAACTGTTTTTCCCTTTAACAAAATATTACTTTAGCCAATTACCTTTTACAAAAGCAAAATAAATATTTGCAAAACATACAACGCGAAATTTAGGCTTTGGAGAGTTTCATACCATTTACTTTTAGTGAAACAGAAATTAATTTTAGTTAAAAACGGGAATCCTAGGCAATCAATTATCATTGAACTACGGGTAGATTCAATATAGCTTATAGTTTTGAGTGGCTTATATGTATTATGCGAGCAGTTTCTAAAGAATCAAGAACGTGAGAATTACTACTAAACAAATTAACTGATTTTAATTTAAAGCATTAAACTCATATCAATGGTTTAATAGTGAATATCGAAATTTTTATAAAATATAATATAAACACAGAAAAGGCGTGCACTAGAAAACGTTGCATTTTTTCAATATCTGTTTAATTGGATTCAAAGAACTCTGAGTTTGACTCCAGATCAATTTCTACGACATAATGCGTCTGATCCGAGAACTTGCACAAAATGATTTAATTGCTAACCTCTATTCCAGCAACTTTAGCTAACAATTCTCTTTTCTCAAGACCAGTAGCATGTTCCACGGGATCAGCCATACCTAAAAAAAAAAGTATTTCACTGTTTTTAGTCTAAAACCAAGTGCCCACCTTTAGAGGATCCGTTCGGAATAACCTCTAAGAATAAAACAGCAACATATTTTTTTTTATTAAAGTAGATTTATTTATTGAAATAATTACTCACTAGCCAGTTTATTAGCAGAAGAAAAAACATTTCTTTTGGATACTTGCAAAACGTTTCTTAGTGTTACAGCCGCCATCTTTCCTATTGAAAAATTTTATTAACCTTACACTCCACTCCCATACAACGTATCACAGCATTCGTTTCTGAAACATATGTTTCAATTGGTTATTTAAATTGAACTAGCATTAGAATTGCTACAATATAATTTCAGTCTGAAAAATTATTTTTGTCAAACTGTAAAATATATTCATGAGAATGATAAAACATTAAATTTTTTTCAATAAAAAATTATCGATATAAGAGGTGTACATTCTTTTTTTTGTCAGATTTGGTTAAATGAATTACTTATCTCGGCCACCTTCTTGCAAAAGATGTACCAGTCAATTTTGAGATTCTACTTCTTGAAAAATTGAGTGGAGGATCCCACCCAGGATACAAATCTTTTTATTTTACGGACTGAATTTTAAATTTACAGTTAATCCAAATTTACTAAATTTCTTCTCTTGCTCCAATATCTACATAAGTGCCCAGAACTTTATTAATTTATTGTCAAATTAAAAAGTAGGAAGAAAATGTACAAATATTTGTTCGTTCTGGTACATAAATAATCTAGAAACTATTTCCTCTCTCATCCGTTTATATTTATTTATTCTATTCCTCTTTAAAAACTTAGTACCCATAGCAAATCTAATAATTAATAAATAACCAAAACCACAATAGGGACCATGACGCTTGACTTCTAGAAAAATAGTCGTAAAAAGACGTCAATTTATTTGAAAATGTACTACAATTCATTTATGCATATGTATTCCTTCAAGTTTTAAACACAGCGCTTTAAAACATTCCTTCCAGAAATCTTTTTTTCATTACCTTTCAAAACATCAGATGCTGATACCAGGCTGAGATAATTTTTAATATGCAGCCTTTTAGGGGATCAGCAAAAGATCATCCAAAAATAGTTTTTGATAATCATATTATTTGTCTGAAGTTGTGAAAAGCGGATTTGACTGTTAAGGGGTACGAGTAGAAAACAACTTCCTGTTTGTGATGAAAAATGCTCTTCAAGGGTGTCGGAGTTTGATTTTATTCTATGGCGAATGGAGTTTTATTTTGTGATCCTGGTCAGCGGGAAGCGATTTTGCAACGGAGAAATTCATAAAACGGCAATTAATTAAAAAAAAAAGAAGAAAAAAAAAAGGAAGATTGGCTTCAGGCTAAATTTCTCCGGATATTATCCTGAATTGTGATTACGGAGTTAGAAAAATTATATATGTGTTCATCACTAACTTGTTTAGTGACCTTACTTTGCTAATTAATAAGCAATTTTCGAAGAAGTAACGCTTAAGGAATGATTAGGAGGGAAATATTAGAATATCCTAATAGTGTAAACTAACTGTAATCGGAGTTGAACGTTACGAACGACTTATTTCCCTTGGGGAACATGCGAGGCTCAGATCTTGAGTCTTTTATAGTACTCATTTTGGTATTAAAATAACACATATTTATCTATATTTTTAAATACTGAAAAAAGAAAATTGTTGTCTAAACCATATTACCAAAAGAATAATACTTCTAATAAAAACTAATAAACAGCATTTTACCCATTTAATTCTTTAATCCTTTAAAAAAACAATTTATTTTACCGATTACAGTGGCAGTCACATCAAATATTTATAATCTGAAGAAACATCACATGTTATTTTGTAGTTAAAATAATGGCCACATAACATTGCCTTGATATTTTTAAAATAAATAATGTACACTTGAAAGATTTTGTTTGGATATAAAACGGAATCTCTTCTGACTATAGATGAACATTGGAAAAGTATTTGGTAAAATTTTGGGAAAATCAAAGAAAAAGAAAGTTATCCACACAGAGGATGGTAATTATTGCTTAAATATTTTGTCTTATTCAAGTGTAACTAGGTAAGTACTTTACATTTTAATATCAATCATTTCTCCGTTAGGACAGTATCCACTTATTGAAAGAAATTGTTCATTGTATATCATCGAAACCTCCTTTTTCTAAGTTCTATAATTTTGTTTACATTCATTAACTATCGTCGAATAATGTTTCTTTTTTTTATTACTATTGTTTCCATTGATTATGCTTATATTCTTGTATTCTTTCACTCAACCTTAAAGGTCGTTTCATTAGGTAGAAGGAAAGAAATTCGTTTTCCACGCCTAACATCAGACAATCTGACACTTGAAACGCCCATAACGGCCAAAATGAATAAATTCAATTTGATTCAAATAGAAGCTACAAACAAAAGAAATCAATTTGAGATTTGTCAGTTGCGATCAGTGATATTGATGGACTTTGCGGATTCAACGTGTTTTTAATTATTCAGTTTATCTGGCTTAATTTCTTAAATTATTTTATAATATATTTCCCTTTTTTAAATCAAGGAGAACAGAGAGGTTCCACCACAGACCTTACATTTATTGTGTAAATTTGTTCTTGAAATCCTATTTAATAATTTAAGAATCTCCTACTTTTTCTATGAGTGCAGGAAATAATTAAAACCTGGTAAGAGAAGGTAATAACTGAAGAGCCCTAACTCTGACTCTGAAACTTACCAGACTCTGAAAGAGAAGCCCAAGTAATGACTCTAAAGTAATAAAGATAAAAATATTTATTTTTGAAAATCCTTCATTCTCTAAAAATATACATTTATAAACGTTCTATTTAACAGTAAATTTCCTGAAATAAAGGAAATAATTTATGTTTTATTGTGTCAAAATTTCAGAAGTTACATCTGGTTCAGAACTAAGTGAACCAGAATGGTCTGGGTTTGAAGAATTTTCATTCTTGGGCAATCCTTGGGATGATTCAATAAGACCAGAAAAGCAAGACAATAATGTACCTATATTTCGAAGCGGCAATTATGATTTTAGTAACCAGGGTCATTTTCCTTCCGTTGATGAAGTAAGAAAACGATTATTACAAGCTGAACAAGCTCATAAATTATGGAAAATTAGAAATCGATTGAAAAAGTATGGTTTGGCACCATCGAAGGAACTATTAGATATTGAACTTGATACTAGAGGTCCACATAAATGGGATTATATATTGAAATTGCCTATAGTTGAACGTTATGTTTCTATGATCAAATACATCAGGACACTGGCCGCTAAAGAGGCCGCAATTAGGGGACATACTGGAACTATAACATCAGAGACCACTTTTGAAGAAATTGAAAAACTTCACAAGAAATTAAGATTAGATTTTACATTAGATGCAAAAGGAAATCCAAGTAATATATCTGTAGGTGAAGACTCCTCTAGTTCTCAATCGGAGCAAGAAGTAGATGAGCAAAATACTGAACACAAAGAAGATGTTTCATTCAGTGGAAATATATTCAGAACAGGCTCCAGGGATAAAACTGAATCCTTTTGGGGAAAAGAGGGAGAATGCTCTTTACCATCTACTTCTGTTAATATTTTAAAAGAAATTTATTCATTTAAAGGCCGCAATAGAAAGCAAACTCATTCAATGCCTTCTACTGAATATGAAACGTTTCACACTTGTTCGTCTACAGAAGGATCAATTTATGAAGAGGCATCTGATTACACTCAGGATCAAGAGACGAATTCTGGAGTTTCTTTTGGTATAAGAGAAAAATATCTGGATAGAAAAGAGTAGAGGAAAGCCATGGACAAATTTTTGACTAAAGTAATTAATAAAAAAAAGTAATTAATAATTTACTCAGAAAAAGTGGGAATAATAAAAAAGAAAATGTACATGGTGAACATATTAAAAAACAAAAATAAACGAAAAATTGATTAATTTATGAAATTATTTTTATAATTCCTCGGCTGGCTTTTTCTATTTTTGCAACCCATTTCTTGAAAGTATTTTCCGGTTTTCGATTGAAGTATTGCTACCAAGTCAAGTTTTCAAAACTGAATTTTCTCCAAAAATGCAGATTGAATAAAATGATTAAAAATATTGTTTTAAAAATGAAGGTGCTATGTGTGTAATGATTAGAATATCTACGAAAAGAAAATATGTTATTGTATATCTGGAGAGGGACCGTAATTAAGCGATAACTATCCCCAAATACAAGTTCCATTTTTTTAAAATAAATAAATTGTTTTAGATTCTTCTTTAGAGGCTTCTACGATTTTTCTGTATATTTCGGGCCCACGTTACTGGTACTTAAGATTAATCTGTTTACTTCACCCAGAGTAATTAACGTTAGAGCCTTAACTTGGGCATAGCTTATTTTTAAAAAGTGATCAAACTATTTTCCTGTGTTATGCCAACCATTCCCACACCTTCACTTTATACCGTTTGGCACAAAGGTTCACATGTTTTTCAAATAAGGGTAACAACTTTTTTGATTTTGAGTGTATAATTGTATATAAAAATACAATCTGTAATAAGTGCCTTATTAAAATAATGATATCAGAGAGATGATACCCTTCTTTCTTACACACATCCAGATCATCCTCTTAAATTCGCAACGCACTTGCTAACATTTTTTCGGGCACTGTTCCAATTCCTTCGCGGGTGTAGCTTGGCTATTGAAACTTCCATATAGTGCTGAAATTAAGGTGCCACGTTTCGAAATTGGTGATTATTAGTCGTTTTGAGGAGACTTTAGTAATGATTTCGAATCGCTGAATTTCGCTACGCGATTTTTTTTTGCTACCACTACTTGAAACAAATATCGCCCACTATATGGAAGAAATGTAATTCCAATTAGGTTGAACCTCTGACCACATTACTGCAGTTGCTACGATACTACGAGGTCTGTAAATTAAGTAATGAGACTGATTTTATTAATTTTTTTTATTCAAAAAGAATTACAATTCTATATTTTCACCTTCAAAATAACTTCCTTCTAAGCCACACAGCGCTGGAGACGTTTCTTCCACTCCTCATAGCAGTACTCGGGCTCCGATACTGGAATAGCCTTCAGCTGGTCGGTTACAGCCGTTTGAATGTTTTCGACTGTCCCAAAATGAGTTCCCTTGAGGTGATTTTTCAACTTCGGGAAGAGAAAAAAGTCACAAGGACTCAAGTCAGGCGAATAAGGAGGCTGAAGAGCCACAGGAATGTTTTTACTGGCCAAAAACTCGTTTATTGAAATTGCAAGGATGGCGAAGTCGAAGATCAAATGCATGCTGATTTGTTTTTTCGATATCCACGGAATCGTCCACTAATAGTTTCTACCTCAAGGTCAAACGGTCAATCAACACTTTTACCGAGAGGTTTTTGAAAAACTTCGAAAAAGGGTCATTCGTGTGAGACCAAACATCAAGAACATGTGGGTGTTGCATCATGATAATGCTCCTTGTCACACAGCTCGTATTGCATAATCTCACGATTCAGTGATGTTTTCTGGTTTCAGTTCTCACCAAGATTTTTCTGTGGACGGTTTCCTTCTAGGAGATTCCCAAACTAAATAAAGTAATACGTACGCAAAGCTTGAATCAAAGAATTTATCGAGAAGTCATGTGTTGAAATGGTTATTGTGCCAAAAGAAATGTTAGCAACGGACGTCATCTCTCCGATAAAAAATTCGCCTTTAAACAATAACAAACTGAAGTTATTACATAGTTTTTAGTATTAAAAAAGGATTTTATAAAGGAGATAATAGATGTTACAATTGTTTGAAAGACATGACTTGTTTTAACATTTAAGCCATTTCAGTACTAGCTATCATTATTCTTGAGATTGGGGCCTTGAAGGGTTGAAACAAACATCTCCAATTATATTAAGTACTTCATGCTAAAGTTTCATAATCATTAAATGGTTTCACTAGTGCACTACCAATTGAGTTCTATCGAGGCTGGGATTGCTGCTGCAGCATTTCTACAGGACATATCCCCAAGAAGATACAATCTGAGAAGAGTATGTTGAGAGGTTTTCCTCCTCTAATACCCCTAACTTGTATTTTGGATCTGCTAGGCTACACTAAGAGTTAAAATCTTTATGGTAGGAAGATTAAAATCTTTGTACGTATTTTTCAGAGTCTAGACAGACAAAAATTGTAAAAGAAGACGAAGATTTGTGCGATGAAAAAGCAGGACAAGAAAAATGTATCAATAAAAATGTTGAATTTATCAAAGAGGTACAGTTAATTAATGATAAATAGTTTCAATTTGGAAGTAATATGCTAATTGAACCTACTTGAATGATTTTCTAGCCGACACAAGGTTTTATTAGTGATTTTACTTGGGCAGCTGCAGGAGGTAACTATTGCTATTCAGTCATTGCAAAATTTTATAATTGATAATGAATTCATTGCAGCTCATTACAGATGAACCTAGCGAAATCAAAGCAAATGATAGGACGATAGAATTGTTTAACGACGCCACAGACATAACCATAAAAAATAATGTAATACTTTCTATAAAGTAATACTTCTTATATTTACTAAAAAAAATCTGTTTACGGTTTCGATTTGACAAAAAACTTCATTATTTTCGCTTAATTATTTTTCAGCAGGATGTCACACCGGATGAAAATGATTCACGTATGTTTTTTACTTTAAGCGAAAAGATTTATATCTATAATGGACGCAGTAAATATGCTTTAAAGACTTAAATTTGCTACCTCCCTTACTTGAAACTACAAACAATTATGTAATTTAATAAGGGAATATAATAGAGTATATATTATATACATAAAAGTAAATTAGCTCGACATATCTCTTTATACAGAAATGAAGGTTTTAAATAAATATTGATAAAGAAAGGCTCTTTTGTCAACAGTGTACGACTTAAATTTGTTAACATCAGTTTTAATGGTATTGCACAGTGCAACTATGAAGTCCTCGGAAGCCGTCTTCTAATGGCAGATAAGATAGTCTTCAGCTCTTCTCCAAATTAAGATATTTTGGATATCCAGAAAGTGGCTACTGGAAAGGATATACCTCTCTAAAGAAGTTGCATAGTTGTAAAGTGATACCATAATAAAAGCATTTAGGATTTTTCAAAGTAGTTTGTGCTACATTATTTATATACATTTGAATTTGAAATGGTCGTGTTAGCATCACATTTCTGCTGCTCAGTATATTCATATTGTCCTCAACATGATGGTGTAGATGGTTAATTTATGAATCAAATCAAGGTATAATTAGAGAGAAAGCAGATTGAAACATCTATTCGAATCTTGTCGTTTTAGTGGAGTATCTAGGTTCCAGTTCAGTCTCTAGTCAGTATACAGTCCATAGTGGTATCGTAGTATGGCAGTTTGTGGGTTAGCAGTTCCATTTAGATTAACTGGTAGAAACGTTTTCTCAAGTTAAATGTTATTTTTATTTATTTATTGTGTTTGTGGTTTTTGTTTGCATATTAACTATTATTGTTAATTTAGTTTAAGGAATAGTTGCTGCAAGCCCCCTTACACTTCTCTCTTCTCCATGACTGCCACGAGGTAACAGTTACTCTTTTCGTTAATTTATTCTTATTTTCTATCTTTGGAATCAAGTTTCGAGATGATTTCAAGTGATTTCTAATATTTTGACAAGCTGTACATAATCAAAGAGTTTATGCAAAGGTAAATGGATGCATAAACTTACGAATCGTAGTCAAAATATTTAGGTTGTGCAGTAAACTTGTTCTAAAACCTGTAACATATTGTGAAATATTCCCGAATAGAATTTTTCAAGTTGCAAAGAATTCTGTATGTAATAAAACATTGCCCGGAGTGAAATGAGTGGAAGTCAAATTGATATTTCAATTGCGATTGATTGTGTTTCTAAATTATGGCGAAATGTCACATTAGTATCAGCTTCTTCAGTATTTTTGCTAAATTTAAATCTTTAAAAAGAAAAGAAAATATTAAAATTATCATTATATAATACAAACTTTCATTTATTAAAGTCACCAGCCTGTTGTAACTTTGTTTAGAAACTGTGGAAGAGAGGAAATATTTTAGTAAAGAAGAATTCAAAAACAAAATCTGCCACCTATTGGAGAAATATATAAAAAGCGCAGAAGGTGAGAATGTATTCTGAAATGAATAACAATTTTATAAGAAGGCCCAACGGTAGCCGAGTGTTGAGAGGCGTACAGTTAATGTCTTGTTCGATTCCCGATTCAGGTCTTATGTTACATTTAATTTGTTGAAAAGAAATTCATTGTCAAGTATATTAGATATCCGCTTTCCTCCGTGACACCTGATCGTTGGTTGGACGTAAAACCCGATTGAAATAATAGTAAATTTTTTAAGAAGAATAAAGGAAGGTTAGTTCTTTTCCCCCCTTTTAATAGCACTTAATATATCCAGAATGATCAGAGCTCTCTAATTACCGCGAAAAATTCTTAGCCAAAATGAAGTAAAACAACTTTTGAATAGCTGTGTAGATCAAGCTGGATCACAAAAGAACACAACAGATCTTTTCCTTTATGGTAATTCAGAATATCTCATCAGATCTTGAATGTAACAGAATTATTAAGCAACCAACGAATTTAAGGAATTTTTTAGCAAAATAATCCGTTCTTGATAATCAAAATGGTTGCATTTTGTTACAATTTTAAAATGGTCACAATTACAATACTGCCACCTCATAAGGCGCTCATTAAATAAAAAGAACTGACTTTCGTTTTTCTTTTTTTTTAAATGTTGGTAGAAGATGCGAAATTGGTCACGAATCGAGAAGATGTAAAAAACTCTATGATTAATTTCATAGATTCATTTATAATTCTACCAGAAACAGAAGATGCTTCTCAACAAACTGAAACTGAAGAACGTAAGTAATGCAAAATTAAGTCACAAAATATCTATCACCATTGTTTTATCAAATTGTGTATCTTCATATAATATTTAATACTTGATTGCTTCATGTATTGCTGGGTTGTCAGAAAAAGTTCTACAAGAAAAGCTAAAGTGGAGTTTCCTATTTCGGGTTTTTGTGACTAGGGTGATAAAAGAAATATTAACATCTGATCGGTTAGAGACGTAAAAAAGAGCGTTTACCATAAATAGAAAATTATAAAGATGGAATTCTTTGGATATTGATTTGAGATTATGGATCTTTGACTAATATTACCTATTGTAAATTTCAGAATTTTATTTAGCTAGTGACTGTCCAATAGAACAAACACGTTCCATAACAACATCATCAAAGAAAACGATTGACTTTGACTCTACTGCATCAATGATTTTTCTTTCAAACGAAATTAGAAGTATATCATTTGGTTTGGATAAACAGTGTAATGGGGAAAGTTTATTGTCTGTACTTAACGCAGTACAATCGGAATTTATGGTAAATATTGAAATTTTTTATTTAAAAAATAATAATAATAAAAATGCTGGCCTTGCCTTGAGGTTGATATTTGTTTATATTAATGTGCATAAATTGATTGCTCAGAAGCACCAATAATTACATTCAAATATAATTTAATAAATCTGATGCGAAAACTCTCGTTATTATCTCTCACTATAATGCTTTAAACTTTTTTTAATTATTTATGAGTAACATGCATTTCAACAAGCCATTATAACTAAAATTTGTTATTACTAATTTTGTTTAGAGAATGAAGATAGCAGAACATTCCGTACATTCAGACGGATTTCTCAAATCAGATTCCAAATTTCAAGGAAGTAATGAAGCGATTGAAGAGAAATCACATTCGAAAATTCAATGTAAGTAATTGAATAATCTATTCTTTAAACATATTTTTGAAATTAATTTTAGCATATCAATTTTTTTTTTGTTCTGTTTCTGCCCTATACAGCTGATTCATCAGAAAAATTTGTGGAAGCTAGTCAAAGAGCAATATTAAGCGATCGAGATCATTTAAATAATATTTTTGAATTTTTACATGAAAGAATAAGTTTATTGTTACAATATGAAAAAGATGCAATCGTAACATTAGGACAACTGGCACTGGACATGCAACAATTTTGTACACTAATAGAATTATTAAAGCAATGGTCTGATCATAAACTTAACAAATTATCAAATTCAATAGTCAAATTACAGAATTATTTGAGTAATGCGCATAATTCACCAAATACTGCAGAAAATTCTCAGAGAAAAGTAAAAATTGTATTAATTAGAAAATCAAATCAATCAATTTAACATAGTTAATTTTTTTTATGATAATGGAAACTAAAATAAAATACATTCTTTAACCAACAAAAACTGTGTTGATGATTAAACTTTTTTTTTGTCGTTATGTACATAGTTATCAAAGCGAAACATATTTTCTTTTTTTATTGCATACTATTATCGAGTGATTGAAGCTGACGTTACATATCAGTCATCATTATTATTTGTTATTATATTTATTGGATTTTGAAGGCTAAATAAATTTATAAATGATAATAAGAAAATATTTAACATATTCACGAATTTCATAGTAAAACAAATCGCTGTTCGGCGAGAAAAATCTCTTGTCAAAATATGTACATTTTAGATGAGTGCTGAAACATATATACTTTTATGTCTCTATAAATATAGAGTATTATGAACAGTCTCTATCCTTTTATAATCTTCTTCGTGGAAAAATGATTTTCGTCTGTTCCTTTAAAAGTGAATCTACAAAAGCATATCCCACGCTCTAATCAGTATACATTCCCTTAGTTTTGAAGATACTGGATCTGTTAGTTGTATTTGTACAAAGGTGTTACTTTGCAACCTGTTGCGAAAATTGTTGATACTCGTACCATAGCCCGCAAAACAATTTCATTCTTACTACTTTGTTGGTAGTTTATAAACATAAGAGCATGTGACAAAAAATGACCCAAATTCGAAACCGATCGGTGTTACACAAAAAATATGTACATTTACTAAAGAATGAAATAAGAGCGAACATCTGGTATATATCCAGTTAGGATAAAGCAATTAATGTACTAGTTGAATGATGTACGAAGATTAAAAAAAAAAACGCAGATGATACTGCCCATACACAATTTTTTAGGAGTAAAGGAACAGTGATCTGATTCTGATCCTGAGGCTGAAGGTCAAATGACATGATATAAAAACATGTATAAGCTCCCACTGATAGGACAGACTGGTAGAGGGGATTGCACAAATGAAGAAAGGTATGTAGTGGAAGTTAGTTCAGTTGTATGATTCTGGGCTAAGTAGACGTCGTTTCAACCGTTACTTAGTGATATTTTAGTTTACAATGAAGGATTTGGCCTTGCAATCTTCTACACTTGTCTTTTTCGTCAATGGCAAAATGGTAAATATATAATTTATAAGAAGTTTTCGGCCATTCAACAGTAATAATATTTAAAATAGAAAATGTTTACTACGCATCAAAATTTGAGGTTTTTTTTTACAAAAATATTTATTTAAAGAAGTTTTTAAACATTAAGATCTATAGGCCAATTATATAAGATCTCCGTGTACACTCAAACAACTTATTGTTCACTATAATGAAATGATACAGTTGAAGAAAGTGCTACGACACAGCTCTCCCAGAACCCCATAAAAATTTACATTTCTTTAACAAAGAAAACTGATAAGCATCTATACGTTAGGCCCAGGTTCAAATGGTATGGAATAATAGAACCAAGAAAATATTGCAGTTTATTGCTCGAAACTCCTTAATTCCTTGATTGGAAAAAACATATTAAATAGATTAGATTCTGTAACAGCTTTAGCGGCCACTTCTTGTATGAAGAATAAGCTTGTGGAGAGAAGCTTTGCCTTAGATTTGTAACATTAGTTTACTCCAAATATATCTCAATTCTAGTGGTCAAGAAGCCTGATTATCTATCTACTTATTATCTCATCCTAAAATCTTTTCTATCTGACCGTTTCTTCGAAGTCTTCTTTTTTCTTAAGTCTCTCTTCTTAAGTTTTCTTCTTCTCTTATCCTTTCTGTGAAAAAAATTTCACCTCGTTCATAACAAGCTTAAGCTATAGTTAATAATTCTGAATCTCTCTATAATTATGAGAGATTATATTGTTTAAATAAACATTTATGTGTTCTGTAAATATTCTATATTTGGGTTACATAATAGAAAGTAATATTAATTTTTACTGAATATGTTTTAGCTACACTCAAGTGGGCACCTCTAAAACTACTATTACTGTAAAAAAAAAACTTGTCTTTGTTTTTGTCTTTTTTTTCTTCTGAAATAGAACGCGTAACAATTATTTTTTCAGAAAGAATAAGAAAAGAATAAACATTTAATTTTCATAAATCAGTTGATAAAAGTTTGAACAGATTTTTATTATCAGATAAGAAGTCTGAAGTGATTAAGAAATAAAAAGTTTGTTTATAATTTTGCATAAATAGTCCTTTAATGTTTATTATATTTGGAAGAGTAGGGTTGTATAATGAACATTACAACATGTTATAAGTATAAACAATCGTTTTTAATTAATTAAATTTTACCTACAACAGATTATTAATTCAATGTAGTTTTTGCGCACATGATAAGATATATATTGACCTTACGACCTTATGATTGCTATTTCAGAAGAAATCAACTGCAAAATTTAAACTGTTTGTTTAAATAAAATAACATTAATTCTTCTCCTACATACTCTATATACGAGATATTTCTTTAAAATTGCAACATATTTAGTTTTTCGAAATAGACCCACAAGTTAATTGTAGTTTAAACGTGCATGAAGATGAATTCAAATTAAAAAAAACTTATTGACTTAAGAACAAAACTCTTTATTGGCCTTCATTGCAATAAATTGGGGCACAGGTCTCGCTAACAACTGACATCAACTCTTAAACAAAACGCAATCGTCTCTCCCTGTCTTTCTGATAGAATAGAATAGAATAAATATATACATAAAATAAATGTAGAAGTATAAATGTATAATACATTTCAACCTTCTTAACTAAGTGAAGTAAGAGAAAAGTTAGGTGAGGAGGATTGGAATGCAGGGAAAAAGGAGGAAAAACCTGCAGCTAGGGTCTTTCTGATAGCATACAAGTCATTGATGGCAAATCTTTTGTATTATTCGATGATAAGATACTTCAAATTTGTTTATTACATTATTTAATTAGTTCTATTTCGTAAATCTTTGTTTAAAACACAAAATATATTTTAAAATGAAAAAAGAAGCAAAACCTAAGTCATCTTCGATAAATTAAAAGTAGTTGTGTAGCAAGCAGTCAACCAGTCAGTTTTATGAGATTTAGACCTAAATCTTCAAACATTTCTGGTTTACATGCTCGTTTGGACTTTCATCAGAGGCTGATTCATTTGGCGAGAATTTGACTTCCATGTTTTTGTTACTTTCTATACTTGCTCACCCTTTAAAGTAAAAATCCGTAACCTGTTAGAAAAGCAATAAAACAGGCGTAGCATGCTGTTGTAGCACAACAGATAAAATTAACAATATCATTAAATAATTGGCTAAATGCAATAAATAATAATTATAATTGTTATAAAATGTATAAGAAGGTCAGGCGTTCAATAATTACGTACAAGACCCCCAATATCTTTAGCGAATTCATGAATTTCACCTTTACAAACTTCGCTCTTTGCCTACGGAAGTTGCCTAATAAATTGCAATGAATGATTTATTAGCAGTTTGCTCCTTAGTTAAATTTCTTGTTTTTTATGCTATGTACTATATCTATAAAAATAGTTATCTCTCTTTCAGTATTGATAAACAAAATGAAATATCGAACAACAGTATGACGCACAATAGCTCAACTCAACTGATCTTATAGATGACATTCGAAAGTATAGTGTATAAAGATATAAAAAAAGTTAAAAAGTAAAGTAATCGCCTATTTTATCAGGCGGGCTTAACGTCCGACTACTAATTAGGTGTCGTAAACGGAATGGATATTTGGAAAAGTTAAAGGTGATCGATCAATTGTCGCGTGATATCAATACGAACGACAATAAATACTTAACATAATCTCACAACTATTTTTGAATTTTATAAAACCTAATTACAAATAAATGAAATAATTCTGCTTTAAATAAAGTAATAACACTCTCCTAATATATAATGTATTTAATTCCAATCCTTGGGCCTTAATAAAAATTTGTGATAAATAATAATAACAAGATTTAGTTATAATCTTTTTAAATATGAACAAATAATTATGCAATTTAAAGTTTAAAATATGTAGTTTTAAACTTAAAGGTACTATTTATGTATGTAAAAAGCCCCTTATCTATTGTAGATAGCTCACTTAATAAATGTATTTATAATTTCTCTTAGTAATGCAAGGACAGGAGTATGTTCGCCTAAGAATGAAATAAAATGTTGCCTGCAGTTGAGCAGTGGGGGTGGTCAATGTAAATGGGTTTTTTACATAGTCTGCGATTGTGTTTCTCTCTCTTTCCCTCAAAACTCAGAGGAGAATTCTGATCCCCATAACATTTCACTCCTCAGGTCGACTTTATTACTGTCAGTCATCTTCTAGTTTTGTGCAACAAGAAATTGTTTAAATTCCAATCCTGGACTTCCAAGCCGACTCTTTCATATTTCAGGGATGTTTACCCAAGGCTCAACTTGATTTTTAGATCATTTTATTTCAATTTATTGAGTTTCTATTTCGTCATAAAAGGTGAGTTTCAAGTGATCTGATAGTTTGTTGCCATAAGGATTGATAGTAGATTCCTCAACAGTAAAAAAGGCGCTGATGGTTCGCCGATTCACACTAGCAAGGGGCGAGTGATCTTTTTTGTATCAGCATTTCTAGTTTTGAAATCCATTTTACTAGCCGGCTTCTCGGAAGATTGTTCAATCTATGGTAACATCTATAATTCCTTGTTTAATAAATAAATTCATGGTCTTTCCTTCATGGATTTCTAGGCTCATTTTTATCGCAAATTTCTCAATAAGTTTGAAGGCTTTTCATTCAACTGCTCTGTCCATCCTCCATCGGCGATCACAATCGTGGGAATAGGCCAAGACATTGTGGTTTCTAAACCTTAGTTGTCAAAAAAAGAAAAGTTTTGAAACTCTAGATTTCAAGGTTTCTTGATTTTGTTTTCCAAAATGGAACATTTCAAAATTTACCAATATAAAATATCTTATAAAATTTTTTAAATACTAATTTTATATTAGGTATGTCCAAAATAATTTTATTATCTATTATTATTATTATTATTATTATTATTTTATGAGGTAATAATTTTTTTACAGATAAAGGATGATAACTTGGATCCAGAATGGACCTTACTTCACTATCTAAGAAACAAATGTATCCTTTACTCGTGACTTGAAATTTTACACCAACAAAAATAAAATAGTTATTTTCACTGACTTCTATGCTGATTTATATATCCATCATATCCATCACGGTACGCAATGAATTACGAAAATATAATATCCTCCGAAGTATATAAAAGAATTATGGCAACAACAGCATTTTGCAACCGTACGGCTCCTAAAAAAATCATCACTAAGAAGCCATCAATAATCAGTGCAATTTTGTCATCAAAATTTTATTTTATCTACAGGTGCTTACAGTAAAATAAGGAGAAACAGATTTGTGCCTTTGCAGAGATCCTCATAGTTTTGGCCCTAAGTTCAGGTTGTGCTTCATTTTGGGTCTTGTCTAAAGGCTTGTTACATATGTAGAGAGACTCTAAATGAGAAAAGGACTTCTAGGCGTTTACTTAAAATATTCTTTAATGTATCTTTTAAGAGATTAAACAATTGCGTTTAGAAGAAATTGAAATGCATCTTCGTCCATGAAAAGATCAAGAACGTACGTGAATAGAGAAGAATTGAAAAAAGCCAAATGAGTCTAGTATTTGTCTTACATGTTCTTCAATACACGTTTGCAGTTAATATTAGGCTCCAGAACATTTTTTAAGATGATCGATGAATCATTTATATATTATTTGGTTTGCTTATTATGGTACATCTAAGTCTACATCGCCAATTATAGATATTAAAGAAACTTCATTTTAAAATATTAGTGTTTCATTAAAAGTTAAATAACAAAAAAACAAAATAACAAGCAACATATCTAGAAATGTAAAAATATAGGAAATTCCAAATTTTCGTAATTAAGTGGAGAGAAATGATAGCAAAACTTTTTTTTTTACTGTAGAAGTGAGAGATAAAAGTAATTCATAACCCAAGAGATGATAAAATTTAGACAATCTTAAAATTACATAGGTGAAATTTCATTATGTTTAACTAAAGAATTAGTTGGTTTTTACAATATAAAAGCAAATTTTGATTGCCTTATCTGAGGTAAACTAACAATCTATGTCAGAGATCAAGGAATTAAAATTTTCCATTGATATGACTGCTTTAGAGAATTCTGCATAATCAATACGGAATGAAAAAACTTCTTTTTTTTTTGCTGTCTTGCATGATACGGAAAAATGTAAAAGTTAGACAAAATCTGGATAATTAATTAAATTTTAGATGTGTAAATACAAAATATCAGAGTCAAGAGTTTGTTGAAGACCGATAAGGTTAATTAGTATTTCACTAGTTTATTAAATTGTTGAGCTCATCACGCTAGATAAATAACATTGTGGCTTTCTTTCAACAGAGATCAGTTCCTTGATTCTCTACTTCTTTTTAGGATTATCTATTGGTTCGGCTATTCATCGAATTTTAGTGTTCTTAAATTTTAGAATTCTTAGTATATATTCTGAAACAGTGTACAGTGCTGCTATATCACGGACTTGCACTAGACAAATTGAGTACTCATATGTAGATCTAAATAGTTATATTACCTATATTTTTTTTTTATACAGCGCAGGTTTCCCCTTTCCACTGTCCGTCAGTAAATAATGAGGTGAATAACATTGTTTTAGAATCTATTCTATAGAATTGCGACAATTGTTAGAATGGGGTATTTTTTTTGTAAGCTTAAGCTGTCGACATCTATTTTCAAGCGAAGATTCTGTAATTAAAAGCCATAATCTTTGGTTGAACAAATGGTTGGCTGCAATCACTGAAAAAAAATCTTTTGTTTGGATCTTTGGAAGATCAATTGATGGGAGAATTAACAAATATATTCTTCCCTGAGAAAGACAGTTGTACTTTGTCTTGAACAACAAAGGACTTTTTAGTTTGTAACTAATCAGGTTTTTTTTTTTAATTACACAATGCAACAACTTGCAATTTATTTGCCGACAGCTTGATTAAAAAAAAAAGAAGAAGATGAAGGGAAATATATATATGTATATAAAGTAAAACTCTAATTGGAAATTCTACACAATATATAAAAACCATCATAATTCTAAAACAACAAACATATAAACATATGAATCCAATGAATCAATTCACTCAACTTATTATTTATTGTTAGACAGTGAGAATTAATTCCCTTGCCAATTTAAACTCAATTTGGATAAATTACCTTAAAGCTGCGAGTATTGAATTTGTCTACTGAAGTCCGTAATATCATACTTTTCAGTCGTGATAGTCACATTGTTCAGAGACAGTTATCTCAGTCATTTCTATGTTCTCTCATTACAGTCATCACCATCCATCGCCGAACTCTACGCAGTAAGAATTTTAACATCCTACTCAGAACTCAGAACACGAACTCCACGTTCTGAATCTAATTCACTACCAATCAGCTTAGCTCTCTTGCTTTTCTTTCTTTGAATATGCAGTTGTATTCCTGATCTTTGGTTCTGCATTTGATGATTTGAATAAGAATTACAAGCTAATTTGTTTATGTAATCTGTTGTTTATGAATTGATTTTATCGTTAGTTTGTGATATGTTAAGAAACCTCATTGACCAAACTTTAGCTTCTTTATAAAGTTCTTTGCTGTTTTCAAGCGTTGCGAATCAACTATAATGGTTCTTACAGTTAAGTTGACACACAGTGGTGGTTGAACAGTGGTCCAAGGAATGTATAATCCAGTGAGAATGCTCTTTAAATTTTCAGATACTCATTTAGCATTTTTATGAATTGGTTTTAATTCAATCGCATACTAATTTTGCAATCGTTAAATTTAAAACATTTAAATGCGAATATATGTATTTGTTCCTTGCTTATTTTTTTTATGGACAGAAGTTATAATGTATAAAATAAAAAGATTAATTTAGTCCTGTAACTTTTGTTTAAAATTTGAAACAATGTTTTCCTTAACATAAGCTACAGTACGCTTGTGTGGAACAAAACTTGGCTGTGCTGAAGGAGGTTGTGGAGCTTGCACAGTGATGGTATCCAGATTTGACAGAAGGAATAACAAAGTACTGTATCCTTTAGTGCAAATACTCCCTACCACAACTTATGTTACAGTACAGGTAGCTTAAAGGAGGAAGTTGATGACAGATCAATTCTAAATAAATTAATTTTTAAACATGCTATTCTTTAGGAAATTGTTTAGATCTGACTAATTGATAATTGACTTCAAGTTTTTTCTATCGAATGTTTTTCATATGCTACAAATGTAAAGTTTTAATGACATTGATTGAATCTAGTGAAATATCAACTTGCCGATCCTAAAACTTTTTCTTCCAATCTCTTTTCTTTTCCAAAAAGTGCTGAAATTTGATACACAATTATTGTAAAATTAACTTTGAAATGTAGTTTTGTCATTCTGGTTATTACCATTTGTTTATTAATTCGTAGAATATTTTTCAGTCTTTCATTTTTTTTATTTTCAATAATAATTTCATTTTCAAAAACAAAAAACCTTAACAATGAAAAGTCACTATGCGGTAAATGCATGTCTAGCACCGGTTGCAGCTTTGCACGGTCAAGCTGTCACTACAGTTGAAGGTATCGGTAATGTTAGAGACAAATTGCATCCAGTTCAAGAGAGGATAGCAAAAGCCCATGGATCACAATGCGGTTTTTGTACACCAGGAATTGTTATGTCTATGTATGCGCTTCTAAGAAGTCTTTCAAGAAAACCTACCATGAAAGATATGGAAATCGCTTTCCAAGGTATATTTTTGGGAGATTTTTATAGTGATAGAAGAAGAAGATTTTTTAAGTCAGAATATTTTGTTATTTTTTTTAAAAATTGATAATTTGAGAAAATAATGAAACAAAATTTTCATTGATATACAACTTTCTTTAAATAAGCTTTTTTTTTTTTCTTTTTTTTAATGAGAACATGTTCTTGGGAAAAATATTTCGATAAAGTATTATATTTGGTAACTATATAAAACCGGAATTGAAATGAGCAAAAATGAATATGCCGATTTTAAAATTACTGCGAAACTCTATACGCAAAATTAGCGTTACGAAAACTTGTTCTTGATTTGTTACCTTGAAAAAATCCAAATGAAATATTAAATTTTGATCTAATTTTGATTTTGAGTTTTGCACACAGTTTAAGGACATAAATGTAAAAGATTTATCCATTGTCACAGACGCTCCATTTTATGCCGCTAATCGGACACATGTCGATCTAACATTCCTTTTATCACATGAATCGCCAAATCACGATACAGAAAACTCCATTTCAACCTGTAATCACAATAAACCCTCTAGCTCAAAATCTTTCTTCTAGAACTCCTTCTGACAACCCAACAAGACGTCTTAAAAGATAGCGGCCTCGTGATCTCCTCTCTAGTGAACAGATTGACTAATAATCTAATGTTTTGGTGTGTACCACTGGGTAAATTCACCACTCGTTTACTTCTTCTTAGTATCAGTAACTTATTAGTTATAGCGCTAATGCGCTGATTGTAGCACAAATAAACGATAGAGAGAGAGGAAAAAAGTGATTTGTTTATGATTTTTAAAATTGTGCAAACAGTTTTCCCTTTAATTCTTGCTCAAAGTTGTAACTAAGGCCTTTACTATAAGTTTCTTTGATTGATTTTATTTTTAGGAAATTTGTGCCGTTGCACTGGTTATAGAGCTATAATAGAAGGTTATAGAACATTTACTGATGATGGGGTAGAAAAGAAAGTAAACGGCGTTAACGGAGTCAATGGAGTAAATGGTTATCAGAACGGTTGTGCCATGGGCCAACAATGTTGTCGCAACAAAGGGAAAGAAATGGTCAATGGAAATTGTAAAGAAAATGGTATAGCAAATGGTGCAGTAAATGGCCTTCAAAATGAAATTGACGATGAAAAACTTTTTAATCCAAGAGAATTCACTCCGTATGATCCATCTCAAGAACCAATTTTTCCTCCTGAATTAGCGGTTAGTAATTAGTTTTAAAAAATATATTGTTTAACACTGAACAACATGTCAAATTAGTAATATGGTTAATTATAGACGGATATCATAGGATTCTTTTTTCAAGATGTTATCCATTTTTTTATTTAAAATTATTTTGCTTAGCGGGTTTTTACAGAAGGCTATTCGGCAATTGGTAACATATTTGTTCTTTCAGAATTGAATAATCTTAAACAAAAAGAAAATGTTCAAGTTAAACTGTTTTTTTCAAAGCAACCTTCGATGCAATAAAACATTCTTAATTTACAAATTATTTAACTTGTGCGCCTCGTCCAGTTTCGTAAATATTTAAAAAGTCATTTCTTTTAGCTTGAGGGATAGCCACTATCTCCAACTTTTACATGGTGTGGGATCCAGTGTAAGGCGGTGGCGTTTGTTGGGCCACATCTTATTTCCGTTGTTTCTAGATTCGGGGTAATCAAACAACGCTGGAGGCGGCCCGCGTTGCCAGTTTATTAGGCTCAAAACACGAAAATAAAAATATTGTCCCTAGTTCGACTAAGGTTTTTTTTTGTTTTTGTAATAGGAAATGTTAATAGAAAAGTATGAATAATTGTACGCCTCCATACATGATACCTGTTTGATTGTAGGACTTTAATCCCGGCCTATAAAAATAGGCGATCATTTATTATCGTTTTTGCAGAAACTGATAATTGTAATTTCAAACTGTCATTTGCCATTCCTTTTAATTTGTTTTTTCACTTTCATAGTTAATTATATCTGTAAATCTTTTATAATAGTAATAATATTTTTTATCAATTATTTAATTTCTATTCATAACTAAGGATGTTTTAGATGTCAGATAAATATGACCGGGAGTACTTAATTATTAAAGGACCAAGGGCAACATGGTATCGCCCAACATCTTTTGATGAACTCCTTTCTTTAAAAGAACAATATCCTAAAGCGAAATTGATTAATGGAAACACAGAAGTTGGTACGTTAATATGATTATCACTAGTTTAATAAATTATTTAGAACAGTTTTAATAAGATTTGATTTACTAAAAGGAGTGGAAGTGAAATTTAAAAATTTTGTGTACCCTGTACTAATTCTACCGAACCAGATACCTGAATTAACAGGCGTGGTATTGGAAAATGATGGTGTTAAAGTTGGTGCAGCTGTAACGTTAACAGAAATGGAAAGAGTTTTGGATCACTACATAGATATTTTACCAGGTAAGATCTGCTCTCTGATTCTAATTTCATTACCATATTCTTACCCATAAAATATATTTATTCAACCTTACTTTTGTTTTATAAAGAACCAAAAACAAGAATTTTTAAAGCTATTGTAGAAATGCTTCAGGTATTTGCTGGAAGACAAATTCGTAATGTTGGAGTTAGTATTTTTTTTAAATAATCATATTTTTTAAAAAATAATTATCTCTTATTAAAGTTGGGATTCATTTTAACTTTTTTCTCGCACACAGGCTATTGGAGGTAACATTATGACTGGAAGTCCTATATCTGATATGAATCCTATTCTCATGGCGGCAAACTGTAAACTAGAAGTAAAGAGCAAAAGTAAATAATTTTTCTTAGCATTTGTAATTTGACAATTACTTCTATCTACTTCTCGTCAACCTACAAAAAATAATAAAGCATTATTTAATTTTAATTACCTCTGGTTAAAATTAAATTGCTCTCACAAGTACGGCTGGCATCTAAAAAATAACCAACACTTTATCTCCTAGAAAAAAATATATATTTAACCCTAAAAATGTATGCCAGTTATGCAATTTAAAAGAGTTAGACGTTCTGTTGCACTTCTATCTTGTATTCTCTGTATTCTGCAATAAGAAATAAGCTTTTGCAGAGATTTATCGGCCTTCCAGACGCATTATTATCACTCCTAAATGTGAACACCATTGAGGAAATAAATGAGTTGTTTTGTTTCACCATTCAGGCTCTCAGTCTTGAGGGAAAAGAAATTAGAATTGATGCTGTAAATGAAGGGCTGGCTCTGTAGTATTGGTTCTTGTATATTTGGTATTTTCCCCCCTTCTTTGAGGATTTTTATTGTTTTTTACAAAGTGATTATTAATAATATATATGTGAAATGTTTGTTTTATATCTATTTGTGTATGTGTTTTTTCATTTCGCTTTTCTAGATTTGTTTATTGACTATTTTAAATATTTTAATGTTTAAGTAAATAGTTTTAATAAGTCCTTTTAAAGAATTCTTATTAATTATAAATGTATTGCTCAATGTATGATTTATAGTGGGTCGAGCTCCACTGTTATGCAATTTTATATTTTGGCAGTGAATAAAATAATAAAAATAATAATTAATTACCTTAAAAGGGAAGTGGTTAGCGAATACTGGATTCCAACGCGGAGATCCCAAATTCAAATCCAGCTATTTGGTCCTTAGATTTTCTCTTCCATCTATTATATCAGAGACCATCAGAGTCTCTAAAAGATTCCACTAAGACATTCCAGTAGAGTAGCTGATTCTTATTTATGGACCTTATAGATCCCAACGTTTCTATTTAAACACCTTTACCCAAAACTTTGTGTCATTACAGAAAAGAAGTAGATTATGATCGCATTATGTGATTATTAGATCTGACAATGATTGGAATTTATTATTCTTTTTCTTTTTGTTATAACTTTGTTTCAGTATACAGGGTGTATACGGAGGAGTGGTCGAAACTTCGGGAGGTGATTCAGCAGCTCAAATGCAACAAAAAATATTCTCTTCACTTTTGCCCGATTCTCAGTAGTGTCCAAGATATTTGCATTTTTAACTTTTCCGTCGTTATTCGCGTTTTTCGCCATAAAAACGGCCTTAACTTTTTTGTCTCTTAATCTGCAACAAATCTGCTTATTCCAAACGAAAGAGCATTAAATTTACTATAAATTTGCTTGGTACAGAGCCTCAAAACGATTCTTATAACTATTACATTTTTACTTGAATGTCTAAAAATTTCGTTCTCAATAATTTTTGTTAAAATTTTCAACTGCATTTTCTCAATGGTTAATGAATCAAGGAATCACATAATTTCAGAAAAAGTTGCGCATTTATTGAGCTTCAAGATCATATGGATTTTTTTGGTTTTTAATAAAACCCTACCCCGAACAGAGGGGTGTAAATGCAGAAAACTGGGATTTTGCGTAACTGACTTTTCACTACTAATTTACTCAAATGTCAATTTTTGGAGAAGGAACAAAAAGAAAAGTAACCATTTTAGTTTTTAACTATTATTATTATTTAATAAAACGGAAGTAAAAAATAAAGTAGCAATAAAACGCAGAAGTTGACTACAATTGTTGGTGCAACTTATTTTAATGACATAATGGAGGTTTTTTAATCAAAGTTAATTAATAATAATTCAAAAATAAAATTGTTATATTCTTTTTGTTCCTTCTCCAAAAATAGATTAGTTTTGAATTATTATTAATTAACTTTGATGAAAAAAAAAACCTCCATTTTGTCGTTAAAATATGTTGCACAAACAATTGTAGTCAAGAAACTGAAAATTTGCCACAATTCTTTCCCACTTCCTTGTTTCAATAGTTCGCACGATTTTTGTAGAAATTTTAACCAGGTACCTGCCTATTGTACTTTTCCACTTCTGTGTTTTATTGCTACTTTATTTTTTACTTCCGTTTTATAAAATAATAATTGTTCTAAACTAAAATGGTAAAAATTGACATTTGAGTAAATTAGTAATGAAAAGTCAGTTCACAAAATCCCAGTTTTCTGCATTTACACCCCTCTGTTCGGGGTAGGGTTTTATTAAAAACCAAAAAAATCCATATGATCTTGAAGCTCAATAAATGCGCAACTTTTTCTGAAATTATTTGATTTCTTGATTCATTAACCATTGAGAAAATGCAGTTGAAAATTTTAACAAAAATCATCGAGAACGAAATTTTTAGACATTCAAGTAAAAATGTAATTGTTATAAGAATCGTTTTGAGGCTCTGTACCAAGCAAATTTATAGTAAATTTAATGCTCTTTCGTTTGGAACAAGCAGATTTGTTGCAGATTAAGAGACAAAAAAGTTACGGCCGTTTTTATGGCGAAAAACGCGAATATCGACGGAAAAGTTAAAAATGCAAATATCTTGGTCACTACTGAGAATCGGGCCAAAGTGAAGAGAATATTTTTTGTTGCATTTGAGCTGCTGAATCACCTCCCGAAGTTTCGACCACTCCTCCGTATACACCCTGTATATCATGATCTATGTTAAATTACAGGTGGTGATGTAAGAACTGTCATAATGGATCACACATTTTGGACTGGTTATAGAAGAAATGTTATTACAGAACAAGAAGTGCTAGTTTCAGTTCTCATTCCTTTTACTTCTAAGGCAAACATTTTTATTTATTATGCATAAAATTAGATTTGTTTCCCACTTATTTACTTTTGCTTTTTTGTTTATTTTTAAATACAGAATCAATACTTTAAAGCATATAAGCAAGCTAAGAGAAGAGAGGATGATATTGCTATAGTAAATGGTGCATTTAATTTAAAACTGGATGGTTTAACAATAAATCATTTTTTAATTGCCTACGGAGGTATGGCACCTTGGACAGCCTTAACCCCTAAAACATCTTCTAAGCTCGCTGGAAAGTAAGTTACTTATTCAAAAAACTATTTGAAACTATTTGACGTATCTTGATTCAGTAATGATATGTTTGTGGTCTTAAATTAAGATATATTCATAAATAATTTAAGAAAAAGTTCAGATGTTTGATTTAAAGTTCACCAGAAAAATATACGTTCTCTTTATTTTGTATAAATTTATGCAGAGTGATAATAGTGCTTTAATTGGAGGTATTTAATCCTTTTGAAAAATGAAGACAATGTTTCATTTATTTGAGAATTCATACCGTTTATTTGAGAATTCATACATTCATTATACAGTTTTGAATATAGTTCTTAAATAAATTAATTATTAAATTACACCTTTGCAAAAAATCGTACTGGATTTAATGATTCTGATCAATTATATTCTTATTGTAGGTGAATTCCTTTCATAATGCCGACGCTGTTTTGAGGCCTACTTTTTTGCAATTAATCACAGATTTCTGCATCAATTTTTAAAATAACCCCTATGCATTGTATACCTTTCGAAAGATGATTGTATGTAGATGTTTTTCCTGAATAGTGCACGGTTTTTTCATATAAAATGTGTTTGTGAAATGTGAAGTCAAAGTTTTTGGAAAAAAAGAAACATGCTATTTCTTATGTTTGGGCCACAAAATGAAATACTTAATATTATTATTTTGAAATATAAATTAGCTTATTTAAAAGGAAATTTAACCTTCTTTCTAATGAGCTTATTAAAATCGCTTTAGCTTTAGTAGTTTGAGAAATATAGGCAACTGTTTGCTAAAAAGTAGTAACAACTTGAAAAAACATAAAATTAAAAATATCTATAAAACGGAGCAGAAACGGGCCATAGTTTATATAGAATTTTTTGTCGCAAATGATGCCCAGAATCACCTCCCGAAGTTTCGACCATTCCTCCGTATACACCCTGTATAAGTAACTATAACTTTCCTGTTTTTTCATAGAAAATGGTGTGACAGCACATTGCAAGAAACTTACGATTTACTTGTTGAGGAGTTACCATTAGATCCAGGAGCGCCCGGTGGCATGATTCAATATAGGCGATCTTTAACTCTAAGGTGTTATTAATAACAATAAAAACAATCGTAGAAAATCATTTATATAAAAAATATAGGAATAGTTAACTTTAATATTTTCTGTTTTAGTTTATTGTTTAAATTTTATTTAACAATAACTCAGATACTTGAAAAGAAAGGATATGATCTGAGCATTCCTGATTCTCATCGCAGCGGACAGTCTCAGTTTCATTCATTAAAGCCTCAGAGTAGTCAGTACTTTACAGTTGTAAGTTCATAAGTTTGCTATACATATAATTTGAATAATATTATGAAATATTGAAAATATGTAAATATAAACATTTGAAATATTTTAGGTACCTGAAACACAGAGTAAATCAGACTTAGTAGGTCGAACTATTGTACACAAATCTGCATACAAACAAGCAACAGGCATGTCTTTTTTTATTTTATTTTTTTAGTCGTATCTATTTGTTGCAATTGCCCTTGCCCTAATTTAAAAGGTGTTTGCTAATAATTATGGAAAATATTAAGTAATTTTATTATTTACCTCCAATGTGTTGTTCAGAGTACATGTATACTTTAATGAAAATAGAAGTAGATAATCCCATTTCGAAAACTCATCTATTTCGATAAATTGTTAAATTTTTACTCAGTGCCTTTCTTTACAATCGTTCGAACCTTGCTCTCGAGTTATTGTAGAAAATTTTTCAGGCCACTTTTGAATTTTCCTTTGCCCTAATACTCGACACATTAAAGAAATTGACTTTATGATTCTAGGAGAGGCTATTTACTGCGATGATATTCCTAAATTGGAAAACGAACTTTATGTGAGTCTAAAATTAAGTACAAAAGCTCATGCCAAAATCATTTCAATTGATCCATCTGAGGCGTTAGCTGTTGAAGGAGTGGTAGCATTTTATTCAGCTAAAGATATTCCAAAAGAGTGTAATCATTTTGGCCCAATTATACATGATGAAGAAGTTTTCGCGTCAGAAAAAGTAAGTTTTATTATTATATTTTCATTATCTACGAATATTTGAAATTTTGTGTTAAAGCGTTCTATTGACATGAGTGTATAGATTTTTCTTGATAATGCTTTTTCTGAAGCTGCTGTCAATCATTTATACATTATTTCTTTTGGAACCAGTGATAGAATAATTCCTGAAAAGTCGTTCAAATTTCTAAACAATTTCGAAAAATTCTTTGATTAAACATTGTTTTAAAACTTCATATTTCAGTTTTTTTAATGTTATTTTTATTAATAATACTTTTTAGTATTGTTATTATTTTTTTTTTTTTATTTTTTATTTTTTGGCGCATTGTTATTATTATTATTATTGTTATTCGTTAGTGGGAAGTGCTAACAAGAAGGGCCTCTGGGCCTGTGCACAGGAACAAATATAATTCTCAGTTACTGTGTAAGCGTTTAAATGAGCATAACGTCCAGGTTTACAGTTTACCTAGGTAGTTTAATTTTTAGGAAAAGACTATCGTATTTCGGCTAAATTGCGCAATTTTTACTTTTAAACCTAAGAACTATAAGAATGATCGGGCAATGTTATAGAGAGCAGATCTTGAAAGTCATTTCTCTAAGTCTGAACTGTGTCTTTTGTATAATCATTAGCAATGAGTTTGCTGCAACTTCAAGAGCTTACATAGGTTTCTCTGCCTTCTTCCAAGAGCACTAATTCTTGGGCACACAAAGATTGCATAGAATAATTCCATTTTATTTTCAGGTAGTTTCACAAGGGCAGTGTATCGGTGCTCTATTTGCTGTTGACCAATTAATTGCGCAGAGAGCGTGTAAACTTGTAAAAGTTGAATATGAAGATCTTGAACCAATTATTATCTCTATCGAGGTATAATCAGATTGCATTGAGCTTAAATTTCAAAATATGAAGTAATTCTTTTTGAACTATTATTGTTATTTTTACATAAACTTTCTAGGACGCCATTGAGAAAAAATCTTTTTTCAATGAGACACCTAAAATTATTAGAAATGGGAACCCAGAAAAAGTTTTTTCAAGTGCAAAGAATATACTGGAAGGTGAAGTCAGGATGGGTGGGCAGGAACATTTTTATTTAGAAACTCAAGCAACACTTGCCATTCCTAATAAAGAGGATGATGAACTAGAATTATATTGCTCAACGCAAAACCCAACGGAAATTCAAGTAGTATTTTAATATTAGTAAAAACTGAGCCTTTGATATTCTATTTAATAATTATTATTTTAATGGGTAATGTATTTATTAGCATCTAGTTGCTCATATGCTAAAAATACCCATCAACAGAGTTGTATGTCATGTGAAGAGAATGGGCGGAGGCTTTGGTGGCAAAGAATCTAGAGGAAGTGTTCTAGCATTACCTATCGCTTTTGCTGCTCATAAGTAAGTTTCACTTTATGTATATGTCGGTTTTGGCACTGGCTTATGAATAACATAATCAGTGCTGTGAACTCTTTATTTAAGTTATATATCTCTTTAAGCTAAGATGTTAGGTTCTTGTTCTCTTAGGTTCTGATTTCTTACATTTTTTTGACCTAGCAAGTCCAGTTTCCTTCTAGCTGGCCAATATATGCTCGCATTTCCTTAACAGTTGAGTTACAGAATATCCCGGTGCTACCTGAAAATAATATCTAAAGAATGGTCATCTAAAAATACTAAGATAAAAAAAAAAAAATATATATTCTTAAAGTGGTAAAACATTTTTTACAGACTTAACAGACCAGTTCGAGGAATGTTTGACCGAGATGAGGATATAATTGCTACCGGTCAGAGACATCCATTCTACAGTAAATATAAGGTCGCATTCGACGATGATGGTAAAATTCTTGCTGCCGAAGTAAATATATATAACAATGGAGGTTTTTCTTTAGATCTATCTTATCCTGTAAGAAACAAACACAATATCAAACATTTTTCTTAAAATATTTTGAAGTTACTAAAAATAAATTTTATTCTGTTTGCAGGTATTGGAAAGAGCGATGTTCCATTTTCAAAACTCTTATTACATTCCAAATGTTGTGGTTAGAGGGCAAGCTTGCAGGACAAATCTTCCATCAAATACAGCTTTTAGAGGTTTTGGTGGACCTCAGGGAATGTTTGTTGGAGAAACTATGGTTACTCATATAGCTGAAACTTTAGGACTTGATGTGGCAACGGTATTTCTTTGTGAATTCATTATTTAATATTATATTAGCTTTTCTCGAAGTTTGACAAGGGTTTAGAATTAATCTAACTACAATTGTTTATGTCAAAGTCACAGTTAGCGGCAACTTTAGAGAAACGTTGAAGTTGAAAAGAGTTTTAGCTTAAAGCGATGATTTGTAAGCCGGAGGACCGGGTAACAGGTGTGCAGCCCTTCGTTGTCGTTGTTTTTTTTAAAGGAGGCTCTACAAAAATGCATGACCATATTAGGCTAAGTACAGACACGAAGTGTGTCTCTGAAAATAACGAATCCCCAATGGCTTAAATGTAGGAAATTATTGTTTTACATTGGAAAATGAGTATACTGATTTTTTTTTGTAAGTTGAAATTTAATGACTGTCACTCGAAGCTTTTTATCGGTGACTAATGTTCTCCGGACGGATAGTGTTCTTTGGTCTCACTATCCATTATCAGGCAGTGAGCTTCAGAAGCTCCTAGGAAAAGAAAATCTGAGAGCCTGCAGCTGGATTCGAACCCGGGATATCTGCGTGGATTCGAACTGGAAATCTCCCACTTACTAATCCATGTTTCATAACCACAGGAGGAATACCCTGTTTTACCAATTGGTTAAGTTATATTTTGGTAAAGACAAAACCTGTCTTCCACCTTTAGTTTTTAATGTGATTCCTTTTTTAGTTTTTATAATAAATGAATAAGAGATATAGGTTTTTATCCCCCGATTAGTAAGTTATTGACATGTATGTAAAACCCTTTTTCTTTTTATTTTATTTCTGCAAAATTAAATAGTTTTACATCGTTTTTCTGTTACTGTTTAAAATGATTCTTTATTACTAATCTCATCTTAGGTACGCGAGAGAAACTTGTACAAAGAAAATCAGATTACACATTACAATCAGGAACTAACTTACTGTACGCTGCGCCGATGTTGGGAAGAATGTTTAAGGGATTCACACTATGAGAGACGAAAAGCTGAAATAGAAGAATTTAATAAGTAAGCTTTGGAATTAATTCTTCTGACTTTATGAAGTAATTTTATTTATTTTCTTAAATGAAAAATGTTATTTCTCATTTGGTCTTGCAAAATTTCAACTTACATAGAAATTACTGTACTTTAAAAAATTTGATACTTAATTCAAAATTTTTGTAGAGAGAATGGGTATCTATAGTTTTCGTAACTATTCTTTATTATACCCTGCGACAAATATATTTACTACTTAAACTCAAAAATAAATTATTTATTCAGGCAGAATCGTTGGAAGAAACGGGGAATAACAATTATCCCAACAATGTTCGGGATTTCCTTTACTGTCTTGTTTTTGAACCAAGCTGGAGCACTTATATTAGTATATGTTGATGGATCCGTATTGCTGTCACATGGAGGCACAGAGATGGGCCAAGGGCTTCACACAAAAATGATTCAAGTATAATGTAACAATTTAGTTTCTGAGCATTCATTGATAATGAACGATGTTGTAATCGAATTATTAATTTTTAGGTAGCTAGCAGAGCTCTTGGTATATCCGATGAATTGATACATATTTCAGAAACTAGTACTGACAAAGTGCCGAACACTTCAGCTACTGCAGCTAGCGCTGGTTCAGATCTGAATGGCATGGCAGTTCTTGTAAGTCTTTTATTTGATTCGTAATGTCTGCTTTAAATTTTTAAGACGCTTGCAAATTGCATTTTTCCAATCTCTTACACATGGAATTGAGTAAAAGTTGAAAGTTGGTTTTTCTCCTATATCAGTGCCGAACTCTGAGCAAAGCAGATCCTAACATTGACATAATATGTGTATTGCCAAACGGCAAACGTATTCCTTTCTATCAAAAGGTACACTTGAACACATTCCTCATCAAGCTGCAAATGTGCTTCTAAAACTTTGGCATTCTACACAAGCATTTTTGCCAGCTCTTCAGCCTACCACTAAAAAGCTCTATGATCATCCAAGAAGCCTTAGAGTAGTTCCACAGTAAAGTTTGCAAGTAGCTGTTTGTAAAGTTTTCCCTCAGTTACAGCCCAACTTTCTGCCCATATTTTCATTTTACGCTACCAAGATATGATATCATTGGGTCATTTTGACAGAATGCTTGTAATATTATCAACGAACGACTGAAACCTATCAAGGAAGCGAACCCCAAAGGAACCTGGAAAGATTGGGTAAAAACAGCTTATTTCAGCAGAGTGTCGTTAGCAGCGTCTGGATTTTATAGGTAACTAAAGTTTTAAAAATTCAGATTTTATTCTCTTAATGATTTATAACTAGATTATTCAATTTAATAAGTCTTGAATGTAGTAATTGAATGCAATAAAATGAAATGCTTGTTTGATAGTAGGATAGCGTCCTGCCTTTCTTATCTAATTATTTCGTAGTAGATGTTAACAAGAAATAAAAAATTAATGATTTGTTATCAAATCATTTAAATCGTAATGAAATAATTTATGTTCACCAACTAGAAAACCTGCGAATGGTAAATCTTCTAGTCGATTATTGTTACTATGAAGAACCACATTTATAAAATATAAATTTAAACATTTGGCGTTAATATTTGTAATTTACATTTACATTGTAGTTTTATATAATATTGGATATTGACATTCCAAATTTGCAATCTGCTCACAATGTTGACGCTATTCTGATAAAAAAAAAAAAGGAGTATTCTGAAGTACTGTAAAAACTATTGATTCCAAGACACTGCTCTTTTGAAAAGTTATATTTTTACTTTTACTTCTACTAGAACATGTTCGTGTAATCAGATGGTTTAGGTGTCTATTCTCTCAATAAGAAAATCCCTCCTAGAAAACTTATTGCCTCTTTTGTTTAGAACACCTGACATTGGTTACGATATGGAGACGAACAGTGGCAAAGCTTTCAATTATTATACATTTGCTGCAGCTTGTTCAGAAGTAGAAGTTGATTGTTTAACAGGAGATCATCAGGTATCTATCTACAAAAATTATTCTTGGTTATTTGGGAGGGTTGAAATAAATTGTGTTCAAAAGAAGTCTATTGAGATCTTATGCATTCTGATTGCAGTGAAATTCCAGTAAGAATTTTCAACATAAAGATAGCTATTTATTTTGATTATTCTCTAATTGATTGAATTAATATTAAATTTTTATGTTATGCATTGGTGGTTAGGTTATAAGAACTGACATTGTGATGGATCTCGGTGAGAGCCTCAATCCGGCCATAGATATTGGCCAGATAGAAGGTGGCTTTACGCAAGGATATGGATTATGTACACTTGAAGAAATGCTAGTATCACCAACTGGTACAATTTTTACCAGAGGTCCTGGTGCTTATAAGATACCTGGCTTTGCTGACATTCCTGGACAATTCAATGTCTCACTTTTAAAAGGTGCTCCTAATCCTAGAGCCGTATACTCGTCAAAGGTAAGTACTTTATTTATTTTTTACTCTTTTCTAAAACATATTTCAATACTCAAAGATGTTATTAAAGAATGCTTTTTCGAAATAATAAAAATAACACTAAGAAATATTTCATGATATCAAGGGTCTCCCTAAAATATTAGATTTTGATATTTCACTTTTAGCTTTAAATTTGTATGGAGAGTAGAGCTAAATCCACTGTGATTCAAAAATCTAATGTTCCTCACCCTAGTTTAGACTGAGTTAAGTGTAGAATGTGTACGAGTATATGTAATTCTGTAGCAAATGAGTAGGAGTGTGGTAGTGTTGGACAGTGTAAGGTTGAGGTGTCGGTACGTGTTTTCTGTGTTCGAACGCCAAGATTCCTGAAGAATAGTTAGTCCACTTTCCTCTAGCTTAAAAAAACAATAGGTGTGCTATTTTAAATATTCTTACAGTCAAATTATAAAAAACTGCAGTTTCTGATCTGATTTATTTTAATTGAAAATAAAGTGTAAAATAGATAAAAGATTAGTAAAATACGGCTAGTTCAACGGAGATACAGGAAATTAATGCACAATTTAGTCTCGCCGTTTATAAACTTAATAAGTTTAACAAATCTTCAGACGATTATTTTAAAGATAGAGAGAAACTTTATTGCACAAATTAAAAGGCTGTTCATTTATGTATGCTGAATTGCGTCACACCTAGCTAGGCATTCAATCTTTTTATACTTAAAAACAATATTAACAATAAATTAATTGAAAAAGAAATGTGAGGGGTTTAAAAAATAATTTTGATCAATAGTTATTAATTTAATTATAGAAATGCATTCGGAATTGGTAATAATGAAAAACGAGAAAAAAAACTTCTGACCTTTTAGGTAACATTTTGTGGGATTTCTAAAAGGAATATTAGTCTTAATCGTTTGCATAATCATATAATAATTTTTATTTTAGTGATATCGGAGCGTGATTACTGCGGTGCCTTTTAGTTTAGGCTTCTTGTTTCTCAAAAACCATTTTCTCTTCCTATTACTTATTTTCTTAGAAATAGTTCCGACTCTTTTAAAGTTAAAAATCAATTCATTGCTATCTAACTTCATAGTTTGTAATTAATAATTCTTACAGGCTGTCGGAGAACCACCTTTGTTTTTAGCGTATTCAATATTTTTTGCTATAAGAGAGGCGGTAAAAGCTGCACGAAAAGAAGCTGGATTAAGCGGGTGGTTTAATTGGAATTCACCAGCTACTTCTGCAAGAATTAGAATGGCCTGTGAGGACCACATAACTAAGAGGGTAAGTTTATTCTTGTACAATAAAGATTTCATTAAAATTTATATTTTAAAAGTATGCATTAATTACTGGGCGATTATTGTTACAGTTTCCGGAATGTCCCAAAGGTAGTTACAAACCATGGAATGTTGTGCCATAAAGTTTTTTTGATAATTAACTGATTTGCTGAAGAATAAAGACTTCACTTGTTCATAAGCTTTGTATCGATATGTCTCCGAAATGTTTTGGTCACTAATAGTCTGACCAGAGTCAATGAATAAGTAAATTAACAAATGTGTAAAGACAGGTGCTGTTCTACATATAGGTTTTTTGGATCAAAGTATCCTTGAAATAAAATTGATGATTAAAACAAAGTGAGGGATAATTGTCGAGATTTTTATTCACTGTTTCAAAAAAATTTGCATTGAAAATTACCGTACATAGAAAATTACAAATTATATGTATATTATTTTTGGTATGTATATTATATGTAAAAATGTATGTCAATTTAATACATGGCTTCTGTATAATTTTCTTTTGGTTGTGTTATAAAATTAAACGTGTAATTCGGTGTCAATCCCTCAGTTTCATAAAACTTTTTCACTTGCAGTCTTCGGGAAAGTGGCTGGCGTCAAAGCTTGATATTTGCGAAGAAAATCGCCTTAACATGTTCTTTCTTATTTCCTGTCAATTTCAGGATCAATATTTTTAATGAAATTATCGACTAACTGCCCCCTAGAGTCTACTTAATTCTCATTACCAAGTAATGTACTATATACATATAGTGTGTGGTAAAAACTGTGAGTATAAGAAAATCTTAGTTACTATAGTAGTTTACAATTGCTTTTTGAGCCACTAGCGACTCGTATGATGAGGGTTGGACATCCCTGGCTACAGTGTAAACATATTTAACGTATAATTATATTGCAAATCTTTATAACTTAATAAGTTATTAGGTAACACGATGAATTATTAATTAACTTTCAAGATTTTTTTTTGGTTTTTATTGTTCACACTTCAAAAAAAAAAATTGAGTAAGTAGATATTTCTCTTGTTTAATAATAATAAATGTTCATTTATTATTTGTTAGAAGGAAACAATAATTCATAAGGTTAATATGAAGTTTAGGTTGTTATTTTTTTGTATTAATTCATTTGTTTAATTTGAAGTTAACGCCACAGGGCCTTAAGTAAATAACGTGAAAAGTGTTATGTAGTAAATTTAAAACGAAAAACCTTAAGATTAAATTTTAGTGAACAAATCTATGTTTTTTATTTAAAGGAACTAAAGATGATTAAATGATGCCCCATGATTTCCCTTGAATTATTTATTTAAAAAAAATAAGGCTTAACTGTATACTAGGGTTATTTCCATTCAGATAAAAAGAAAAATTAGTACAATTCTGAAGATAGTGAGGTAAGTATCCTTCAGAAGACGGGACATTGGAAATACTGAGGTAAAACAAAAGATTTTGCATTTTTGGCTGTTTTACTTAAATGAGCATAAATAAGACAAAAGTTTACTCTTCAAAGTGTTATTCATTATTTTTAATCACTTCAATAAAGAAATTAGTTGCAACGCTTTTATACTAAAGAAAAATAATATAAGAATGGAATAAGCATAGTTATTATTTAGGATATTAAAACATTACACGTAATCATTAATAAATAAAAACTTAAATATCCTCAGCCAAATATTTCTTTCAGCTTCGAGCTGGTTCTATCCCAAATTCGCCTCTTCACCGTGAAGCCTTTCTTTGGCACCATCTACCCACTTTTCCCACGGTCTGCCCTTTTTTTCAATATTACTTTTATAATTTTCTAAAATATTATAGAGAACAGCCTGGTTAAAAAAGAAGAAATCGTATAATTTGAAAATTATAATATACATTTTATTGTGTCTTTTCTTGATCTTAAATAAAAGAAACTCTTACATTATAAGTACCCATTTTAATTAATTCACGAGCGAAAACCAGACGATTCAAATGTCACTCAGATCTCACGGATACACGGTGTAGTACAATGTTCTTTACGAATTTCGAAAAACTTTCGACATGTTTGCCTTGTCTAAGTAAGAACACTATTATTACAAGTAAGTACGTACTTATTGAAACTGTAAATACATGTCGAAGACCAGATCTCTTTGGTTTCATATCCGAAATAATCGTCAAGTGAACGATCACTTTAATTCTAAGGAACCTGAAAACAAAATTATAAGAAAGTATAGTTGAATGTGAGATTTCATGAGGAATTCATAGTTTTCTTTCGTTCCAGAAATGATCGTTGTGTTCGATCGCTCTAAGTAATTTTGAATGTAAAATTGTAAGAGCTGGCCGACAACTAGCAGGACAAATGATCAAAAATATTTTGATACACATTATTGTGTTATCTAAACTATTTTCATGGTCTAGCAGGCTCATTCCTCTGAAAAGCTTGTCTTTTTGTTCTTGATCTAGATCAATCAATATTCATTATCTTAGTTGAAGAATAAGAGTATGTCAAGACATAACTTTCTATAATATCGTGCCGCAACAAATTTTTCTGCATAAATAAAATATGAGTAAGATATTTTTCCTATAAATATTGCCAGTAAATAAACTGCACCACATTGTGCGAATTCGTGACATTAATCATCGCCATAATGGGACTGTGGACTCAAGTGTCATTGTTGTGTTATCAAGTACACACCAAACAATATCGCAAAGGAATCGATCAAAAAACCATCCTAAAACTTACTTTGTAATGATAAAGTAATATCAATTAAAAAGGTTTCTTTTTGATTAGGATTATCAGATAAAAGAGATGTCGAAAATTAATTGAGAAATAACTTGTAAACTAGATTGGTGAAATATTTTTTTTGATATTTCTTGTATTTGGAAAAAAATATATATATATAACTTAAGCATATATGATGAAATATGATGCCCTGTACAAATCAATTATTTTCATATATAAATACCTAATATTTAGAGCTCAGATGTACAATAATTTACAATAAGTTCACATCATATTATTATAATTTAGGATGGCGAATCAACGACACTTATTCAAATAACAATTGTGTGTCATTTGGTCTAAAAAAACATTTCTTATTTTAAAATAAAAGCATATTGTTTTTTGTTTTTTAATTTTATTTAACAATACATTGTATTACAAATGCATATTACACTTAAAGATTTCAATAATTCATCCTAATTCATTTGATCACAAATTTTGTTTTTTAAAAATATTTTTATTGGCTTGACAAGCAAATTTTATTTAAGTCTTAGCCCAATAACATACAGTTTTTTATTTAAAATTGTACATTTCATTTTACCTTATTTTCTTCTAAATTTCATAATGAAATTTTTATGTTTGGGCCGTTAAAAAAAAAGATAACTTTTTCTAAATTTTTTTCTTCCACTTTATGAATCTGTTCAAAGGCGGAATACTTACAGGAATATTCATTAGCATTGAAAAAGAATTTTAAAAAATAATAATAATAATTTGAGACCGATAAGTCCCTTCAAAGACCAAATACTTTTTAATAAAATCAATCATTCCAGCATATACCTTTTCAAAGAAAAATAAATTCCTAAAGCCGGGATTCCCAAGTGGTATGCGTTCAATAACAACAGAAAGTAGATAGTGAACATCCTAACTACTGAACCGCGGAATCCTTAGGTATTATTGAAGATATAACATTATTTTACGAATTTTAATAAAAACTGCATCCGTTACTATATCTTTTTTTATCCTTAAATTTTGTTAATTGATTTAACGTCAGTTGAATGGCCCAACAAGTTTTTAATTTTTTTTTCTCATTTTGAATATATTCTTTAAAGTATTTTAATTCTTGAAAATGTGAACATTCTAATTCCTCGTATGAAAAATTTCGTCTTATGTCTAAAAACACCCAATACTTTTCTTACGAATTTCATGCTCTCTCCTTAAGAAATATTCTAAATAATGTCTGCATTTAGTGAGTCAACAACATGACAGAATATCGCAATTATGCCGAAACGCAATTTTAACATGATTTAAATTTGCTTTAATGTGCTATCAGTACGCGCAACACAGCTGAGTCTACTGTGTGTACCTATACCTATACCTTAAAGAATGAAAATAAAACAACATACAACGTCTGATAGTATTAATATACTAACTTTATTTTCGCTACAATGAAATATAATATAGTTACCTTTTAAAGCATTTGATTTGTCTGTATTCAATTTATACATTACGAGTTTGGTTTAAAGGAGAGAAGAGACACAAAACCGAACTATAACATTAATTTAAAAAACAAAAAACGGGATGTATTAGGTAAAATTTTGAAAGCATTTTATTTTAAAAGTTACGGGCCTTCATTTAATTAAGTTTATCAAGTCTTACTCGGTCATAAACTAGACCAATGTAAGAACCGGAATTTTGAAAAACGGATGTAAAATTTAATTTCTTTCGGGACATTTAATCTTACGGAGTAGGCACTTCTAAAACGTTTTGCCCCTTCTTTCTGAACGTTGGGGAGCACCAAGCTATCTTGTATTAAAGATGATCTAAAATGGGCATATGGGGAACTCGGATTGAAGGGTTAACAGCTCACTCGGGCGTCTAACTCTCCTTCATTGGACCCAAGCCAGCTTTTAGTGTGTCTTTTCGCAAATTTGTGAAATTTTCAGTTTCACATCATTCATCCATGTGGCTGTGAGCTTGGTGAGTTGACGGCGTCTATGATGTCCGTCCAGGGCTGTTAGTAAGGACTAAATTCAAAACCTGGTCATCTTGTGATGCACTGTTTGGAGTGCGAGGAGTCTATGGGTTACGGATTTTTGGTGGTAACAGGTTGTCCGTGTGAGTTCAAGTTTTTTCCTTAAGTCTAGCTAGATTTGTTCGTTTACTCGTAATTCTTACAAGGCTCGAGTACTGATCTGAACTCATCGAAGCACGTAGAGGCATTGGATGGTTTATGGTTTATTTCTTTAGGTATATATTTTTTTAATCAACCATGAATAAAGTTGAAGTATAAAAACCTGAAATATTTTGCAGGCCACTGAATAATAATTCTAATAAAAATCAAAAGATTGGGAATCCCAAACATATCGTTTCTATTATCTCTTTCACTGAGAATAATTAGGATTTTTTTCATAATTTTCTTCCACATCTTTGTTCGTTCGGTGCTTCTAATGATTAAAAAAAAAAATCACATTATTAATTTTTTTTTTTTACGCTCATTTAAAATTTTTAACATCTTGTTTATAAAACAATAAGAATTTATGTATTTTAATAATATATAATAATTCTTTTACACTACTTCAAATAAGGCAAATTTTGTTTTTACAGTGTATGCCGTGGAGTCAACAAAACTTCTCACTTGTTTTGTTTACTTTCTTTTAATTTTATAATACATATTTTAGAAAACAATGGTATTAGATGAATGGAAAATATATTATGGCATTCTTAATTTAATTTACAAAATGTGTGTATGTTTTTTGTTTTGTTTAATCATTAAGTATCAGAACGACCTTAAAAAATAGGTGGTACACAAAGTAAAGACATAGGCCACAATTAAAATAGGTTTGTAGTTTACCATATGTTAATATTTTTGAAATATTCTACTTTTTTCTTTCTCTCTCTTTACAAATTTTTATTTAAACAACTTTGTACAAAAGAAATTTGTCTAATGATAATTATATCTACATTTTATAAAGTTTTTGTTTGTTAAAACGAATAGAAACGATTTAGCTGACATTCTCGCGCGTTCCCCTTTTGTTGGACTTTACATTGTTTTTTTAGGAACTTGGTGAATGTAAACCAAAATATATAAAACAAAATAAAAATTGACCTCAGTACTCTTCCATGAGCTTAGTACTTTATCCAATAAATAACAAAAAAACAAGAAATAATTTGGTCTTTGCTATTAAAACAAACGATAATAAAAACACTTATTCCCACAGATTACCGAAAGTTATTATTTTTATGCCACGTTCAAAAAACAAGACTATAGTTTTATTTTAATATTTCAAAATAAACAACTTTTATTATTATTTTTTTTTATACAAAACCCTGTTTAGATATTTCATTTATCTTGTTCTTGTTTTATAAATATGTTAAAAGAAAGTGTGTCGATTTATTTAACTAAATTTTTAACAATTCATCCATAAATTACACAAAAAAAAAAATCTTGCCAAGTATAACCCACACAATTCACTCAACAAAATAAAATTTATACACAATGTATCCTTTTTAAAATAAAAAAAGAAAGAAAATAACACATATTAATTCATTCATTCATGTACGCTCAAAGAAAAACATGAAAATTAGAAGCGAACTTCACTATATATATAATAAAATAAAATCACACATACATGTACACATCCAATCAACAAGCATTCTCATTTTATTATGAGTAAGGAAATTTACAATTTTTTACATTTAAAAATTAATTAAATCACTGAAAGAACAAAAAAAAAAAAAAAAATCAAAAGCTAACCTTACAAAATAAATTAAAAATTACAACGTGTCTTAGTATTTAAATTAAATTATTAAAAAAAAAAAAAAGAATTCACAAAAAGAAAAATAATGACTTAAAATGCATGTTTTGACGAATTATTATAAAATAATTCAGATTAGATGAAATTTATTGAAATCATTTAGATAAGGCTTTTTTATGAATAATCATTTCTTTCGTGGGACTCGAGAGGTAACAAAAATTGAATTAATAAAAAAAAAAGGCCTAAATTTTCGAGCATGAATGTGAAAAACTTTGATTGTGGATAATTGTTATAGTGTTAAAAAGAAATCTAAAATGTATCATAATTTCAGATTTATATATAATAAGTTTTTCCTATTCTTCTTAGCTTTTAGTTTGTTTTTTCACTTTTTTGTTTCACTAAATTTTTTCTCTCCATCTTAAGAACTTATTAAAAAGTGATAAAGATTTTTCTGACTGGTGGATATATTAGCAACATTTTACAATTTAAAACAAAAATAATTTAAACAATTTAAAAAAAATAATGAAATGCTAAAAAATATCTTTTCGGCAACCAATTTTGTTTCTGTGAGCAGACAAATTCGTCATTAAACGTGGTTTATTACCGAAATATTTTATTAAAAAGTGGTTTATTACTTAAATAAAAATTAATGCTTTGAATATAATGTAAAAAAAAAAGAAAAAGTAAAATAAAAGAGTGAACCAGTGTCATTATGGAAAAGTTGATTATTTCAAATGGGAAATAGAGCAGAAGTCCGTAAAAGATTTGGAAGGAAAGGCTAGAATAGTGGAGCTAGCAAAGAGCACCCATTTCATTTAAAGCAACCATAGTTTCAAACAAGATGTCTTCCATATTATTCATATCCATATATTTACATAGATATTTATGAAAATATGATAAAAACTTCTAAAAAAAAACTTGTAAGTTTTCTTGAAAGGTTAAGAAAAAATGTCTTTGTGTTACGTTCAACTTGAATGAATGAAAAGTTTTGTCTTACATAAAATTTGAAACTATTTCAGAAAATATATTTTCTTTCAAAAAATATTTTCTTTCAGAAAACCTTTTTTTTACTATTGGAGAGAAAACTTCAAAGAATATTTTTCTTTTAAGACGTCTAAAAAAGAAATATGGTAAACTAATTGCACAATGTTATTCTAACCAATCCCGTAAGTTTGTATCGCAGAATTAAAACAAATGACAGAAAAAAATAATAATAATAATAATAATGGAGTTATCTTATCTCTCTTGTCCCCCAAAATTAATAAATCTTAAGTTTTTTTTAATAAGTGATAAACCAAACAAAATCCACCTGCCAATACTTTCATTTTCATATTTAAAAAATATTTAGTTCAATTAAACAAAAATAATAGTAATATTAAAAATATTTGTAAACTTTTAAACACTAGGTAAAATTGCGTGAAAATTTGGTTACATTAATTTTGTATTTTTTTGTAATTTTGCTTGAGCTACCGTTTTATTTGGACAATAATTTCGCGCAGCATAGAAACACAAAATAAATTGTGTTCATTATTGAATGATGATATGACTCACATAAGTGATTAATACATTATTTTATTACATTTTTAAATTACAGGGAAATCTTTTTTGCATTTTTTTTTAAATTTTTATTTTTCTATTAGCAATGTTTTAAACATTTTGTTAAAAATTATAGTATTTCATTTTTTTTTTTTTGTTTCTTTACAATAAATAACGTATTTTTGAAATTTAGTTTAAATGTATATATAATTTTTCTTCTTTTTTTTTTTACATTCTGATGAGTAATGTTTATTATATAAATATAAAATTGTCGCTTTAATTATTATTAATTTCTACATTCTTAAAGTTCATTTTGGACGATTGCATAAGAGGTATTTTTAGGGAAGCTCACAATTTTTTATATTCATTTCTTAAATTGAACCCTTTGGGTTAATATTAACAGGAAATGTTTTATTTTGCATTAGAAACAAAATAATAAAAATAGGATTAATTCTTTTATACTTTTCAGATCATTGCAAAATATTTCTTATGACACGGATTATTTCATAATTAGAAAATATAGAAATTAAATAATTGTAAACTTTATTTTAAAGAATAATCTGATATGGTTCAAAACTCTACTTAGTTTCCATCAATAAGTTAGCTATAATTATTAAGTATTAAGAAAAAACTGTTGTTAGTCTACATTCTATGGTAGTAATTATATTAAAATATAATAAAAAATAAAAATTTGTGAGACTTGCCCTTTTTTTTATTAACCTCTTCCAACCGACTTCATGAACTACAATAATCTAGCAGCCTACAATCTTAACAGCCAATTGTGTTTTTCTAGTTAAAATTAAAAACATTAAAATAAAGATTTAAAAAAGATTAATATAATGTACATTATTGATAAACAAATCGAAGTATTACTTGATGAATTTGTTCATATAGTAAGACTGGCTGCTTTATGATCTCAGAATAAGGGATTTGAAGAGTAAACATAGGGGGCTCGTAACAAATATAAATGTGTATATTAAATATTATAGTATATACTGTTGCTATATATACAGAAAAAAATGATAATCATTAATTATAATCATAAAAACGGGAAGGGAGGTGAGAACATCATTTTATAGCAATAGAAATTTAGGTTACGGTCGGTGGTGTGGCCGTACTAGTAATTGGCGCTGTAACAGTCACAGCAGCTGTAGGAGCAGCAGGGTTGAGCACACTGTCTCTGGAGTTTGACTGGGATGTGGCTTGTAGTAAAGTGACCGCCTCTCTTTCCGGACTACACTGTACCACAGCTAGTCACTTTCCGCGACCGCTCTTTTTCTTCTTTCGTTTAAAAAAACAACAACATCTGGACAAACAAGCAAACAACCTGAACAATAAGCATGAAAAGATTAGAATTCTTCGTCTCAAATAGCTGATAACACAAAAATGAAATTATTAGCTTAAACAAAATGAAAGTCATGGTGTGAAAAATATGAAAAAAAAAAAAAACAAACCCAAATTCTACTTCGGGATAAATCGTTCAAATTGGCGAAGGAGTTAAGTACAGATTGCAATATCCGTACAACTTGTTGCAAAGTATATGGTTAAACCATTAAATTAATTGTTTAGAGAATATTTTCAAGAATAATAAGTTTTATTCTCACCAGACAGATTTATTAATTTTTTTTTCAAGTATCTCATTAAGTATTTAGTTTACGAAGGATACAGAGGACTTAATACTTTGAATATTCCTCGTGAGACATTTTTTGCTGTTGGTTCTTGGACCGGTTCGAATAACCCGCCATGTCTTCTACGGGTTCTCCTCATTTATTAAAGCCAGCCTAAGATAGGATGATATTTTGTGCATCCTTCCTCGTTAGCGTTCATAAATATCACTTAGTATGGGAACTTTCAGTTATGAAGTCACCGAAAATAAGAAAAAAATAATGAAACTTATTAAAAAATTGTACTTATTAAAAAAGTAAAGTAATTGCCTATTTTTTTCTGGCAGACTTTAGGTCCAACTACCAAATTAGGTGGCAAACGTACTTTACAATGAAGTATTTTGTTAACTATTAAATAAAACCTAAGGCCTTAGACCGGGGGGGAATCGAACACATTACCACCCACATATTATAGCTTTGCGGGCCTCGCCTCTAATCCCGCTCGGCTACCTTGGCGCCTAAGGAAACTGATATGTACTTGCTGCAATGTTTCACGATGCAGAAAACATCCGTTAAAATGAGACCTGCAAAGCTAATATGCATTGTGGTACTGGGTTCGATTCCCGGTCTTGGCCTTGGAATTTATTTAATGGTTAAATGAGAAATAGTAAAGTACGTTTGCTAGTCGCCTCCGTCCACGACACCTAGTAAATGGTAGTTGGACGTTAAACCCCGCCTGAAAAAAGTAGGCGATTACTTTACTTTACTTACATCCGTTAAAAACTAACAAATGAAATAACCAGAATACAACACAATTTAAAACAATATACTTTTTGGGAGAGAGGTCTAATCCGACAAACGCTCTTTTGAGAAGAGACTATATTTGTCGATTCACTAAAAAAAAAAAAAAATAGTTGAAGAAATTGGTGACTTGATAACTATAGGTTCCCTACTAAGTGATATTTATGAAAGGTAACGAAGAAGGATGCACAAAATATCATCCTATCTTAAGGCTGGCTTTATTATATGAGGAGAACCCATAGAAGATATGGCTGGTTATTAAAGAACCGGTCCAAGAACAAACAGCAAAAAATGTCTCACGAGGAATATTCAAAGTATTAAGTCCTTTGTACCCTTAGTAAACTCAATAAATGCACCGATTCATTATTATTATTATTATTATGTATAATTTAGTAGTAACAAGGTTGGAGTCATTTAATAATTATTTAAGAGAATAATAATAAGCTATTCAGAAGAATAAATTGGAGTTACTAATTATTACTCAACTAAATAAAAATAAGCAACAATAAAATTAAGTAATTTTTTTCAAACTAACTAAAAAAATAACAACATATAAAAACAAAAAGATGACTAAACTAATGAAATGCTCACTTCGTTTCATCCACTATTTCTACTTCTGCATGAGCTGTTATAGGCGTGTTTGAATGTCCAGCGGTTGGATCATCATTTGCTAGCTCTCCATTCGTTGAACTCACAACCTAAATTGAGAAATCTAATTTTGTGACAAGAATTTGGTATTATATTTTTTTACATATCCATTAAATTATTATTTTTAAATTTTTGTAGCAAAATAAGTGTGCTGAAATGGAATTAAAAATAAATAAAAAAAAGTCTGTGCTGAAAATGTTTAAAATTAAATTGATCTTACCAAAACAATACACTACCAACCCTTTCTTTCTTTTTAATTTTGTGAATATGTTTTGTTAATTAGGCCAGACGGACAAACACAAGTCAGTCTATTAATAAAAATATTGTCTCTAGCTTTGTATTAAAATAATATAAAAATGTTAATATATAAAAAACAAAAAATTAAAAATAAAATTGGCAACAAAAACAAAAAAAAAAAAATTCATTCAAATAATAATAAATTTCAATTTACCTGAACAGACCCATGTCTATCAGCTGGTGTGAGATTTCCGAGTGTATGGCCACCTTGTTTGGACGCATCCGGCCAAGCGGACAATCCTTTCACTCCACCACCCTGTTATGTCACAAATATGACATTTCTGTTAACAAGACATGCTGTACAAACTTTCCAAAAAAAAAAAAAAACAAAACAAAACCCTCTACTACAAAGAAAAAATGGGAATACAAAAAACAGCACCCTTTTAGTTTGTGAGTACTCGTATGTGCGGTCACTTTCTTATTTTGGGTCTCAAAAGATGTAAGGAGCGAAAGGGAAGATACAGTATAGATTACTGATGCAAAAATAACTTAGCAATACAGAACATAATGGAATCGAAATAAAATGTAGGAATAGGGTTAAACTGTGGAAGAGTGCAAAGAATGAAGGAAGAAATATCTTTGAAGAAATGTATTTCCAGAGTTCAAGAGTAAAGCAATCATCCATGCTACCTACCCAGATAGACAACACTTTCAACTCAAATCTACTTAACTCTCAATCAGACAAAACAAATACTTTTTTTTTAAAAAAAAATGTCTAAATAAAAATCAAATGTTCAAAAAAAAATTAAACAACCAAAAACTTACAAAGGATTATTAACGACTGCTCCTATATTATTTGGAGCTATAAGTCTGAAAAAATGAAGTTAAACCTTAGAATTGTTTATTTTTTAATTGCTCTGAATGGAAATTTTTGATATTATTCTGAAAACAACTGCAAGATATTAAATTATTTATTTATTAGTTTCTATCAATTTCTCAGAATAATGTTCCATAGCTGAAATCTGCCAATATCAAAATCTGTTTATTAAATGACAGAGTATAAATGGAAAACAATTACAATTATCTGTAGAGAACTTTAAAAGGAATTACAAAATAGGTTGACGGATAAAATCAATATTTTCCAACGTTAATGAAGAACCTTGTTAAATAATAAAATCCTTTTTTAGAAAATATATATATATATATATATATTTTGTTTTAGTTAATGGATTCATTAATCCATACTAATAGAAAGGCCTTGTACATTCCTCGGTACAATGTCACACAAATGAACAACAGTAAAAAATCATGGCGAAGTAAAATAGAACCAAAAAAGACAAGAGTGAACGTGACCCTATCATTTATGCTTGTACTGCATAAATCCTTAGTTTTTACAGCCAAACTGGAAGGAAGTGTTTGCTTTTCCTGCAAATCCAAAATATGTGATCCAATAGCTCTTTTAACGTACAATTACTTAAGGAGATACCATTTTTCATTGAACCAGGTTCTCATCTGTTCATATAGATACTTATTTTTTATTTAAAGTATAATAAACAACTTTAAAAATTTCAATTATAAAAATTTTAAAGAAACCAATAGAATCCATCAATTTTTAATCCATTTTGAAGCAGAAGAAACGTCAAATGCTCTAAAAGCACCTCTGTATTTAAATTTTTTACCCTGAATAAGCAAGTAAAATTGATACCATCTTCTGACGAATGCTGTTTATGATCTTAATTCTTTTCATCATCCCAACAATCCAGTTCGGTTTAACTATAATCAATGTTCCCAATAAAAATAAAAATGTTTCAATAATGAAATACATACCAATATTTTGTAGAACCAAAATTGTGTTACAATGTATATATATGTAAAACAAAATACAATGTCATTAGAGGAAAATAAAGCTCATGCACACAAAACAAGAAAAAAAAGAAGAAATAATTCGAGTTAGTGGTTTCTCTCATTAAATACACACAAAAAAAAAATAAATAAAACTATGTTTTAACACATACATAAACTATAAAAAATTCTTGGGTTTAAAAAAAAAAAAAAGCACTTATAAAAAACGAATTAAAATTTGCAAAATAATAAAAAGGATGGTGGTGTATTGTTGCACAAAAATATTTTTCGTTATGACATAAATACATATATCAATAATAAAAAAAAAGTTTAGAAGGATAAACAATTAAAAAAATTATATAAAATTAAGATTATTGATTGATGAAAAAAAATGCACATAAATAGGATTCATAAATAGTTAAAAATTATTGAAATATAAATTAAACAATTTTAAATCATTGAAATAAAAATGGGTTCATTTTAACATTTTATTAATATACCATATTTTAGAATTCTTAAACTGGATTTATGAAAAAAATATTGTGTTAAAACAAAGGGGCCCAAGAAACAAATAATGTGGTAAAAAGGGTTTCAAAGTTTCCACTGAGATTGATAATCTGTTATGCAGTTACCAAAACATTTCACTTAATAACTGAATACACATTAGGAGATGACAAATTAAGAGATTACAAACATTGAAAACATGGAAGATTCAGTAATACTTCATAGCTGACAATAGATAGACAAGAAAGATTTCACGGACCAGAAATTTCGTTCAATTTCACAATTTTTTGTTTTCTAACCTGACTAGAGTTGTAAAAACATATTCTAAGTGAGCATTGAAGAGGAAGCTATTCACTTCGGACGAAAAACTTGAGGAGGAACTAATTTAACATTTAAGTAAAATGGTGAATGGTTAACGCCCATATAAGTAAGTAAGGAATACTGCTAGGTGTTGCTCTCTAGTAACTATTAAAACTAAATTGGGAAGTAACACGCTGAATTCAGTCATTACAATGCTTTTTATTTTCTAACATTTTGACAGACTTTTGTGATATTCTTCTACAACTTAAGTACGAAGTGCTTCAAGTGCAACTTCATACATCTGTGGCACTATCTCTGAAGATAGATTTAAAAAATAGTAACCATTTAGACTGAAAGTGAAGTATCCTAGTGAAACTATCAATAGCATGTCATCAATACTATCTGGCTATGCTGACCAAACCACAACTATTTATTTTATTCTGAAGAGCTGCTGATCAGAAGCAGAAGACAGAAGTAGAACTCATTGAATCTTCGGCCAAAAATTCACCAGCAAATAGCATTTAATCACTCTCTTTTACTTTATACTATTGAATGGCCATAATAATTGATTGTTGGGGATACAAATATTTACAGTTCTAATTCTACTTCTTGAAAGCTAAGAAGATGGATACGCACCAGCAAAAGTAACCATAAATACAGTTTAATGAAATCAATTGGATTGACAATGATATAAACGAAAGGAAAAGTCAAGCAAATTCAATAAATAATTCCTAAAAAAGAAAAAAAAAAAAATATTGCAAGCTTATTCCACAACTACTTATATCAATATTACCATTCTCTGAAAGAGATATTCTGTAATTATGATGAGAAATAAAAATTGAGATGTATGTATCTCTCTTACGTATGATGTGAAGTAGGAAAACAAAAATGATTTCAATATAAAAACTTAAAAGTAAAAAATAGGTCACATTCTAGTTAAGTATATTCAAAAATATTACTGGGTAAAAAATTAACCTCATCATACTGGTAAATAAGAATCATCTGAATCGGTACTTATGAGTTTGTGAAGCAGTTTTAGTTTTGGGACAAGAACTACCAGGCTTTATTTCTAATTTAGAATTAAAAAAAAAAATCTCCAATAATATTCAACTGTATAAAGTCCAATCAGACAAATTTAATCCATAACTAATACCCAGAATTATATATTACTAATATCATTATTGATTTACTTCTTTTTCAACTTCACTTAACTATTATATATGTATATAATTGGGATAACTACTTCTTGTTATTACAGGAAATTGAAATTTTAAAAAACTTTTGAGGATCAAAAGTAAACTTGAATCTGACCTCGGATACCAATAATGTATCATCATTGGAATTATATAAGTCATCGTCAGCCAAGAATTCGTCATACTAGAGCATGAACAAAACAAGTCAATCTCATAAGAGAAAAGAACAAAGAATGTCCAATACTTATGCAAAATATTCTAATATTACAAATAATTTATATAACTTGAATTATAATTTCTAAGTTACTTTTCTCCTCAACTGTATGATTTTTAGGTTTATTAATAATTATTTTTTAATAAATTCTTACCTTAATTGCTGCGTGCCTATCACGATTTCCAGGTGAAACAACTATTTCATGGCCAGTCTGCAATGAACCAACTGGTGTTGACTAAAAGAAAAAAAAGATAACACGCATATTTTAATAAAATGAAAAAGTATTGAAACAAAAAACTTAGTTGTTTTAATCAAGAATGGATTAAATGTTAGTGAAATTAGAAATTCATAAAAATGGGATATAATTCCCTCGATTACACACATAGAATATGTTCTAAAACCTTAAGACTAAATATATATCAGCCTAATGGAAAAACAAAATCAACATGGTCTCTTCTAGAGAAAAAGAAACGAACAAGTGTATAAATAAATAAATAACCGTTTTTCTAACTAAAGAATTCCATGGCTTAAAAAAGTATAACCTTAGATGGACAGGTTCAGAGCAACCAGCAGATGACTTTGGTGAGACTATCGAGTAAAATCCAATTATATAATACTTGTGCAATTTCATCAGGCAATCATATCGCCATCTCCAAACTACATGAAAGAAGAAATAGAATGACGCCGCTTATTCTTATACTTCAACTCGCCTACAGGCGATTGCCATCTTCTCTTGCAAAATCAGGCTCTTCTTCAAGATAATAATGTGCGAATGGGTTGGTAAAAAAGGAGTCCCAATTCCCCTGTTTGATCCCAAGTGTAGCTACTTTTATTTTATAGAATGAGCTTTCGTTCTTCTCCTCCACGATACTAAATTGGTATTTTGACCTTAAGCCTCGTCTGAAAAAAACAGGCGATCTCTTTACTTACTTAGAGATAAATGGATTTATCACACGAAAACCGGAGGTTGAATTGTGTTCAAATTGCACTTTTAGGTAGTGGAAATTTGAAAAGAGCTTTGCGTTTTATGGAACTCTGAAGAGTACATTATCAAAAACTCGTTCTTGACAGAATTTCCATCAAGTTCTAAACTTTATTGTTACTATGTAACATACGTCAAGAATATATTAAAGAATGCCCCAGATTGCTCAAGATTGGACAAAATGTAAGCTAGTTTAGCCAAGATAATTAAATTCGTCAATACCAATCCTCGATCGGACTAAGAAAAAAAAAAAAATCTTGTAAAGTAATAAAAATGGATTTTTTCAATTTGAAAAACGGTCATCTTTTGTTCAATAAACCCAATAACTTAGAATGCTACTTGGCAAAATTTCATGAATTTTAAAGCACTCTCTTTGCTCTAATACAAAACAACTTCTGATGCACAAAATTTGCAGAGATATGATAAGGTATCATCTAATGACCCTTCTTGTACAGTTGGATAGGCTTCGAGGCCTTAAAGTATAAGACTATTCATTGTTTTTGGTGATTGATTAATCCTAAAAGACTTATCATAACACATTTATTTACTTTCATTTTGATTCCGATTCGAATTTTCCATTATTATCTGTCTCCCTCATCAAGTTCATTTAGATGCACAATGACTTCACGATTTACATACGTTATGCTTTCAAAACAATCTTTTGGCTAGAGTCAACAGTTGACATGTTGATTTCCATTTCTTACTAAGACGATCCGTTTTTTTTATTAAACGTAATAATGGAGAATAATTGAAAAAACTCTGAAATGGATAAGCTGTAATCAAAAAGAACATATCGTGATGGATTTATCCTCAGGCATGTACACTGCTACAATGTGTAGTGTTAACAGTCACATTGTTTTTACTTGTAAAAGCCTTTTGAAACTATTAATAAACTAAAAACTAGATTATGGAAAGTAGTTTTTAATAATTAATTCTCTTACCGTTGTCAGACACAAGGTCATCAGTAACATTAAGTCTAGCACTATCTTATTTAATTAAAACATTACAATAAACAACAATTAATGCCCCACTCACTCACATGTTTAGTTACACAATACATAAAAAGGAAAAGATTCTTAAAATTCATTCTTAAAATAAAATTCATTATTAACAAACCCACCTTATCTGATTTTGTTTTTCCTATATGCGATGGAGGTGCTTTTCTTAGAATGCGCAACATTTCATAATTTGTTGGCTGTACATGCAGCATGCAAAATTAAGATACACAATAAAAGAATCATGCATCAAACAAAAAACTAAACATGCTTCCCTCAATACTTAAAATATTAACACATATAAAGTAAGCTTAAATATTCATTATTTCATCGAATGAATACCAATATTTAATTTCTATCATTTTTGTAAAATATTAATCCTTAAACTTTGCACTTAAGTTATATTAAGCTTTACTTTCGTTTAATATTATCTTAAGAAAAGAGTAACTAAACTTGACGAGGATTAAGAAGTTTTTTCATTGTGATAAAGATTTGTTGGACTATAGAAACTGGAGCTAATCTTCGCGAAAGTTTTATTTATTTTGAAAAAGAGTAACCTCTTCATTATTATTTTTTTAAATCAATAATTTAAACAAAAGTTTGTTCATAAAAACCTATGTGGATAACTAACTAATGATTGACAGGTATTTAGAGAAAAATTCAATTTAAGTTAAATGAAATTAGGGTTAGATTTGATGAAGTTACTTGCAATGCAATAATTAAATAGAGGGATTTTTATGTCTGTTATAATTTTATTTAACAGATTTCCAAATAGCGAGACAAGCCTAGATTAGCCAATCTCATTATGGGAGCCCAGTTTTCTCTCCATACAGGGACTTTTAGAAAAGCTATGGATAATTACCGGCTCTTATAGTATTCAGAAACTTTTCCTCTAGAATTTCCAATCTCCACACAGCCGTTTAAACATCACTAATTCGGATGGTAGGTAGCAAGTATTCTTTGAAAACTAAAAGATCTTCCAGTACAATCAAAGATTGCTGACTGCTATAAAACTGAATCTGCTATCTCATAAAAAGGATCTTAAAATAACCCAACAGAACCCTAGCCAAAAAAAAAATCAAGAAAATAATACCTCTAGGTGATCCTTTCGGAACACATTTAACCCCAACGCGCCAGCGTTCTGTTTTTGTTCAAAATGTAGGGCCACTTTGAAGGCAAAACATTTCTTAGACATAGTCACACAAGGTGATTGTACTTTTTAAAAAAAACTATTTTTTAAAGTTATTTTCATAATTTATTTTAAACTTTTGAAAAATTAATCTTTTTTATTTACCTTCCAAACTCCACGGCCTAAGAAACATAAATAAGTTAAGTAAAAAACAAAGTAAGAAATTAACTCTTTTTCATGGCACCTTAATACCAACAAGCTGATAAATTGGATGAAACATGAATAAGCGTACTTCTTACCAATACTTTTTTTTCATTAAATATACAAATTGCAATTAAATCAGAATATTAAATTTGAAGGCCTTCCAAATATGATAATGGTTTATAATAAAGGAACAGAAGAATCTGAACTATTAGGGAATCAGAGATATATATTAATTTAAATGAAAAAAGTTGATCTTCATTGGATGAAGGTGAATTGAAAGGGGTATAACCAACTTGGAAAAAGTTTATTTAATTCTACCTTTGATACCGGAGATGCTATCTAATAATTGAGATAGATTCCGTATTGTTTTACAATATCAGAATTTGGTTCATTACAAACGTTTAAAAATGTCTTCCACTTTTAAAGTTCTTGAACTGATCGAATGAAGGGACGGATTACATTATACTTAGATCTTTAGATTCACTATAGAAAAAAAACTTTGATGATTGAAGAAAATCAGGAACCTTTCAAAATTAAAATCAAGGTAAGGTTGAAAAACCAAAAAAGGAAGTATTTGTAATTTCAATATTCTTTGATATTAACTGACAAATCTGAGATACTTATCTTAATTGTTTACAAATTGAATCAGTTCTTTTCTCTAAAATCTTTAATCTGTCTTTCGTAGATAATAAAAAAAACTTCAAAATTTAGTTCAAATCAGATTTTAAAAACCACAATAAATACATATCTAAAAAAAAGTGTATAAATAAATAATAAAGTTAAAATTTTAAGGCTCCCGTAGCAAAAAAAAAAAAAAAAAACAAAATAAAAAGACAATTATTAGAAAACACAAAATTTTTATTAAATTTGATTCAAGTTTACTATATTGAGAAATCAAAATATTTTCTTGGCTGAAAAAGAAATTCAAATATTAATATTGTTTGTATAATTAGTGTATACTTTAATTACATATTAAAAACATAAGAACAACAGTTTTTTTTTCTTATTTTTTATTTAATGTTAAAAATGACGATTGTGAGCCGTCAGTGGGCTTATCTTCTGCTTGAAGGGTCATAGCTGGAATAAAACTATGAAAGCACACCAGAACAACTGAATAAACATAATGCTCAAATAACAATGAAGAAAAAATTAGGCTAAAAAAGAAGAAGAAGGAATTATTAAATCTGTTAAAATGTTCGTCAGGAACCTTGGAATCAAAGATCAGAGACAGAAAAGGAGTTTTACTCGTATGTTTATAAGTTATTTCTTTCTTCAGAGAAGCTCAATGTGATCAGAATGAGCAAATGTTGTGAAGAATCATGCAGATATAATGAAAATTAAGGTGAAAGTCTAGAATAGCTGGCAGGTTTTAGCAAGGGCTTCTTATTTTTTTGAATGCGAGGACCTTTTAAACAAATGTAGATTATTTATACATATATGACTTTTATATCTTCTGAATCCTAGAAATTATGTTATAAGAAAAGAATACAAAACTTTGGTAATATAGATTCCTCAGAAAAGTAAAGGGTAAAACGAGCAGGGACAGAGTTCAGAGAACATGACTACATCGTTAGGCATGCAAGGACAACTGTCGATATATTTACTATAGAAAAAACAAATTCGACTACTCTGGTTAGATTAGATTTTAAAATGTACATCTTAGAATTTATAAGAATGGATTAGTTAACTAAGCTTGTTGTCTAAAGAGCGTTTCCGAAACAGTCATAGAAGCAAATAGTTAAGAAATCCTTATGCTTAGAGAACTAGTCTAGATGAATGAAAAGAAATAGTCCATAACTGGGTCGTGAATAAAATATGGAATAATAATGATGGGCATTAGACTTTTGAAGTAAAATTATCCAGAGGTAGAATGCGTTTAATAACACCAGTCACCATCATAGGCCTAACACTGACTGGATAAAATGTACAGTAGTATTTAAAAAAGACATTTTTGGGAAGGAATCGGGGACAGCGAATAGATGGCCGTCGATCTGATCACTTCTAATTCTTGAAAAAAAAATTAAAAATGAAAATTTTCGTCACATACGAGGTATGTTCAAAAAATAAGGTGAATTTTCAAATTTCGCGGGCTACGTACATTCGAATTTCGATTGTCTTTTTTTTTTTATGTTGGTACACTTGTCTCGAACATATTTTCAAAGTTGTAGCTATATAGCATGTTTAGTTTGTATGTTAGAGGCATAAATAAGACAAGTGTTTTGCGAGTTCGGCGATTTTCTTCTGTCGAAAAAAATGGATCAACGAATTTGAATCAAATTTTGTGTAAAAAATGGAATTAAGTGCTCAAAAACACTTGAAATGTTGAGAGTGGCGTACGGTGAGAGTACTCTGTGTCAAAAAAAGGTTTACAAGTGTTACAAGCTTTTCACAGAAGGTCGAGAAGATGTGAATGACGACGCTCGCCCTGGACGCCCCAGCACATCAACAACCGATGAAAATGTTGAGAAGAATCGTCGAATCACAATTAGAGAAGTTGCTGAGGTTGTCGGCATATCGGTTGGCACATGTCCTGCAATTTTTTTCTGAAATTTTGGGCATGAAGCGTGTGGCAGCGAAGTTCGTTCCAAAATTGCTGAATTTTGATAAAAAAAAACCGTCGCATGAGCATCGCTCAGGAATTGTTGAATGACATTATCATGTCTCAGTCACCGTATTCACCAGATTTGGCGCCCTGCGACTTTTTCCTGTTCCCATGATTGAAGAGACCCATGAAAGAACGGAGATTTGCGACGATTGAGGAGATAAAAACCGAATCGCTAAGAGAGCTCAAGGACATACCAAAAAGTGCATATCAGAACTGTTCCGAGGATTGGAAAAAACGCTGGCACATATGTATTATATCTGAGGGGGACTACTTTGAAGGAGACAAAATAAAAATCGATGAATAAATAAATATTTTTTAAGAAAAATGAAAATTCACCTTATTTTTTGAACACACCTCGTATGTTAGTCAGCAAATTCTGGAATACAGAAACAAGCAAATCTAACAAATTTATACATAACTCTCTTCATATAGTGTTTTTCTAAAAACAAATAAAAATGAGCTTACAAAATTATTAATCTTTAGTAAATAAATAAAGACAAGCAAGCATTGAATTGGAAACAATTACATGCGGTAGAATTGAAGTAAGCACTTGTAATTAATTAAATTAATAACAAAAAGAAAAATGTTATTCTTTTTACACAAATGCAAAACATTCTATTAAAAATATGATTTAAATGATCTTACCATTGTTTTATCTGTCCAATCGAACTCAGAATCATTAACGAACCCACGTTTTTCAAAGAGATCCTGGAAGAGTTTACGTAGATACTCGTAATCAGGCGTTTCGAAGAAATCTAATCGTCTCACGTACCTCAGGTATGTAGCCATCTCTTCTATAATTATTACAGAAATAACAAAATTAAATTTGAAAAACATGGTTCAATCAACAAATATAGTTGTGACAGAAGTATTGTAAGTGAGATCGAACCTACAAACCAAACTCCCCGTAGGGGGAAGTGGATTAGCCACTTCTTCAGAGTACTTGGCGCACCTGCGGGTATCCCAGCCTAACAACATGAACATGAGCAACATATACTGTTACACCCCAATACACTTACACAGTAGACGTAGGCATAGGCATCTGTATAAGGAGGTGTTTATTAGCTCGGAAACGTTGTGCAGATTGTGTCAGATTGAGGAGGAAACGGCCTCTCACTGGCTGTTCGATTGGGCTGCAATCGAGTGGTTGCGCTGTGAAACCTTTGGATCTTTGGGACTATCTTTGGATAGTAGCGCAAAAAGAACTAGTAGGGAAAAGTCCTCAACCTCTTTAGTAGGGGAGGTTTCGTCTACTAGATCCAAAGGGGATGGCACAATAAGCCTCTTGTGGCTGCGGTGCCGTGAGGCACAGGTCCCGCCCCGATAATCTAATCTATTCACCAAACTGATAAGTTAACCTCTGAAAAATGATGAAAATCCGAAAACGGTCAGAAATATATAAAACATACGTGTTATGAGGATAAAATCAACCAAAATTAATTAAGAGTTTAGAACTTTGTAAAGAGATAAACCTAGTTGAGAGTCGACACAATTTATGTTAACCAAGGTAAAGAAAGCCACTTGTATGGGAACAAGTCTTTCATTGAGACTTATCGGAGTAAATTGAATATGAATTAGAGGCCCATTATTTGTTGTCAGGCAAAGGTCAGCAAGTAATCAACGATCTAGTTAACGTAAGTGATCTGATAGGCATCCCAAAAAATAAATTTAAACAAAATCTAAAAGGTGATAAAATGTAAACCGCCAAGTAAAAATGCTTTGCGGTACTTTGTTCGATTACCAGCCTTCTTTAAATTTTATATTTTTGACGTGCAAATTTGAAACTATAAAATATGAAAGTGTTAGCTATCTGCAATGTCCACGATAACTGATCATCTTAGAGGCATACCCTGACTGTGCTGAAGATATTATGATTAATGCTCGGGCGATTGTTCGGGTACAAAAGAATAACTGATACTTTAGGTTTCGTAGAGTTGGGCGTTCTTGGACTCATTGAGGCTGGCTTAGCATCAAGAAGGAGATCTACCTAACTGGGAGTTATATCTCCAATAACTCACTTAGATTCGGCTCCTTCAGGTACGAAGGTAAGGTAAATACAGGTTTAACTTTAATTAACCATGAGTGGAAGAGCTAAAGCTATAGGATCACAGTGACTGTTGCCTCACGGGTTTCACCCAAATGGCTGCGGCATGTCGTATGCGATCGTTGACTTCTCACAATAAAGTAATCTAGCCATAAGTTGGTGTAATCAAACTCCCCAAAACAGGTTTTGTTATACTAGCGTCTAATACCTGGATGTCCTTCGCATAGAACCTCAATAGGCGTTGCACGTTTTGTATCACCTATCTTTTGGTACCTCTCTTTAAGTGTATCCGCCTTTAATCCTTGCCAAGGCAGAGAACCTCTAAGGAAGTACATGAACATATGGCCTAGAGCTTCTAAGTCATCACGCCGACTTTGCTCTGTAATTAAAAGAAAATTGTAGTAAATATTATATTTATTAAAAAATTCTGTTGACCAGAAGTATACTGAGAAAAAAAAAATTGCTTGATATTTAGAATGTGTTTGGGTTAGCTGAGCTAGAAATTTTACCTTCATAAGACTATTTTGTGGACAATGACCTATCGGCTATATTTAGAATATTTGATGAATAGAATGATAAAATACGACATTAAATTCAGGTATTCTAAAAGACTGGTAGACGGACATTGATCAATGACCACAACCAGTAGTAATTCGAATAAAAATATCTTTCGATCCTGCTACTCTTGAAACATTTTGCAAATTAAACACAAATTAAAAATTCCAATTAATGTATAAAGAAACTTTAACCTTTTGTAAAGAAATTTGAGGAATTGTAAGGTTTCTTTTTTTTTAATAACTAAAAACAAGCCTTGTAGAAAATCGGGTAAGCTCTTTAAAAAGTTCCCAACGCCTAAAATTGTTAGCCCAATGCATTGTTACAGCCTTAATTTTCTTCTGCTTCTTTAGCTTTTCCTTTTATTTTATTACCAGGAATATTAATTTATTTCATAAGCTATTTCTTTGTAATAAATATTGGAGATATTATTACAGCTACATACACATTAAGTCTATAATTTAATGGGTTCTAAAACTAACCTAGAGGCTAAAATACTTTTAGTTTTGTTTTAAACAGAAATGTAAACAAGCTTTGTGGCACAATTATTGTAAACATTTTTAAGCAAGCATATTTGAAAGAAAATGTGGGTGTAGTAAATTTATTATAGTCTAAAAACTGATTTATTATACAATCGGTAGACGTTAATGGACAATTAAAAATCTTAATTAAATTACTAAAATGAATTGAAAGACTTCATTGCAGATTTGTCCTAGAAAACATTAGCTTTGTTCTGCTTATATAATTTCTTTTGTGATCTAAATATCATATTACCTCAAAATTCTCTAATTTGAAAGGTTTGCTTAAAAATCATTCTTCACCTAAGCCTTCTTTTAAAGGCTTAAGCGTTTTCTTGAACAAGTAAGGCAGAAACGTTTACTAAAGTTAATGTAAATATGATGACCGCTATGGAAAATATATATATTTAAACAGCAATCAGATCTGTTCCTTTTGTTTACTAATTTTAAGACTAAATCAAGAATGTTTTTGCCACAGAAGGAATTTCCTCGCAGTGGAAAATGTCAGAGAACTTGTTAATTCCTTACTAAACCAAGAGACATGCTTGTCACTGCTAATAATAATGATTAGGCTAAGACTTTGCACAGAAAAGTTTGGTACAAAAACTAGCGTTTCCTTCTGGCCAAAAAGATGAAAAGCGACCTTCTTAAGTGGTAGGGCACAATTCCTAATGAAGGAAATTGCCTTTGGACTGACCACCCAGAAATCCCGTCTTCAATAGGATCTTATTTATGCTCATCAAGATATGTTGCAAGTTATGGGGGCCATATTTTAGTGCTGAAGGTTGTGAAATACCGAAACAGTAAACAAAATAAATTATGCTATATTATGAATAAACAAAAAATAATACATTACCTTTGCCTAAATGTGTATTTATGCTCATGTACCTAGCTGTACCCGTTAAGCTCTTATGTTCCCGATACGGTATATGTTTGTTTGTTTCTAAATCTATATATTCTTTCGCTAAACCAAAATCTGAAAATAAAATACTACATTAATATTGATATAAATAAAATAATTTGAATGAAATAGAAACTATCTATATTTACCTATTATATGTATAACTTTATCTTTCTTATTTGTACTCCTACCAATTAAAAAATTTTCGGGTTTTACATCTCTATATATAAGGTGACGGCCATGAACGTATTCTATCCTATAGAGCTGTAACATTAAATTTGCTGTGTTAATCTTAGAATGTAAACATTGACATTAGGTAGGAAAGATAAACCTAAGAAATAAAGTAAAACTTCTATTAGCATAAAATAAATAATGAAAATATTGGTCCGTGTTAATGTTTTGGTGAATAGTCACCTAAACATCCTTGGTAACAAAATAATAGAATAACAGTAATGGACATATTGGAAAATACAAACATAGAAGACACAAATTTCTGAACATAACTAGAACCATTCAATAAACAACAAAAATTTGACCTCCTTTTCTCGGGAACTTCTGGCAGATGGTTGAAAAAGCCTCTTTGTTATAAGTGCTTCAGTTATTGAGACCGATTGAATAATTTTAAAGAACCAAATGAATAAAAATAAAATGTAAGGTTTTTTTGGGGGGAGGTTTCAATCAACCATTTTACCAATATCTCTTCAACCAGCTGATCTTGTGATATGATTCATTTGAGGTAAATAAATTGAATATGATTCTTTAAAGTTATGAATAAACATATTATTTTGTTGAACATGAAACCTCACAATTATGAGGACATTTTACAGGCAAGAAAATGTTCGTTTTATTTTTTTATATTACTTAATTTGGTTCTCACAAAAAAATAGATTAGTTTCCAAAATTAACTTCGCCTACTCGGACCATAGTAGCACGTGCAATTGCTTCTATACTGCCTTGATTTTGGTGATCATGAAAAAGATGCATTTAATTTTTTTATTCTTTCCTTAATAAAAGCATGTTGATGGAAAAATCTAATATAGGTTGGTAACGGACTTATGAGATGATTAAAAGGTATAATGCAGGAACATTAACATTAATTTAATCGGACATCCAAATTAGAATCTCTGAATAGCCAATAATAAATAATTACCCCTCCCACTTGAAATAAAACAAACTGTTACTTAATTAATTAAAAATAAAGCAAAGAATCATTTAGTCATTTGTCAGACTAATAATAACAAAATGTTCATTGTATTCAAGCCAATTTGTGAAAAAAATCTAGGACCAAGTCCTTTAATATTTTACAGTAAAAACCAATATGTAATGGCAAATTCCAAATGTTGGACTAAAGCCAGTTTGTCATTCTACAAAATGATCGATGAGTCGCCCATTCACATCTATCTTAAAGGAGCGCATGTTTATAAAAATAGATTCTAAAACTTGACTAGACAATTTTCGCTCGAAAACTTCTAACACCTGAATGCAATTAAGTTTTGTTCGGCATTTAAGAATGTTACGGAAGTAGAGGGAAAATGGCGGTTCTGGCACACCTAAATTGTGCCAGATCCAAACACCTCCAAATCTGACCGGGTAATCATCGAGTTCAACGAAACTGTAAGCCATACCCATCAGCACCATTCTACCCCCACCTATCATCGAATTTGACGAGGCTGAAATCCGCACCATCACAAAAAAAAAGAGGAATCGTTTTAAAAGATCTAAAGATTTAAAAGATTTAAATCAATATAGATATACTCAGATCACAGAACTGTTAAATAATAATTTTGTTCAGAATAATGTTTGAAATAAATAAGTTTATGACAGAGAAGTTTAAAATAAACAACAGACTAAAGGGTTTTTTTAAGCGTATGCTTATTTTTTTCGAAAAATGAGTTTAAAAAAGCACTCACACAAAACAAATAGGGTGAAGGGACCGGTAATTTAGAGCTTAAGAAAAAATTCGAGTTTCGTTTAGAATATCTTCCGTTATTTTGGCTCCAGGTGTTGGTTGGTACAATTGTGCCGCTCCTTTAGATTGTATTATGTATTATTAATATTTAAATAGCAGTAAATTCGATTTTAAGTCAACCAAAAATTATTACTTTTTTTAAAGTATTTCAATGTTCGGTGATTGACAAACCGAACTTTCGGTGGTACCAGTGTTTGACAGGGGTGGGACCAGTGATTGACAAAAATTATATTTCTGAAACGACCTAAAAAATTCATAATACCTAACTCAATGTTCCACTTAGATTTAAATCAAAAAATCAGTCTTATTCATAATTAATAACAATAGGTTTTTAAATTGGCCTACCTAAATAATGTAATATTTTTCAACATTACGCTTTTTCATGGAGTTATTGACGATCAACCTTTATACAACTATCCTACCGGAGAGTTTTAATTTGTTCAAACCTTCTAGGGCATCTGCATCATTCAATTATCGTGAAATTTCATTGTACAAAACGTTCAAACTAGTATTGGTTACTTTGGCTCAAGAAACAGTTCGCTTATCCTTCTTGCAATGATAGGATGACGGTTCCGGAATGCTTTCTACCAAGACTTACCTGGTAGGTTATTATTGAAAGGGTTCGGTATATCTAGTTTTTTAATAAGTTGCCACACACTCATCAGTAGATGGCTTTTAGTGATGGGAAACCCAGCTCTAGCAACGGACGTGATCAACAAAACTAAAAAAATCCTCTACCGCAGAGGAGAGTACTGTACTTGGCTCCATTCGTCTGCTGACTATAGATTTACCTTTCACATTGCACAGTAGGGTAACTCAACCGACTGGGTGCTTTTTAGCAGCTTTATTAATTGATGTTCCTTGACCTACAACTACCTCCGGCAGTTAACAGATTGTTGGCATGAAATTTTGTTCACTTATATACTACACTTTACTGAGTTATAAGTAATATACTGTAGTTTCCTTGGGTACTGATCCATAAGTTGAGAAGATATTAAAAGTTGAAATTTTTTTGGGTCATGGTTCGGCTGGGAAATGGGGCCCTTAAAACACCCACAGTAAACAACAGATTAATCGTATGAAATTTTGTGCTCTTACACAATCTGTTTTACTGAGTAGTATGCTATAGTTTTCTTGAGTACAGATCCGTTAGTTAAGAAGATATTGAGAGTTGAATTTTTTTTGGGTCATGGTTTTGCAGTGAAATGGGGCCCTTATAGATTATTCGTATGAAATTTTGTGCTCTTACACACCATTTCAAAGCAAAACCATGACCCAAAAAAATTTCAACTCTCAATATCTTCTCAACTAATGGTTCTGTATTCAAGAAAACTATAGCATACTACTCAGTAAAACAGAGTGGGTAAGAGCACAAAATTTCATACGAATAATCTGTTGTTTACTGTGGGAGTTATAAGGGCCCCAGTTCACAGCAAAACCATGACCCAAAAAAATTTCAACTCTCAATATCTCCTCAACTAATGATTCTGTATTTAAGAAAACTATAGCATACTACTCAGTAAAACAGAGTGTGTAAGAGCACAAAATTTCATACGAATAATCTGTTGTTTACTGTGGGAGTTATAAGGGCCCCATCTCACAGCAAAACCATGACCCAAAAAAATTTCAACTCTCAATATCTTCTCAACTAATGGTTCTGTATTCAAGAAAACTATAGCATACTACTCAGTAAAACAGAGTGTGTAAGAGCACAAAATTTCATACGAATAATCTGTTGTTTACTGTGGGAGTTATAAGGGCCCCAGTTCACAGCAAAACCATGACCCAAAAAAAATTCAACTCTTAATATCTTCTCAACTAATGGTTCTGTATTCAAGAAAACTATAGCATACTACTCAGTAAAACAGAGTGTGTAAGAGCACAAAATTTCATATGAATAATCTGTTGTTTACTGTGGGAGTTATAAAGGCCCCAGTTCACAGCAAAACCATGACCCAAAAAAATTTCAACTCTCAATATCTTCTCAACTAATGGTTCTGTATTCAAGAAAACTATAGCATACTACTCAGTAAAACAGAGTGTGTAAGAGCACAAAATTTCATACGAATAATCTGTTGTTTACTGTGGGAGTTATAAGGGCCCCAGTTCACAGCAACACCATGACCCAAAAAAATTTCAACTCTCAATATCTTCTCAACTAATGGTTCTGTATTTAAGAAAACTATAGCATACTACTCAGTAAAACAGAGTGTGTAAGAGCACAAAATTTGATACGAATAATCTGTTGTTTACTGTGGGTATTATAAGGGCCCCATTTCACAGCAAAACCATGACCCAAAACAAATTCAACTCTCAATATCTTCTCAACTAATGGTTCTGTATTCAAGAAAACTATAGCATACTACTCAGTAAAACAGAGTGGGTAAGAGCACAAAATTTCATACGAATAATCTGTTGTTTACTGTGGGAGTTATAAGGGCCCCAGTTCATAGCAAAACCATGACCCAAAAAAATTTCAACTCTCAATATCTTCTCAACTAATGGTTCTGTATTCAAGAAAACTATAGCATACTACTCAGTAAAACAGAGTGTGTAAGAGCACAAAATTTCATACGAATAATCTGTTGTTTACTGTGGGAGTTATAAGGGCCCCAGTTCACAGCAAAACCATGACCCAAAAAAAATTCAACTCTCAATATCTTCTCAACTAATGGTTCTGTATTCAAGAAAACTATAGCATACTACTCAGTAAAACAGAGTGTGTAAGAGCACAAAATTTCATATGAATAATCTGTTGTTTACTGTGGGAGTTATAAAGGCCCCAGTTCACAGCAAAACCATGACCCAAAAAAATTTCAACTCTCAATATCTTCTCAACTAATGGTTCTGTATTCAAGAAAACTATAGCATACTACTCAGTAAAACAGAGTGTGTAAGAGCACAAAATTTCATACGAATAATCTGTTGTTTACTGTGGGAGTTATAAGGGCCCCAGTTCACAGCAACACCATGACCCAAAAAAATTTCAACTCTCAATATCTTCTCAACTAATGGTTCTGTATTTAAGAAAACTATAGCATACTACTCAGTAAAACAGAGTGTGTAAGAGCACAAAATTTGATACGAATAATCTGTTGTTTACTGTGGGTATTATAAGGGCCCCATTTCACAGCAAAACCATGACCCAAAACAAATTCAACTCTCAATATCTTCTCAACTAATGGTTCTGTATTCAAGAAAACTATAGCATACTACTCAGTAAAACAGAGTGGGTAAGAGCACAAAATTTCATACGAATAATCTGTTGTTTACTGTGGGAGTTATAAGGGCCCCAGTTCATAGCAAAACCATGACCCAAAAAAATTTCAACTCTCAATATCTTCTCAACTAATGGTTCTGTATTCAAGAAAACTATAGCATACTACTCAGTAAAACAGAGTGTGTAAGAGCACAAAATTTCATACGAATAATCTGTTGTTTACTGTGGGAGTTATAAGGGCCCCAGTTCACAGCAAAACCATGACCCAAAAAAATTTCAACTCTCAATATCTTCTCAACTAATGGTTCTGTATTCAAGAAAACTATAGCATACTACTCAGTAAAACAGAGTGTGTTAGAGCACAAAATTTCATACGAATAATCTGTTGTTTACTGTGGGAGTTATAAGGGCACCATTTCACAGCAAAACCATGACCCAAAAAAATTTTCAACTCTCAATATCTTCTCAACTAATGGTTCTGTATTCAAGAAAACTATAGCATACTACTCAGTAAAACAGAGTGTGTAAGAGCACAAAATTTCATACGAATAATCTGTTGTTTACTGTGGGAGTTATAAGGGCCCCATCTCACAGCAAAACCATGACCCAAAAAAATTTCAACTCTCAATATCTTCTCAACTAATGGTCCTGTATTCAAGAAAACTATAGCATACTACTCAGTAAAACACAGTGTGTAAGAGCACAAAATTTCATACGAATAATCTGTTGTTTACTGTGGGAGTTATAAAGGGCCCCATTTCACAGCAAAACCATGACCCAAAAAAATTTCAACTCTCAATATCTTCTCAACTAATGGTTCTGTATTCAAGAAAACTATAGCATACTACTCAGTAAAACACAGTGTGTAAGAGCACAAAATTTCATACGAATAATCTGTTGTTTACTGTGGGAGTTATAAGGACCCCAGTTCACAGCAAAACCATGACCCAAAAAAATTTCAACTCTGAATATCTTCTCAACTAATGGTTCTGTATTCAAGAAAACTATAGTATACTACTCAGTAAAACAGAGTGTGTAAGAGCACAAAATTTCATACGAATAATCTGTTGTTTACTGTGGGAGTTATTAGGGCCCCATTTCACAGCAAAACCATGACCCAAAAAAATTTCAACTCTCAATATCTTCTCAACTAATGGTTCTGTATTCAAGAAAACTATAGCATACTACTCAGTAAAACAGAGTGTGTAAGAGCACAAAATTTCATACGAATAATCTGTTGTTTACTGTGGGAGTTATTAGGGCCCCATTTCACAGCAAAACCATGACCCAAAAAAATTTCAACTCTCAATATCTTCTCAACTAATGGTTCTGTATTCAAGAAAACTATAGCATACTATTCAGTAAAACAGAGTGTGTAAGAGCACAAAATTTCATACGAATAATCTGTTGTTTACTGTGGGAATTATAAGGGCCCCATCTCACAGCAAAACCATGACCCAAAAAAATTTCAACTCTCAATATCTTCTCAACTAATGGTCCTGTATTCAAGAAAACTATAGCATACTACTCAGTAAAACAGAGTGTGTAAGAGCACAAAATTTCATACGAATAATCTGTTGTTTACTGTGGGAGTTATAAAGGGCCCCATTTCACAGCAAAACCATGACCCAAAAAAATTTCAACTCTCAATATCTTCTCAACTAATGGTTCTGTATTCAAGAAAACTATAGCATACTACTCAGTAAAACACAGTGTGTAAGAGCACAAAATTTCATACGAATAATCTGTTGTTTACTGTGGGAGTTATAAGGACCCCAGTTCACAGCAAAACCATGACCCAAAAAAATTTCAACTCTGAATATCTTCTCAACTAATGGTTCTGTATTCAAGAAAACTATAGCATACTACTCAGTAAAACAGAGTGTGTAAGAGCACAAAATTTCATACGAATAATCTGTTGTTTACTGTGGGAGTTATTAGGGCCCCATTTCACAGCCAAACCATGACCCAAAAAAATTTCAACTCTCAATATCTTCTCAACTAATGGTTCTGTATTCAAGAAAACTATAGCATACTACTCAGTAAAACAGAGTGTGTAAGAGCACAAAATTTCATACGAATAATCTGTTATTTACTGTGGGAGTTATAAGGGCCCCATTTCACAGCAAAACCATGACCCAAAAAAATTTCAACTCTCAATATCTTCTCAACTAATGGTTCTGTATTCAAGAAAACTATAGCATACTACTCAGTAAAACAGAGTGTGTAAGAGCACAAAATTTCATATGAATAATCTGTTGTTTACTGTGGGAGTTATAAAGGCCCCAGTTCACAGCAAAACCATGAACCAAAAAAATTTCAACTCTCAATATCTTCTCAACTAATGGTTCTGTATTCAAGAAAACTATAGCATACTACTCAGTAAAACAGAGTGTGTAAGAGCACAAAATTTCATACGAATAATCTGTTGTTTACTGTGGGAGTTATAAGGGCCCCAGTTCACAGCAAAACCATGACCCAAAAAAATTTCAACTCTCAATATCTTCTCAACTAATGGTTCTGTATTTAAGAAAACTATAGCATACTACTCAGTAAAACAGAGTGTGTAAGAGCACAAAATTTCATACGAATAATCTGTTGTTTACTGTGGGAGTTATAAGGGCCCCATCTCACAGCAAAACCATGACCCAAAAAAATTTCAACTCTCAATATCTTCTCAACTAATGGTCCTGTATTCAAGAAAACTATAGCATACTACTCAGTAAAACAGAGTGTGTAAGAGCACAAAATTTCATACGAATAATCTGTTGTTTACTGTGGGAGTTATAAAGGGCCCCATTTCACAGCAAAACCATGACCCAAAAAAATTTCAACTCTCAATATGTTCTCAACTAATGGTTCTGTATTCAAGAAAACTATAGCATACTACTCAGTAAAACACAGTGTGTAAGAGCACAAAATTTCATACGAATAATCTGTTGTTTACTGTGGGAGTTATAAGGACCCCAGTTCACAGCAAAACCATGACCCAAAAAAATTTCAACTCTGAATATCTTCTCAACTAATGGTTCTGTATTCAAGAAAACTATAGCATACTACTCAGTAAAACAGAGTGTGTAAGAGCACAAAATTTCATACGAATAATCTGTTGTTTACTGTGGGAGTTATTAGGGCCCCATTTCACAGCAAAACCATGACCCAAAAAAATTTCAACTCTCAATATCTTCTCAACTAATGGTTCTGTATTCAAGAAAACTATAGCATACTACTCAGTAAAACAGAGTGTGTAAGAGCACAAAATTTCATACGAATAATCTGTTGTTTACTGTGGGAGTTATTAGGGCCCCATTTCACAGCAAAACCATGACCCAAAAAAATTTCAACTCTCAATATCTTCTCAACTAATGGTTCTGTATTCAAGAAAACTATAGCATACTATTCAGTAAAACAGAGTGTGTAAGAGCACAAAATTTCATACGAATAATCTGTTGTTTACTGTGGGAATTATAAGGGCCCCATCTCACAGCAAAACCATGACCCAAAAAAATTTCAGCTCTCAATATCTTCTCAACTAATGGTCCTGTATTCAAGAAAACTATAGCATACTACTCAGTAAAACAGAGTGTGTAAGAGCACAAAATTTCATACGAATAATCTGTTGTTTACTGTGGGAGTTATAAGGGCCCCAGTTCACAGTAAAACCATGACCCAAAAAAAATTCAACTCTCAATATCTTCTCAACTAATAGTTCTGTATTCAAGAAAACTATAGCATACTACTCAGTAAAACAGAGTGTGTAAGAGCACAAAATTTCATACGAATAATCTGTTGTTTACTGTGGGAGTTATTAGGGCCCCATTTCACAGCAAAACCATGACCCAAAAAAATTTCAACTCTCAATATCTTCTCAACTAATGGTTCTGTATTCAAGAAAACTATAGCATACTACTCAGTAAAACAGAGTGTGTAAGAGCACAAAATTTCATACGAATAATCTGTTGTTTACTGTGGGTATTATAAGGGCCCCATTTCACAGCAAAACCATGACCCAAAAAAAATTCATCTCTCAATATCTTCTGAACTAATGGTTCTGTATTCAAGAAAACTATAGCATACTACTCAGTAAAACAGAGTGTGTAAGAGCACAAAATTTCATACGAATAATCTGTTGTTTACTGTGAGAGTTATAAGGGCCCCATCTCTCAGCAAAACCATGACCCAAAAAAATTTCAACTCTCAATATCTTCTCAACTAATGGTTCTGTATTCAAGAAAACTATAGCATACTACTCAGTAAAACAGAGTGTGTTAGAGCACAAAATTTCATACGAATAATCTGTTGTTTACTGTGGGAGTTATAAGGGCACCATTTCACAGCAAAACCATGACCCAAAAAAATTTTCAACTCTCAATATCTTCTCAACTAATGGTTCTGTATTCAAGAAAACTATAGCATACTACTCAGTAAAACAGAGTGTGTAAGAGCACAAAATTTGATACGAATAATCTGTTGTTTACTGTGGGAGTTATAAGGGCCCCATCTCACAGCAAAACCATGACCCAAAAAAATTTCAACTCTCAATATCTTCTCAACTAATGGTCCTGTATTCAAGAAAACTATAGCATACTACTCAGTAAAACAGAGTGTGTAAGAGCACAAAATTTCATACGAATAATCTGTTGTTTACTGTGGGAGTTATAAAGGGCCCCATTTCACAGCAAAACCATGACCCAAAAAAATTTCAACTCTCAATATCTTCTCAACTAATGGTTCTGTATTCAAGAAAACTATAGCATACTACTCAGTAAAACAGAGTGTGTAAGAGCACAAAATTTCATACGAATAATCTGTTGTTTACTGTGGGAGTTATTAGGGCCCCATTTCACAGCAAAACCATGACCCAAAAAAATTTCAACTCTCAATATCTTCTCAACTAATGGTTCTGTATTCAAGAAAACTATAGCATACTATTCAGTAAAACAGAGTGTGTAAGAGCACAAAATTTCATACGAATAATCTGTTGTTTACTGTGGGAATTATAAGGGCCCCATCTCACAGCAAAACCATGACCCAAAAAAATTTCAACTCTCAATATCTTCTCAACTAATGGTCCTGTATTCAAGAAAACTATAGCATACTACTCAGTAAAACAGAGTGTGTAAGAGCACAAAATTTCATACGAATAATCTGTTGTTTACTGTGGGAGTTATAAAGGGCCCCATTTCACAGCAAAACCATGACCCAAAAAAATTTCAACTCTCAATATCTTCTCAACTAATGGTTCTGTATTCAAGAAAACTATAGCATACTACTCAGTAAAACACAGTGTGTAAGAGCACAAAATTTCATACGAATAATCTGTTGTTTACTGTGGGAGTTATAAGGACCCCAGTTCACAGCAAAACCATGACCCAAAAAAATTTCAACTCTGAATATCTTCTCAACTAATGGTTCTGTATTCAAGAAAACTATAGCATACTACTCAGTAAAACAGAGTGTGTAAGAGCACAAAATTTCATACGAATAATCTGTTGTTTACTGTGGGAGTTATTAGGGCCCCATTTCACAGCAAAACCATGACCCAAAAAAAATTCAACTCTCAATATCTTCTCAACTAATGGTTCTGTATTCAAGAAAACTATAGCATACTACTCAGTAAAACAGAGTGTGTAAGAGCACAAAATTTCATACGAATAGTCTGTTATTTACTGTGGGAGTTATAAGGGCCCCATTTCACAGCAAAACCATGACCCAAAAAAATTTCAACTCTCTATATCTTCTCAACTAATGGTTCTGTATTCAAGAAAACTATAGCATACTACTCAGTAAAACAGAGTGTGTAAGAGCACAAAATTTCATATGAATAATCTGTTGTTTACTGTGGGAGTTATAAAGGCCCCAGTTCACAGCAAAACCATGAACCAAAAAAATTTCAACTCTCAATATCTTCTCAACTAATGGTTCTGTATTCAAGAAAACTATAGCATACTACTCAGTAAAACAGAGTGTGTAAGAGCACAAAATTTCATACGAATAATCTGTTGTTTACTGTGGGAGTTATAAGGGCCCCAGTTCACAGCAAAACCATGACCCAAAAAAATTTCAACTCTCAATATCACCTCAACTAATGGTTGTGTATTCAAGAAAACTATAGCATACTACTCAGTAAAACAGAGTGTGTAAGAGCACAAAATTTCATACGAATAATCTGTTGTTTACTGTGGGAGTTATAAGGGCCCCATCTCACAGCAAAACCATGACCCAAAAAAATTTCAACTCTCAATATCTTCTCAACTAATGGTCCTGTATTCAAGAAAACTATAGCATACTACTCAGTAAAACAGAGTGTGTAAGAGCACAAAATTTCATACGAATAATCTGTTGTTTACTGTGGGAGTTATAAAGGGCCCCATTTCACAGCAAAACCATGACCCAAAGAAATTTCAACTCTCAATATCTTCTCAACTAATGGTTCTGTATTCAAGAAAACTATAGCATACTACTCAGTAAAACACAGTGTGTAAGAGCACAAAATTTCATACGAATAATCTGTTGTTTACTGTGGGAGTTATAAGGACCCCAGTTCACAGCAAAACCATGACCCAAAAAAATTTCAACTCTGAATATCTTCTCAACTAATGGTTCTGTATTCAAGAAAACTATAGCATACTACTCAGTAAAACAGAGTGTGTAAGAGCACAAAATTTCATACGAATAATCTGTTGTTTACTGTGGGAGTTATTAGGGCCCCATTTCACAGCAAAACCATGACCCAAAAAAATTTCAACTCTCAATATCTTCTCAACTAATGGTTCTGTATTCAAGAAAACTATAGCATACTACTCAGTAAAACAGAGTGTGTAAGAGCACAAAATTTCATACGAATAATCTGTTGTTTACTGTGGGAGTTATTAGGGCCCCATTTCACAGCAAAACCATGACCCAAAAAAATTTCAACTCTCAATATCTTCTCAACTAATGGTTCTGTATTCAAGAAAACTATAGCATACTATTCAGTAAAACAGAGTGTGTAAGAGCACAAAATTTCATACGAATAATCTGTTGTTTACTGTGGGAATTATAAGGGCCCCATCTCACAGCAAAACCATGACCCAAAAAAATTTCAGCTCTCAATATCTTCTCAACTAATGGTCCTGTATTCAAGAAAACTATAGCATACTACTCAGTAAAACAGAGTGTGTAAGAGCACAAAATTTCATACGAATAATCTGTTGTTTACTGTGGGAGTTATAAAGGGCCCCATTTCACAGCAAAACCATGACCCAAAAAAATTTCAGCTCTCAATATCTTCTCAACTAATGGTTCTGTATTCAAGAAAACTATAGCATACTACTCAGTAAAACACAGTGTGTAAGAGCACAAAATTTCATACGAATAATCTGTTGTTTACTGTGGGAGTTATAAGGACCCCAGTTCACAGCAAAACCATGACCCAAAAAAATTTCAACTCTGAATATCTTCTCAACTAATGGTTCTGTATTCAAGAAAACTATAGCATACTACTCAGTAAAACAGAGTGTGTAAGAGCACAAATTTTCATACGAATAATCTGTTGTTTACTGTGGGAGTTATTAGGGCCCCATTTCACAGCAAAACCATGATCCAAAAAAATTTCAACTCTCAATATCTTCTCAACTAATGGTTCTGTATTCAAGAAAACTATAGCATACTACTCAGTAAAACAGAGTGTGTAAGAGCACAAAATTTCATACGAATAATCTGTTGTTTACTGTGGGAGTTATTAGGGCCCCATTTCACAGCAAAACCATGACCCAAAAAAATTTCAACTCTCAATATCTTCTGAATTAATGGTTCTGTATTCAAGAAAACTATAGCATACTACTCAGTAAAACAGAGTGTGTAAGAGCACAAAATTTCATACGAATAATCTGTTGTTTACTGTGGGAGTTATAAAGGGCCCCATTTCACAGCAAAACCATGACCCAAAAAAATTTCAACTCTCAATATCTTCTCAACTAATGGTTCTGTATTCAAGAAAACTATAGCATACTACTCAGTAAAACACAGTGTGTAAGAGCACAAAATTTCATACGAATAATCTGTTGTTTACTGTGGGAGTTATAAGGACCCCAGTTCACAGCAAAACCATGACCCAAAAAAATTTCAACTCTGAATATCTTCTCAACTAATGGTTCTGTATTCAAGAAAACTATAGCATACTACTCAGTAAAACAGAGTGTGTAAGAGCACAAAATTTCATACGAATAATCTGTTGTTTACTGTGGGAGTTATTAGGGCCCCATTTCACAGCAAAACCATGACCCAAAAAAATTTCAACTCTCAATATCTTCTCAACTAATGGTTCTGTATTCAAGAAAACTATAGCATACTACTCAGTAAAACAGAGTGTGTAAGAGCACAAAATTTCATACGAATAATCTGTTATTTACTGTGGGAGTTATAAGGGCCCCATTTCACAGCAAAACCATGACCCAAAAAAATTTCAACTCTCAATATCTTCTCAACTAATGGTTCTGTATTCAAGAAAACTATAGCATACTACTCAGTAAAACAGAGTGTGTAAGAGCACAAAATTTCATATGAATAATCTGTTGTTTACTGTGGGAGTTATAAAGGCCCCAGTTCACAGCAAAACCATGAACCAAAAAAATTTCAACTCTCAATATCTTCTCAACTAATGGTTCTGTATTCAAGAAAACTATAGCATACTACTCAGTAAAACAGAGTGTGTAAGAGCACAAAATTTCATACGAATAATCTGTTGTTTACTGTGGGAGTTATAAGGGCCCCAGTTCACAGCAAAACCATGACCCAAAAAAATTTCAACTCTCAATATCTTCTCAACTAATGGTTCTGTATTTAAGAAAACTATAGCATACTACTCAGTAAAACAGAGTGTGTAAGAGCACAAAATTTCATACGAATAATCTGTTGTTTACTGTGGGAGTTATAAGGGCCCCATCTCACAGCAAAACCATGACCCAAAAAAATTTCAACTCTCAATATCTTCTCAACTAATGGTCCTGTATTCAAGAAAACTATAGCATACTACTCAGTAAAACAGAGTGTGTAAGAGCACAAAATTTCATACGAATAATCTGTTGTTTACTGTGGGAGTTATAAAGGGCCCCATTTCACAGCAAAACCATGACCCAAAAAAATTTCAACTCTCAATATGTTCTCAACTAATGGTTCTGTATTCAAGAAAACTATAGCATACTACTCAGTAAAACACAGTGTGTAAGAGCACAAAATTTCATACGAATAATCTGTTGTTTACTGTGGGAGTTATAAGGACCCCAGTTCACAGCAAAACCATGACCCAAAAAAATTTCAACTCTGAATATCTTCTCAACTAATGGTTCTGTATTCAAGAAAACTATAGCATACTACTCAGTAAAACAGAGTGTGTAAGAGCACAAAATTTCATACGAATAATCTGTTGTTTACTGTGGGAGTTATTAGGGCCCCATTTCACAGCAAAACCATGACCCAAAAAAATTTCAACTCTCAATATCTTCTCAACTAATGGTTCTGTATTCAAGAAAACTATAGCATACTACTCAGTAAAACAGAGTGTGTAAGAGCACAAAATTTCATACGAATAATCTGTTGTTTACTGTGGGAGTTATTAGGGCCCCATTTCACAGCAAAACCATGACCCAAAAAAATTTCAACTCTCAATATCTTCTCAACTAATGGTTCTGTATTCAAGAAAACTATAGCATACTATTCAGTAAAACAGAGTGTGTAAGAGCACAAAATTTCATACGAATAATCTGTTGTTTACTGTGGGAATTATAAGGGCCCCATCTCACAGCAAAACCATGACCCAAAAAAATTTCAGCTCTCAATATCTTCTCAACTAATGGTCCTGTATTCAAGAAAACTATAGCATACTACTCAGTAAAACAGAGTGTGTAAGAGCACAAAATTTCATATGAATAATCTGTTGTTTACTGTGGGAGTTATAAAGGCCCCAGTTCACAGCAAAACCATGAACCAAAAAAATTTCAACTCTCAATATCTTCTCAACTAATGGTTCTGTATTCAAGAAAACTATAGCATACTACTCAGTAAAACAGAGTGTGTAAGAGCACAAAATTTCATACGAATAATCTGTTGTTTACTGTGGGAGTTATAAGGGCCCCAGTTCACAGCAAAACCATGACCCAAAAAAATTTCAACTCTCAATATCTTCTCAACTAATGGTTCTGTATTTAAGAAAACTATAGCATACTACTCAGTAAAACAGAGTGTGTAAGAGCACAAAATTTCATACGAATAATCTGTTGTTTACTGTGGGAGTTATAAGGGCCCCATCTCACAGCAAAACCATGACCCAAAAAAATTTCAACTCTCAATATCTTCTCAACTAATGGTCCTGTATTCAAGAAAACTATAGCATACTACTCAGTAAAACAGAGTGTGTAAGAGCACAAAATTTCATACGAATAATCTGTTGTTTACTGTGGGAGTTATAAAGGGCCCCATTTCACAGCAAAACCATGACCCAAAAAAATTTCAACTCTCAATATGTTCTCAACTAATGGTTCTGTATTCAAGAAAACTATAGCATACTACTCAGTAAAACACAGTGTGTAAGAGCACAAAATTTCATACGAATAATCTGTTGTTTACTGTGGGAGTTATAAGGACCCCAGTTCACAGCAAAACCATGACCCAAAAAAATTTCAACTCTGAATATCTTCTCAACTAATGGTTCTGTATTCAAGAAAACTATAGCATACTACTCAGTAAAACAGAGTGTGTAAGAGCACAAAATTTCATACGAATAATCTGTTGTTTACTGTGGGAGTTATTAGGGCCCCATTTCACAGCAAAACCATGACCCAAAAAAATTTCAACTCTCAATATCTTCTCAACTAATGGTTCTGTATTCAAGAAAACTATAGCATACTACTCAGTAAAACAGAGTGTGTAAGAGCACAAAATTTCATACGAATAATCTGTTGTTTACTGTGGGAGTTATTAGGGCCCCATTTCACAGCAAAACCATGACCCAAAAAAATTTCAACTCTCAATATCTTCTCAACTAATGGTTCTGTATTCAAGAAAACTATAGCATACTATTCAGTAAAACAGAGTGTGTAAGAGCACAAAATTTCATACGAATAATCTGTTGTTTACTGTGGGAATTATAAGGGCCCCATCTCACAGCAAAACCATGACCCAAAAAAATTTCAGCTCTCAATATCTTCTCAACTAATGGTCCTGTATTCAAGAAAACTATAGCATACTACTCAGTAAAACAGAGTGTGTAAGAGCACAAAATTTCATACGAATAATCTGTTGTTTACTGTGGGAGTTATAAGGGCCCCAGTTCACAGTAAAACCATGACCCAAAAAAAATTCAACTCTCAATATCTTCTCAACTAATAGTTCTGTATTCAAGAAAACTATAGCATACTACTCAGTAAAACAGAGTGTGTAAGAGCACAAAATTTCATACGAATAATCTGTTGTTTACTGTGGGAGTTATTAGGGCCCCATTTCACAGCAAAACCATGACCCAAAAAAATTTCAACTCTCAATATCTTCTCAACTAATGGTTCTGTATTCAAGAAAACTATAGCATACTACTCAGTAAAACAGAGTGTGTAAGAGCACAAAATTTCATACGAATAATCTGTTGTTTACTGTGGGTATTATAAGGGCCCCATTTCACAGCAAAACCATGACCCAAAAAAAATTCATCTCTCAATATCTTCTGAACTAATGGTTCTGTATTCAAGAAAACTATAGCATACTACTCAGTAAAACAGAGTGTGTAAGAGCACAAAATTTCATACGAATAATCTGTTGTTTACTGTGAGAGTTATAAGGGCCCCATCTCTCAGCAAAACCATGACCCAAAAAAATTTCAACTCTCAATATCTTCTCAACTAATGGTTCTGTATTCAAGAAAACTATAGCATACTACTCAGTAAAACAGAGTGTGTTAGAGCACAAAATTTCATACGAATAATCTGTTGTTTACTGTGGGAGTTATAAGGGCACCATTTCACAGCAAAACCATGACCCAAAAAAATTTTCAACTCTCAATATCTTCTCAACTAATGGTTCTGTATTCAAGAAAACTATAGCATACTACTCAGTAAAACAGAGTGTGTAAGAGCACAAAATTTGATACGAATAATCTGTTGTTTACTGTGGGAGTTATAAGGGCCCCATCTCACAGCAAAACCATGACCCAAAAAAATTTCAACTCTCAATATCTTCTCAACTAATGGTCCTGTATTCAAGAAAACTATAGCATACTACTCAGTAAAACAGAGTGTGTAAGAGCACAAAATTTCATACGAATAATCTGTTGTTTACTGTGGGAGTTATAAAGGGCCCCATTTCACAGCAAAACCATGACCCAAAAAAATTTCAACTCTCAATATCTTCTCAACTAATGGTTCTGTATTCAAGAAAACTATAGCATACTACTCAGTAAAACAGAGTGTGTAAGAGCACAAAATTTCATACGAATAATCTGTTGTTTACTGTGGGAGTTATTAGGGCCCCATTTCACAGCAAAACCATGACCCAAAAAAATTTCAACTCTCAATATCTTCTCAACTAATGGTTCTGTATTCAAGAAAACTATAGCATACTATTCAGTAAAACAGAGTGTGTAAGAGCACAAAATTTCATACGAATAATCTGTTGTTTACTGTGGGAATTATAAGGGCCCCATCTCACAGCAAAACCATGACCCAAAAAAATTTCAACTCTCAATATCTTCTCAACTAATGGTCCTGTATTCAAGAAAACTATAGCATACTACTCAGTAAAACAGAGTGTGTAAGAGCACAAAATTTCATACGAATAATCTGTTGTTTACTGTGGGAGTTATAAAGGGCCCCATTTCACAGCAAAACCATGACCCAAAAAAATTTCAACTCTCAATATCTTCTCAACTAATGGTTCTGTATTCAAGAAAACTATAGCATACTACTCAGTAAAACACAGTGTGTAAGAGCACAAAATTTCATACGAATAATCTGTTGTTTACTGTGGGAGTTATAAGGACCCCAGTTCACAGCAAAACCATGACCCAAAAAAATTTCAACTCTGAATATCTTCTCAACTAATGGTTCTGTATTCAAGAAAACTATAGCATACTACTCAGTAAAACAGAGTGTGTAAGAGCACAAAATTTCATACGAATAATCTGTTGTTTACTGTGGGAGTTATTAGGGCCCCATTTCACAGCAAAACCATGACCCAAAAAAAATTCAACTCTCAATATCTTCTCAACTAATGGTTCTGTATTCAAGAAAACTATAGCATACTACTCAGTAAAACAGAGTGTGTAAGAGCACAAAATTTCATACGAATAGTCTGTTATTTACTGTGGGAGTTATAAGGGCCCCATTTCACAGCAAAACCATGACCCAAAAAAATTTCAACTCTCAATATCTTCTCAACTAATGGTTCTGTATTCAAGAAAACTATAGCATACTACTCAGTAAAACAGAGTGTGTAAGAGCACAAAATTTCATATGAATAATCTGTTGTTTACTGTGGGAGTTATAAAGGCCCCAGTTCACAGCAAAACCATGAACCAAAAAAATTTCAACTCTCAATATCTTCTCAACTAATGGTTCTGTATTCAAGAAAACTATAGCATACTACTCAGTAAAACAGAGTGTGTAAGAGCACAAAATTTCATACGAATAATCTGTTGTTTACTGTGGGAGTTATAAGGGCCCCAGTTCACAGCAAAACCATGACCCAAAAAAATTTCAACTCTCAATATCTCCTCAACTAATGGTTGTGTATTCAAGAAAACTATAGCATACTACTCAGTAAAACAGAGTGTGTAAGAGCACAAAATTTCATACGAATAATCTGTTGTTTACTGTGGGAGTTATAAGGGCCCCATCTCACAGCAAAACCATGACCCAAAAAAATTTCAACTCTCAATATCTTCTCAACTAATGGTCCTGTATTCAAGAAAACTATAGCATACTACTCAGTAAAACAGAGTGTGTAAGAGCACAAAATTTCATACGAATAATCTGTTGTTTACTGTGGGAGTTATAAAGGGCCCCATTTCACAGCAAAACCATGACCCAAAGAAATTTCAACTCTCAATATCTTCTCAACTAATGGTTCTGTATTCAAGAAAACTATAGCATACTACTCAGTAAAACACAGTGTGTAAGAGCACAAAATTTCATACGAATAATCTGTTGTTTACTGTGGGAGTTATAAGGACCCCAGTTCACAGCAAAACCATGACCCAAAAAAATTTCAACTCTGAATATCTTCTCAACTAATGGTTCTGTATTCAAGAAAACTATAGCATACTACTCAGTAAAACAGAGTGTGTAAGAGCACAAAATTTCATACGAATAATCTGTTGTTTACTGTGGGAGTTATTAGGGCCCCATTTCACAGCAAAACCATGACCCAAAAAAATTTCAACTCTCAATATCTTCTCAACTAATGGTTCTGTATTCAAGAAAACTATAGCATACTACTCAGTAAAACAGAGTGTGTAAGAGCACAAAATTTCATACGAATAATCTGTTGTTTACTGTGGGAGTTATTAGGGCCCCATTTCACAGCAAAACCATGACCCAAAAAAATTTCAACTCTCAATATCTTCTCAACTAATGGTTCTGTATTCAAGAAAACTATAGCATACTATTCAGTAAAACAGAGTGTGTAAGAGCACAAAATTTCATACGAATAATCTGTTGTTTACTGTGGGAATTATAAGGGCCCCATCTCACAGCAAAACCATGACCCAAAAAAATTTCAGCTCTCAATATCTTCTCAACTAATGGTCCTGTATTCAAGAAAACTATAGCATACTACTCAGTAAAACAGAGTGTGTAAGAGCACAAAATTTCATACGAATAATCTGTTGTTTACTGTGGGAGTTATAAAGGGCCCCATTTCACAGCAAAACCATGACCCAAAAAAATTTCAGCTCTCAATATCTTCTCAACTAATGGTTCTGTATTCAAGAAAACTATAGCATACTACTCAGTAAAACACAGTGTGTAAGAGCACAAAATTTCATACGAATAATCTGTTGTTTACTGTGGGAGTTATAAGGACCCCAGTTCACAGCAAAACCATGACCCAAAAAAATTTCAACTCTGAATATCTTCTCAACTAATGGTTCTGTATTCAAGAAAACTATAGCATACTACTCAGTAAAACAGAGTGTGTAAGAGCACAAATTTTCATACGAATAATCTGTTGTTTACTGTGGGAGTTATTAGGGCCCCATTTCACAGCAAAACCATGATCCAAAAAAATTTCAACTCTCAATATCTTCTCAACTAATGGTTCTGTATTCAAGAAAACTATAGCATACTACTCAGTAAAACAGAGTGTGTAAGAGCACAAAATTTCATACGAATAATCTGTTGTTTACTGTGGGAGTTATTAGGGCCCCATTTCACAGCAAAACCATGACCCAAAAAAATTTCAACTCTCAATATCTTCTGAACTAATGGTTCTGTATTCAAGAAAACTATAGCATACTACTCAGTAAAACAGAGTGTGTAAGAGCACAAAATTTCATACGAATAATCTGTTGTTTACTGTGGGAATTATAAGGGCCCCATTTCACAGCAAAACCATGACCCAAAAAAATTTCAACTCTCAATATCTTCTCAACTAATGGTCCTGTATTCAAGAAAACTATAGCATACTACTCAGTAAAACAGAGTGTGTAAGAGCACAAAATTTCATACGAATAATCTGTTGTTTACTGTGGGAGTTATAAAGGGCCCCAGTTCACAGCAAAACCATGACCCAAAAAAATTTCAACTCTCAATATCTTCTCAACTAATGGTTCTGTATTCAAGAAAACTATAGCATACTACTCAGTAAAACAGAGTGTGAAAGAGTACAAAATATCATACGAATAATCTGTTGTTTACTGTGGGAGTTATAAGGGCCCCAGTTCACAGCAAAACCATGACCCAAAAAAATTTCAACTCTCAATATCTTCTAAACTAACGGATCTACACTCAAGAAAACTATAGCATACTACTCACTAAAACAGAGTGTGTAAGAGCACAAAATTTTATACGAATAATCTGTTGTTTACTGTGGGAGTTATAAGGGCCCCAGTTTACAGCAAAACCATGACCCAAAAAAATTTCAACTCTCAATATCTTCTCAACTAATGGTTCTGTATTCAAGAAAACTATAGCATACTACTCAGTAAAACAGAGTGTGTAAGAGCACAAAATTTCATACGAATAATCTGTTGTTTACTGTGGGAGTTATAAGGGCCCCATGTCACAGCAAAACCATGACCCAAAAAAATTTCAACTCTCAATATCTTCTCAACTAATGGTTCTGTATTCAAGAAAACTATATCATACTATTCAGTAAAACAGAGTGTGTAAGAGCACAAAATTTCATACGAATAATCTGTTGTTTACTGTGGGAGTTATAAGGGCCCCATGTCACAGCAAAACCATGACCCAAAAAAATTTCAACTCTCAATATCTTCTCAACTAATGGTTCTGTATTCAAGAAAACTATAGCATACTATTCAGTAAAACAGAGTGTGTAAGAGCACAAAATTTCATACGAATAATCTGTTGTTTACTGTGGGAGTTATAAGGGCCCCATTTCACAGCAAAACCATGACCCAAAAAAATTTCAACTCTCAATATCTTCTCAACTAATGGTTCTGTATTCAAGAAAACTATAGCATACTATTCAGTAAAACAGAGTGTGTAAGAGCACAAAATTTCATACTAATAATCTGTTGTTTACTGTGGGAGTTATAAGGGCCCCATGTCACAGCAAAACCATGACCCAAAAAAATTTCAACTCTCAATATCTTCTCAACTAATGGTTGAGAAATGTAAGCATGTATGATGATTCTTACAAGAACCATCTGTACAATACGTATAAGCTTCATTTCACTGGACGCTTCCCCGTCCTGCAACAATTGGAAATTAGATTGGGTTCTTGCTATTCAAGTAAAATAAAAAATATTGAATACCTAACAAATATTAGTTTTTCAATGGCTGGAATAAACTTTAAAGAATTCGTTCAACAGGCCCATTTTGTTTGCTAATTTAATTTATAGTTAGTTTTTTTTTAGATTCAACCCTTTGTAACCAAGTTGGAGAATTGGCAGTTGGGGTGGTCTGCTGAGAGAAGTGGAGAGGACAAGATTTGGTGCTTGATGGAGGCCAAATCTGGAGGTCGCAGACCAAGATTAGGCTATTTGGACTACATCGGACGATTGGCACAAAAGCTAGGTTAGACAAGGTCATCAATCCGAAGATTGGCAAGTAACAGAGAAGAGTACAACCGATGGTTTAAGGCTAACTCGATGCTGAAAGGCAAAAAGGCTTCAATTATACTTCAATTTGTTTTTATTTAAAGAACAACTTCCCAATGAAATGAAAGTAACAACTGAACCCACACACTGTCAAGCATGTCTGTTTACTTAGGAAAGCAGAAACATTATTTAAGTTTAAGAAAGATTCAATAATAACAACCTTAATCCTAATTGCATTGAAGTTGGGTTGGAACTTTTGAATAGAGCATTTTGATTACTTCTTGGAAATTTTACATGATGCTTGTAAATATTATGGTATTATTACAACTCAAATCATTTTAAACTTTATAAAGATTATGCTAAGTATTGCTGAAAGTTAAACAGTTTCATTTTTTTAAATTTATTCTTAATCAAAGAATGATCTCAGTATTTTAATAATGTTTCTTGACAATCTCTCTCTAAAAAAAACGAACAAATTCAAACAAGCAACCAAAAAACAATTGTAGATGAGCACCAACTGTTCTAGAAACAATCCTTTTACTGTAACTTAAGTAGAAAAGAATTAAGAAGAAGATTAAACATATTTTTTAAATTATGAAGCATTTCTACCGATTGTTACGGCTGAATTAAATTATCCGAGAACTATGGCGATTTTTTTTTGGATCTTAGATTACCAATAGACGTCAGAGCAATTGAACCTGACTACCAACTTCTTAAAATTTGCCTCTTAGATCTCTTTTTTGTAGGAACCCTTCGCAAGAGGATAAAGAACATCTAGGAAGCATTGAGGGCGTGGCGTTAGCAGAGGGCCCTGCGAGCCCTTGGGTAGTCACCTCTGGATTCTCTTCAAAATTTAGGTTACACAAAACCTATCTATACTTGAATCTCCAGGCGAGGTTAGAGGCGAGACTTGTAAAGCTAATACGAGTATGTATTGTGGTACTGGGTTCGATTCCCCGGTCCTTAGGTCTTGGGATTTTATTTAATGGTTTATAAAAGAAATTTACAGTAAAGAATGTTTGCTAGTCGCCTCCGTCCAAGACACCTAATTGGTTGTTGGACGTAAAGCACCCCTGAAAAAATAGGCAATTACTTTACTTGAATGTTCATAACAATAACTTACAGTTTAAAAAGTTGAGATTGGTTAAACGACAAAAGGTGCACCAATCAGTAAGTAACCATCGTTTCATTAATACTTCAGCTCATAATTTCAGCCATTTAGAAACGTACGAAGAAGCTTATGTTTTTTATTAAAATTGTATAACAATTTGATACCATGTAGGTCATTTCACTGCATCAAATCGTCATTAATTTGAAAAGTAAGCTATTGGAAGGTAATATATCCCAGAATCCTCTTGGGGCGCCTGCTTCCGAATTATTTTGGGAGGGCATTTGGCTCCAGGTTATAATAAAACTTATCTTCTTTCATGGAATACATTTTTTGTTTTGTTTCTAATGAGGGACAGAAGTGGTAAAAGTATATGATTTAAAATTATAACATAAAAATGAATACGTTAAGACTGTAAAGACAGTAACGAGTGTTAAGCACATTTATAGGCGCTAAGGAGAATGCTTATTAAACAGAAACTCAATTCTGTTCTTTAAAAAAGGTCCTTTTCTTACTTATACTGTAAAAATTACTTTTATAGAACGTCACAAAATACATCTAAAAACATCCTACACACCGTACAATAAAATCAGACTTTTCACGAATTTTATGGGTTTTTTTCATGTTAACCTTAAAACAGTTAAAAGTGTTCCAAAAAAAAATGAGAAAAGGACGTGTGACAAGGAAGTAAACAATGAGGAGAAAATTTCTTGACGCAGTAGGGGAAAATATCGATGTATTTGAAGGTACATTCTTAGTTTATTGCTGCATCAGAATTGGATCCAAATAAAAACTTAATTTAAAATGAATATTACTTATAATAACTGCAAAACAACTTAATAAAATAACTTTATATATTATAATAATATTCTAATTTTAAGCAATTGCTAAAGGAAAAATATATTTATTTTAATTTAATTTTTATTAATTAAGGCGCGACAACATCTGAGGTTATTGGCGCCCGGAGCTTTTTGCAGTGTACTGCCAACACTGTCCATTACCGGACAGTGAGCTATAAGAAGCTACAAGGAAGTATATTTATTTTGTTCAAACTTTTGAACAATGAACTAAATATTTAGTCTGTCATGAATAAATTTACGTAAAAAAAACATTAAAAAAAAAAAAAAAACAATTGTCACTACATAATATGATTGAAACTAAAGTTAAGTAAAACTTACAAGTTGGGTGGCGATCATAAGAACAGTCTTGAGTGAAAACCTTCGTCCGCAGGCGTCGAACAAGTCCTCCAAGGAAGGACCCAGTAGCTCCATGACGAGAGCGTTATATTTGCCGCAGGGTCCGAAGTAGTAAACCTCGGGTATGCCTTCTGTGGGGTTAAAGGAAAAAAAGGAGAGAGCAAGAGTACCAATTATAGGAAATAGGATAAAAGAGGTTTTGGTAACGCGGACAAAATTTTTGGAGGGAAAGGGGGGAAAACAGAAAAAGAAAAATCCTCATTAATCATCCAATAAAATGCGAAGAATAATTAAGGCAATGATAAACAAAAAACAATAGACCAATCAAAGGTTAAGCAGGGTCCGAAGGATTATATTTTTAACCCCATAAAACAATATTACAGGTTACTTAGACTAATTTTTTAAATTACTTCATCGCCCGTCCTTTTAATTTTGAGCAGCAGTAATGTCTTCCATTCACATCATATTCTTCTTCATTTAACACAAGAAACTGTTTTAAATTTTTATTAAGAATAATTTGATGACTTTAACTGCCATCAAGCTTAAAAAATTAAAATTTTGCCAAAATATTCTATACAATTTTTATTTTATTTTATTTGAATACACTCGCCAAATTATTTAGGTGATTGAAAAGATTTTGGAACTAGGAAGCTGCTTAATAATATCTTTTTTGCAGCATGCTTCTCTTGATTTATGACTTGGTCTGGATTTTTTATCATCTTAACGTCAAAATCATGCTCATGAAGACAATTTAGATTGGCGTTAAAAAAAAGCGTCACATCCTTTACATAGAAACACAATGAAACTAACTTTAACGGAGACAATCAAAATTAAAAATCCGAAGCATCTTCGAAAAAAAAAAGAAGCTGCGAAGAACTTTATTAAGACATTCCCCAACTCCTTTATGGCAATTATAATTGATAAATGTTTAAAAGTACTGTTGGTCCTTACAGTAATGGGGATTATGGCTTAAGCCTATCAAGTAAGAAGCACGAATAAGACCTATTTACTGATTATTGTAAATAAAGTTGATAAAACTTAGTAGTTACAATGAATAAAACAGGTATAAGTAAGTTTATAAAACTTATTTTTCGTTAATGTCTAATTTGCTGATTTCAGCATAAACAAGTTTTGGACATGATCAACTATATCTGCTTTCATTGAAGAATATAATGCTCAACGGAATACACTGCATTTGCACCTTAAAATCACGGCGTGCGATGAAATAATTGGTTTTATTAAAAAGAATATCTTTAAAACACCCTATCTTTAGAAAAGCTTCCAATTTAACCCTGGGTCTATTTGCAGATAGAGACATGTACCTATATTTATTTTTGCATGTAAACATACTTTCACTTTTAGTGGGAAAATAATGGCAGATCAAAGAAGCGAAATTTCTTTAATTATAAATTATAGTTTTGTACATTGAAATGCAGGCCATATGTAATTTAAAATGGTGGAGTTAAATTAAATTTATGTGGAAGTAAAATTACTTTTTATTTTTATTTACATTAATTTTTTTTTTTTAAATATATGCACAATACTTTCAATCTACTAAATTAATACATATTCAGGTTCGATGGAATAAAGTTTTCTTTATATTATTTACGATTTTTAGTGAAAAAGATGAGAATTAACGCCGATATTCCTGTTCAAGCCCAGACCAGATCTGTGCTCCTAAAATTAATTTTTCTAAGATAAGCTAGAAATTGTGCAACATTATCCGAAAACGAAAGAACACTTACCACAGATCTTATCATTTATTTTATTTTTTAATTAATCCGCTCTAATTAATATACTTAGTATCAGATTTTCTGTGTTATCCTGTTAATTTTATAGACTGGAAGCACTTTAACAGTTTTAGTTCCACACAATCTCGATAGATCGCGCCACCAGTATTAAAAGACGTATATGAAGTCTCTATAAGCTTTTTAAAATGATCAAATGCAGATATGATTTCAATATTACAATTGTAATATTTACTTCAAGCCGTAACAAGAATTGTTACAATTATGTTATGCCATTTTTATTTACACGTGTAAAAAAAACTCCTATATTGATCAATATCTTAAAAAAAAACTAGGTAGAATAAAATGACATATCTATCAATAAATATTTATTATCTTAAAGAAATAACGCTTCAATGATGGATTGGTAATAATTATTACAACATAAATTAAGAGAAAATGATATTTTCCCCTCAGTAAGATAAACTCAATAATTAATTCCAAGAGAAAATTTTAATTCACACATTATTTGATTTAAACAGTTATTTACCACTATATTAAACAGTAAAAAAAAATCAAAGACAATTGGGCTGAGAAAGATGGATAAAACTTATATTGGCACATTACAAATACATAATAAATACAAACTACTCTAAGCAAAACTAATTCATAATATTTACAAATATCAGTGTGTCCAGAAGATAACTAAATTTTACAAAGCAGAAAATATTTGGAACAAAATTCATTACGATAATATGACTAAACTATTATTAAAATTAGAAAAATTTGGTTTTTCTGGACAAGCTGAACAGTTTGTAAAAATAAAGTGTGAGGGAGAGGCTATTCTATCTATAAAATAAGTGTATTTTATTTTTATTTTATTTTTCCAAGGCGTGCCAATATCTGAGATCATTGGCGCCCGGAGTGCACTGTCGCGGACAGTGTTCTCTCGTTACAGACAACAATGGTCCGGACAGTGAGCAGTAAAGAAGCTCCTAGGAAGAGAAAATGTAAGGGCCAGCAGCTGGATTCGAACCCGGGATCACCACGTTAGAATCCAGTTTACTAGCAACTTAGCTCTGATCCCTTCCCTCAAATCTACTAAATATTTATGAAAAAAACAAACAACTATTTTATAATAATTTTCGCAAAGCTGAAAACTGCTTATCAATATTAAATATTATTTTAATTTTAACTGGTTAGTAAATTTTTATTACGTGAAAGATATACGCTGCTTTGTGCAAATGAAGTCTGAAAGAATGAGTCTTTTTAACCATTTTTACAAGTTTAAAAAAAGAGACAAGAAACATGTAAGTAATTAATGTTAGCCTTGTAGTGGGTACACAGTTACGACTAAAGGCTCATTTTTTTTCTACTTTACGATTGTGAAACCAAGCTTAAATTTCAGATAAACGTTAATTAGCATTCTTGGTTCTATGGTTCTTTTTATTCAGCGAAGGGGAAGAAAAGGCCTCACTGGAAATGATTGTTATACCACTGGTACTTCTCAACCTAGACGTTTTACAGTTTTAAATCTTACAACAAAGAAGATGAGATTGAAATATAAAAGGAAATTGCCAAAGAGGTATCAAAGGAACTTTTTATAACTGATACTAGGTGCCTCAATTTCATGTCTACTTCCTTGATTCCCAAGCTAGTAGTGGACTGGATCTCTTACAGCCTGTCAGATAATATGAATCCCTGCCCAAAAACATGATTCTCGCAGCAATTCTTAATGTATACGAGGTATGGCTATTAAATAACGATACTGATGCTGCTACAGAAGAACTATGCATGCGCCAAATCCTAACGACCGGACAGCTGTGCAGCGTAAAGCCTTCTCTATCGATTGCAGCGTCTCACGTGTTTGTAGAGGAATCTGTCCTGACCGGAATCGTCGTTTGTGTTAGATGTGTTAGTTTCGTTTTGCCGCAAACATGATACTACACATGTAGTAGAGCAACGAATTGGCGTGAAATTTCACATGAAACTTGGTGAAACCGCTACTGAAACTTTAAAATAAGTTTATGGCGATGAATGTTTATCACGTGCGCGAGTTTCTGAGAGGTTCAAGCGTTTCCAAGATGGCCGAGAAGATGTCGGAGATGATGACCGCCCGTGTCGCCCTTCCACGTTCAAAACGGATGAAAATATCGTTAATTATAATTAATCAACATTACCACCGTGAGGTGCTTGCTCAACTCCGTGAAAAGAGTAAGGAAAAAACGACCCAATTTGTGGAAGAACAAGTCATGGGTTCTCCATCAAGACAACGCGCCAGCTCACACTGCATTGCCTGTCAAGACGTTTCTAGCCAAGTTCAACATCCCAGTTTTAGGCCATCCGCCTTATTCGCCTGACCTGGCCCCGTGTGACTTCTATCTGTTCCCAAAAGTCAAATCTGCATTAAAAGGAACACGATTTCAGTCCGTTGAAGCTGTGAAAGAAAAAGCGGCACGCGTCATGCAGGAGCTCACAGAAAAAGACTTCCAGCACTGTTTCGATTAATGGTAAATTCGCATGGAGCGTTGTAGGGATAGGGGAGGGGTGTATATTGAAGGTGATGATAACTAAATAGGTAAAAAATTTAAATAAAATGTTTTATAGTCTCCTTATTTAATAGCCACACCTCGTAGACATATACTTTTATTGCTTAAGAAAAATCTTTACAATATTGTGAGTATGATACAAAACGGTTCGAATAAATAAATAAAACCAAAAATTCCAACCAAAAAGCACAATTAAGCACCATTTTCAATTTATTGTACAAATCATTTAATTAAACATGAACAACTGATTTAAACATACTTATTTAAAGAGCACAATAAACTTGGAAAAAAAATTGAATTTGATTTAAAGTCCTTGATTTCTGCAAGTTTTACTCTTACATTTACGCAAACAAAACGAATGTTTTGGTAACTACAGTGATGAGTGCAAATATGATTAAAACGGTATCACAAGAATCAAAGTCCGAGGATTTGGAATTTCCTGATATAAAAATGGTTATGCGATTCCAGAGCAAAATAAAAACTCAAAACTAAAGAAGGCACACTTAATGATGACATAAATAAGGAAATTATTTTTTGTCGCCGAGGCGACATAGTTAGTTGATGTTTCTATGGCGACAGTCTACCGCTAAGACGTTAATATTATTAACGATAAAAGCAAGAAATGGAGGACTGCATTTCTACTATAAAAAATATGGCAATAAAGCTATAAGAAATATGAACACGGCGAATGAAAGGGAGATAAAGTATTTATAAGAGAGAAAAATAGAATTAAATGAAAGTTAGAAATAAGTGATGAATGAAATGGAATGCCCAAGTGGAAATAAGATGTAATGGAATGATTAGAAGATAACTCTAGCTAGCGGAAAAACTAGAATTACAGAAGGCGAACCCGGTCACCTACCTCTGGACTTGGAGCACCAGTACGCGCACCAACCATACCAATCTTACCATTTAACAGAACAATTCACAATTCTTTGCTCAAATTTGACCCTGCTTCTCTCTAACTGTACTGTTAAATTAACGTGCCAATTAATTTAATTATTTCTTTTCAATTTATAACTCGACAACATTTGGGGGTCATTGGCGTCCGGAGCTTTTTAGTTGCCCTGCCGGCCTCTGGTGAAGTTAGCTGTAAGAAGCTCCTAGGAAAAGAGGAAATCGAAGGGTCAGCAGCTGGGTTTGAACCCGGGATTTTAAGCTGGGAATCCAATAAGCTAAACAATTACTTTTTTAATACATATGTTGATTAATATTTTCATTATTAAAGAATAATTTTTTACTTTAGGCAAAAAAAAAATATCTGGGCCAAATAAATATACTACGTACACTGATTTACATTTATATTAATGTAGACGTGTATAAAAAATAGTCTTCTGCGAATCCAGTAACATATGTGCTTATTTAACTGACAGAATCAAGAAGGCAATGTCACCCAATCTGAAACCTTAATATAACCTCTCTAGTTATAAAAACAAAACTTATAATTGTCCATTCGAAAAATGCTCTAACGATCATTGTCACTCTTTATCCGGTGAAAGTAACGAATACAACGCGAGATGCAAGCAAAATTGGCTGCGGTATTCAAGTAAATTTTTTAAATTCTTCGATAGAAATTGATGTTGAAGGAAATTTGCAATCTGGTGAATTTTTTTATTGAAGACATTTTGATTCTTCTAAGGAACTAGCACTCGCAATTCACTAGCACTTCCTCTTTGTCCCGTTCCTTAGAATATTGTTAAGAATGAATTGTCTTGGAGACTACTACACTCCCCGAACAGGATTCCACATAAATGCAAAGCATCCAGGGCGGATCTTCGAATCTGTATAATTTGTTTTTTTGTTTAATTACAACATGCGAAAATTCAATTCGTAACGTTCACAATTAAAAACATTCTCTACATCCTCTCAATAAAAGCAATTTAACCCTATATCATGTTGGTCTTGATCAGCACCTCTGTAATACTCAAGAGTTGTAGTGACGTCAATTAGTCAAGCTACGTCCAATGAACGGCAGCGAAGAGCGCAGAGGAAGAAAAGTTTTAAAGAACTAGAATAATTTAATTGAAGCCAGCAGCTTGTAAGATCTGTAGAACTGTGTGCGAACCTAAACTATTCATTGGAATCTCAGAAATTTATGTTAAGTATTCCATCAATTAGTTTCAAAATAATTTTTAATTTTTTTCCAGTACTTAACTTACAGCATTGAATTGTTACTTAACTCATTAAATATTGCGGATTGGTGCTTGCTTTTCAGCGTAATTACTTATTTGTATTTGAAATTGAACACTTATTGGCAATGAAGTATCTATAATCCATGCAGCAAAGAAGCTGATTTCAAGCCTTCGAAGTTATATCAATAATTTATTTAGATAAGATATGACAACATCTTTGTCAAACTTACCAGTAAATTAGATTTCAATCAAAAGATATAATAAAATATTATTATTTCTCTTATTATCTCTCTTTCGATCATTCTTTCAAAGTGTTGGAAGGGTTGTCGATGTATCTAAAATACAGCATTTGTTCAAGAAACCATTACTGTGTGTTTTATCGGACATCTCTCAGTTACCTGGTTGGACATTTTGAAACCAGTAGAAATCAACAAAACTTTCTTCACACCACATCTTTTTTGTGGAGAGTTTTTTAAGTAGAAAAGTGATCTTTGACTAATTTATGAAAAATCACGTTCAAAGACACTTATAATCAGATAGCTGTATTGGAGGGTAGGTTTCTATCAGAATCGTTCATTATAGGATATTATTCAGCATTGAAATACCAATAATCTCTTCCACTACATGTTTAATTTAATAATGTTTATTAAACCACCATATTCATATCATAAAATGGCGGAATAATTTCTCCTGACTGATTCCTCAGGAGATTTTCATTTTTACTTCATTTTCCCTAAAATCATACCTTCCTATCAAATTTATTTTCTTTCTTAGGCATAAATAAGATAAATCAATAAATATTATTGTATTTAAAAAGACAAATTCATGAATAATATTTTACTGCATAATCTGAAAATTTATCTAATACCTACGGGGGAAAAATTAGTAAAAAAAAAAATCTAACTCAATTTTTCTATGAAATAATTAACCATTCAGAATGTAGAGGAAGAGGTACAAAAAAATAGGCGGTTCGATTGGCCAATCAGAAGCTGGAACTTTGATGACGACCACGCCCACAGCTACGTCCCCTCCTACTTGTAATTGCTTATAGATGAAATGTGCAACGTTTAAAGCTAATATATATATACAAATTTAGTTTTAACAATTCTTTTTTTCGAAAATGTCACTAATTCAAAATATACAATGCGTTTACTATCTCATATTACATTTTCACATCATCCCTACCTTATGACTTGTTTACAACTAAACTGGAAAATGTAAACGTCTTATTTCTTTGGATTTAATCAAGGCCAATGGCGACCTAGTTCAAGAAAAACGACACTACTCAGTTATGGAAGCGCTATAATCTGGAAACTTATCGTACTTTGTTTTTTAAAAATGAACAAATAAAATTATTTGTCAACTGTCTAGAAATTGCAGCAATTCTTTAACCAATTAAAAAATAATATTTTACAAGAATAATTATTAGAAGAGTAAATTATTAACTGCAATTATTACATAATTTTGCAAGACAGGTGAGCTCCGTGCACGTGTTGTATAGAAAAGTAAGTAATCAATAACTTAATTTTCCCAGTGTCCATAAGTAACGTAGTAGTTCTAATATTCCTTCATTTCTATTCTATTTCGTAACAGTTATAGCCGCCCTTAAATTGGCTTATTATAAAATAAAAATGTTTCATCAAAAAGTTATAGCAATTTTTCGCCAGAATTTCGTAAGTGATTCAAAATATAAATAATCCGTCGCGTCAAACAATCTGGTACAGCATTTTATTTACGTATAACTATTAGGAATTTGCAACATATTGTTCTGTAAATCTTCCAAACACTAAACTCAATTTTAATTTCTTGTTTTCTAGAAGACTTCATTTTTGGGAGATATTCTTCAGTAAGGGTTATGTAAGCTTCTTGCTTACAGTGCCGTTTCATTATGATAATTACTCATAAAAATCAAATATCCCCTAAATTAAGATATGAAAGTATTAAATATCACTTCATTTGATCTTTGAAATAATTATACTTCTTATAAAAGTGTAGTAATATAATATCACTTAAAATGCACCAACTCTTAGGACATTAGAAGCACAAAGTTGTTTCAGTGAACTGCTGGTCTACAAATAGTGTAATCTCATGTCAGACCTACTATGTCTAATGGTGGCAGTGAAAGTAAGTCACTCCTAGGGTCTTCAAGTCGCGGCCCAAGATCACTGGATGAATTGAAATGTAGAATTTGAGACGAAATTCAATAGTAGCCTAACTGGAGTTATTATTAGGGAGCACCAACCACCGAAAGTTATTTGATAATTTGAAATAAGTGCTATTTAAAAGACTAATTTTATTGACACTACTCATACAATTTTGTCCTTTTGTTTCAATTTTTGTTTATTTTAATCACATATTCATTTTTAGAGCGGAAATCTAGTAGCTGACGCTCTTTAGATCATTGTTCGGAACAGATTATAGATGTGATTACATTTAGTATCTCTTCTTAAGACTACTATGATTTGTAGTATATTGCATAGGAGGATATTGCATAGGCTTGGCTCGTTATTAATCAATAATAATAATAATAATAAATAATAGTAATAATAATAAAAATGAGGAGGATGTTTTGTTTCGTATATTTTCATAGAACAAACTTATGAAACTGTTATCCCTAAGCAAAAACTTGATATCATCCAACTTATATTCATAAATATCGATTATTATTATTAGCCTCTACAGTACACTGAAAAGGTTCCGGGCGCCAATGACCTTAGATCTTAAAGCGCCTTACTTTAAAAATAATAATAAATAATTAATTAAGGACTTACAAGTTGTATGGCGATCAATAGTACAGTCTTCAGCGAGAATTTATTTTCGCACAATGTGAACAGTTGTGCTAGACTGGGACCTAGCAGATCTAGTACCATTACTATGTAACCATCATTGCATCCAAAGAAATGCACATTCGCAATTCCTTCTAAATTTTGAAAATATAACTAATTCTTTAATAATTCTTCTATTTAATTTATTTATTTATTTATTTAATTTTACTTTTGGCGAGTGGATCTGAATTTAAAACTACCAACAAGAGAAATGTAATAAAACATTAAGTCAAAAATGTAGCTTGCACAGCACAATCGGTAGGTTCTAATACAAAAGGTTATTGTAATAAGAGAGTGGTCGCATCGCCAACAAATAAACGTTTATTATCACCAATCAGTTACTTTAATTCATGACAAAATTGGTTTGCTGAAGGAGATGATGACCTTCCTCCCTCTAAGTTGTAAGATGATTGGTGGAATCATGTTTAGCGCGACCAAATCTATTCCACCGATGTTCTTTCTACATGTTTTAAATCGAAGACTAGCTGATCAAGAAAAAAATGGCTACTTATTCTGGCAGACTGCGTTTTCATCCCTTGATCAGATCAATCAGCATCCATTCTGTGGTACGGTGCCAATTGAAGGTGGACTCTGGGAGAAAAGAAAAGAAGATCTAAGGCAAGATGTTTGGGAATTTGAATGACTACTGTGGTCAAAGATGAGGTTAAAAGCTTGAAATGTGCATAGTTATTAAATTTTCCTTAAGTTAGTTTAGAAGAGTGCTTAGTTTCTGCTGCAAAAGAAGGGGCATATTGGCAGCCCTCTTGTTGTTCTACTGGGATGAGACATTCTTACTCTAAATCTAGGGTATTTCCTGCAATCCCTATGCTCACCGGATGACAGTGGTTATTATCGAAAAACTTGAATCGCAATCAGTCCGAACATTAGAGGATGCGGTTTAGCCCCCCTATTGTCAGATCCCCTCGCAGCAGGGGTACACCCTGTGGATATTGTTATTGAGCCTATTGTGCCCTAAAATCACCAAATTAATGGTGATGCTAGGAGATTGCGCTAGATCTATACTACAAGTCTCCGTACAAGTTAAGGCTAAAGTCGCGACTACATTAGGAGTCGTGACTTTTGCCTAAAACCAGCTGAAATTATTGCTAATGAAGGCTGATGTCACAATTAGCTCACCAACTGTGAAATTAAAAAAATAAATAGTATAAATAGCAACAAACAAATAATATTAAATAAATATTTATTTTTTAAAGGAATTTTCTTGAATAATAATAACTCCGATTACTGAAATAGATAATCAATAAATTAAACTCGATTATGATTTCAAACTACAGTAAATAGAAACTACGATAAATCGGACGGATAAAGTAAAAAAACCCTGCATTGATACCGACATTTTAACAATCACAATAAAACAAAAATCAAAAAGGTTACCAAAATTAATTCCTCCCCGTTTTATATTTGCATGAATTAAAACGATTAAAAATATTTTGCTATGAAGTATGGAGAAGGGTTAAGAGCAGTGCGTATAAAGGAAAAGAATTGTTTTAATTGTTTGTTTACTTTCTAAATGAACAATAAAGAGGAAATATAAACAAGCGGTTGAAATAGTTTAATAAATGTTTGCTACAAACATTGTGAATTGTCTAGCGATAATATCTAACGTAAATGAATAGTTTTAAAACTCAACTAACTAGATACTGATCAGAAAAAAATTCTTAGAACACTTTCAATGTACGGGTTAATAGCAAATTTAAACATTGATATTATTGATTAACTCAGTTAGTATTTATTTTTGATTCGGTATTTGAATTGAGATTTTTTTTTGTTTAATTAAAACTTTTCAACACTTTCAATGTACGGGTTAATAGCAAATTTAAACATTGATATTATTGATTAACTCATTTAGTATTTATTTTTGATTCGGTATTTGAATTGAGATTTTTTTTTGTTTAAATAAAACTTTTCAACACTTTCAATGTACGGGTTAATAGCAAATTTAAACATTGATATTATTGATTAACTCAGTTAGTATTTATTTTTGATTCGGTATTTGAATTGAGATTTTTTTTGTTTAAATAAAACTTTTCAACACTTTCAATGTACGGCTTAATAGCAAATTTAAACATTGATATTATTGATTAACTCAGTTAGTATTTATTTTTGATTCGGTATTTGAATTGAGATTTTTTTTTTGTTTAATTAAAACTTTTCAACACTTTCAATGTACGGGTTAATAGCAAATTTAAACATTGATATTATTGATTAACTCAGTTAGTATTTATTTTTGATTCGGTATTTGAATTGAGATTTTTTTTTGTTTAATTAAAACTTTTCAACACTTTCAATGTACGGCTTAATAGCAAATTTAAACATTGATATTATTGATTAACTCAGTTAGTATTTATTTTTGATTCGGTATTTGAATTGAGATTTTTTTTTGTTTAATTAAAACTTTTCAACACTTTCAATGTACGGGTTAATAGCAAATTTAAACATTGATATTATTGATTAACTCAGTTAGTATTTATTTTTGATTCGGTATTTGAATTGAGATTTTTTTTTGTTTAATTAAAACTTTTCAACACTTTCAATGTACGGCTTAATAGCAAATTTAAACATTGATATTATTGATTAACTCAGTTAGTATTTATTTTTGATTCGGTATTTGAATTGAGATTTTTTTTTGTTTAATTAAAACTTTTCAACACTTTCAATGTACGGGTTAATAGCAAATTTAAACATTGATATTATTGATTAACTCAGTTAGTATTTATTTTTGATTCGGTATTTGAATTGAGATTTTTTTTTGTTTAATTAAAACTTTTCAACACTTTCAATGTACGGCTTAATAGCAAATTTAAACATTGATATTATTGATTAACTCAGTTAGTATTTATTTTTGATTCGGTATTTGAATTGAGATTTTTTTTTGTTTAATTAAAACTTTTCAACACTTTCAATGTACGGCTTAATAGCAAATTTAAACATTGATATTATTGATTAACTCAGTTAGTATTTATTTTTGATTCGGTATTTGAATTGAGATTTTTTTTTGTTTAATTAAAACTTTTCAACACTTTCAATGTACGGCTTAATAGCAAATTTAAACATTGATATTATTGATTAACTCAGTTAGTATTTATTTTTGATTCGGTATTTGAATTGAGATTTTTTTTTGTTTAATTAAAACTTTTCAACACTTTCAATGTACGGCTTAATAGCAAATTTAAACATTGATATTATTGATTAACTCAGTTAGTATTTATTTTTGATTCGGTATTTGAATTGAGATTTTTTTTTGTTTAATTAAAACTTTTCAACACTTTCAATGTACGGCTTAATAGCAAATTTAAACATTGATATTATTGATTAACTCAGTTAGTATTTATTTTTGATTCGGTATTTGAATTGAGATTTTTTTTTTTGTTTAATTAAAACTTTTCAACACTTTCAATGTACGGGCTTAATAGCAAATTTAAACATTGATATTATTGATTAACTCAGTTAGTATTTATTTTTGATTCGGTATTTGAATTGAGATTTTTTTTTGTTTAATTAAAACTTTTCAACACTTTCAATGTACGGCTTAATAGCAAATTTAAACATTGATATTATTGATTAACTCAGTTAGTATTTATTTTGATTCGGTATTTGAATTGAGATTTTTTTTTGTTTAATTAAAACTTTTCAACACTTTCAATGTACGGCTTAATAGCAAATTTAAACATTGATATTATTGATTAACTCAGTTAGTATTTATTTTTGATTCGGTATTTGAATTGAGATTTTTTTTTGTTTAATTAAAACTTTTCAACACTTTCAATGTACGGCTTAATAGCAAATTTAAACATTGATATTATTGATTAACTCAGTTAGTATTTATTTTTGATTCGGTATTTGAATTGAGATTTTTTTTTGTTTAATTAAAACTTTTCAACACTTTCAATGTACGGCTTAATAGCAAATTTAAACATTGATATTATTGATTAACTCAGTTAGTATTTATTTTTGATTCGGTATTTGAATTGAGATTTTTTTTTGTTTAATTAAAACTTTTCAACACTTTCAATGTACGGCTTAATAGCAAATTTAAACATTGATATTATTGATTAACTCAGTTAGTATTTATTTTTGATTCGGTATTTGAATTGAGATTTTTTTTGTTTAATTAAAACTTTTCAACACTTTCAATGTACGGCTTAATAGCAAATTTAAACATTGATATTATTGATTAACTCAGTTAGTATTTATTTTTGATTCGGTATTTGAATTGAGATTTTTTTTGTTTAATTAAAACTTTTCAACACTTTCAATGTACGGCGTTAATAGCAAATTTAAACATTGATATTATTGATTAACTCAGTTAGTATTTATTTTTGATTCGGTATTTGAATTGAGATTTTTTTTGTTTAATTAAAACTTTTCAACACTTTCAATGTACGGCTTAATAGCAAATTTAAACATTGATATTATTGATTAACTCAGTTAGTATTTATTTTTGATTCGGTATTTGAATTGAGATTTTTTTTGTTTAATTAAAACTTTTCAACACTTTCAATGTACGGCTTAATAGCAAATTTAAACATTGATATTATTGATTAACTCAGTTAGTATTTATTTTTGATTCGGTATTTGAATTGAGATTTTTTTTTGTTTAATTAAAACTTTTCAACACTTTCAATGTACGGCTTAATAGCAAATTTAAACATTGATATTATTGATTAACTCAGTTAGTATTTATTTTTGATTCGGTATTTGAATTGAGATTTTTTTGTTTAATTAAAACTTTTCAACACTTTCAATGTACGGCTTAATAGCAAATTTAAACATTGATATTATTGATTAACTCAGTTAGTATTTATTTTTGATTCGGTATTTGAATTGAGATTTTTTTTGTTTAATTAAAACTTTTCAACACTTTCAATGTACGGCTTAATAGCAAATTTAAACATTGATATTATTGATTAACTCAGTTAGTATTTATTTTTGATTCGGTATTTGAATTGAGATTTTTTTTTGTTTAATTAAAACTTTTCAACACTTTCAATGTACGGCTTAATAGCAAATTTAAACATTGATATTATTGATTAACTCAGTTAGTATTTATTTTTGATTCGGTATTTGAATTGAGATTTTTTTTTGTTTAATTAAAACTTTTCAACACTTTCAATGTACGGCTTAATAGCAAATTTAAACATTGATATTATTGATTAACTCAGTTAGTATTTATTTTTGATTCGGTATTTGAATTGAGATTTTTTTTTGTTTAATTAAAACTTTTCAACACTTTCAATGTACGGGTTAATAGCAAATTTAAACATTGATATTATTGATTAACTCAGTTAGTATTTATTTTTGATTCGGTATTTGAATTGAGATTTTTTTTGTTTAATTAAAACTTTTCAACACTTTCAATGTACGGCTTAATAGCAAATTTAAACATTGATATTATTGATTAACTCAGTTAGTATTTATTTTTGATTCGGTATTTGAATTGAGATTTTTTTGTTTAATTAAAACTTTTCAACACTTTCAATGTACGGCTTAATAGCAAATTTAAACATTGATATTATTGATTAACTCAGTTAGTATTTATTTTTGATTCGGTATTTGAATTGAGATTTTTTTTTGTTTAATTAAAACTTTTCAACACTTTCAATGTACGGCTTAATAGCAAATTTAAACATTGATATTATTGATTAACTCAGTTAGTATTTATTTTTGATTCGGTATTTGAATTGAGATTTTTTTTTGTTTAATTAAAACTTTTCAACACTTTCAATGTACGGCTTAATAGCAAATTTAAACATTGATATTATTGATTAACTCAGTTAGTATTTATTTTTGATTCGGTATTTGAATTGAGATTTTTTTTTGTTTAATTAAAACTTTTCAACACTTTCAATGTACGGCTTAATAGCAAATTTAAACATTGATATTATTGATTAACTCAGTTAGTATTTATTTTTGATTCGGTATTTGAATTGAGATTTTTTTTTGTTTAATTAAAACTTTTCAACACTTTCAATGTACGGGTTAATAGCAAATTTAAACATTGATATTATTGATTAACTCAGTTAGTATTTATTTTTGATTCGGTATTTGAATTGAGATTTTTTTTTGTTTAATTAAAACTTTTTTAAAAATAAATAAAATCAATTTCATTTCAATCAAATCTTCCGTCACATGCTTTTTTCAGCGAAAGTTGTATTGTGATAACAAAATAAAAGGGTTTATTAAAATGTTTAAAATAAGGATTAATACTTAATTAGGCTGAGGACTATGATGAGTGAGATTGAGGAGAGGGGTGAAGTTTTAAGCTCTCGAGCTTCTTTTATGTGATAATGACCATTTATTTACTTATTATCTCTGTAACTTATCAGTATATCACACTTCTTTAACTTTTCTTTCTTAACGTGAAAGAAAGAATGAACTTGATTAACTTTTATTATCAAAAGTTTTTTTTTTATAGAAGCTTGCACTTAAGTTGAACTGTTTGGTCAGAAATAATTATAAAAGGAAATAGGGCTTACCTTCCAGTGTCCTTACGCGTAAATCTCGCAAGTTACAATCTGCATTGATGGATTTATTATTTTATTTTATTTTTATGATCCAAATCGCGTCAACATCTGAGCTTATTGGCGCCCGGAGCTTTTTTCAGTGGAATGTTGGGCCTCCGAACAGTGTTCTCTCGTTACACACCACACTGTCCATCACCGGACAGTGAGCTGTAAAGAAGCTCCTTAGAAGAAAAAAAAAAAAATCTAAGGGCTAGCAGCTGGATTTGAACCCAGGTTCTCCGCGTGGGAATCCAATACGCTAACCGTATAGCTAGCTAATCACTTCCCTTGGATCAATTGTTGTTCTCAATTGTATCTATTTAAATCAAAAGAAAAGTTCGAATACCCTCGCATAATGGAATAAAGCAGCGATAGAAATTACAACATTATTTAGTTTACAGTGATCACGTGGAGAGCAAGTTCTCAGCTTTACGAATTTAATTTTGCAAAATTTAAAAAAATTACTCAATAAAATTAACAAAAAAAATAATTCAAAATGTAAACCTCTTTTTGCTTAAACTAACACTAATAATAATACAAAAGAAAAGTAGGGAGAAAAATTCCATTTCCCAAGTTGTAGGTACGAGGTCTTTAAATTAAGTAATTAGACTGATTATTTTATTAAAAAAGAATTACAATTCTATATTGTCACCTTCAAAATAACTTCCTTCTGAAGCCACACAGCGCTGGAGACGTTTCTTCCACTCCTCTTAGCAGTGCTCGATCTCCGATACTGCCTTCAGCTGGTCGGTTACAACCGTTTGAATGTTTTCCACTGTCCCAAAATGAGTTCCCTTGAGGTGATTTTTCAACTTCGGGAAGAGAAAAAAGTCACAAGGACTCAAGTCAGGCGAAAAACTCGTTTATTGAAATTGCAAGGATGGCGAAGTCGAAGATCAAATGCATGCTGATTTTTTATTTTTCAACATCCACGGAATCGTCCACAAAGAGTTTCTACCAGTCAATCAACACTTTTACCGAGAGGTTCTTGAAAAACTTCGAAAAAGGGTCATTCGTGTGAAGCCGAACATCAAGAACAAGTGGGTGCTGCATCACGATAATGCTCCGTTGTAACACAGCAATTTCAATAAACGAGTTTTTGGCCAGTAAAAACATTCCTGTGGCTCCTCAGCCTCCTTATTCGCCCGGACTTGAGTCCTTGTGATTTTTTTCTCTCCCCGAAGTTGAAAAATCACCTCAAGGGAACTCATTTTGGGACAGTTGAAATCATTCAAACGGCTGTAACCGACCAGCTGAAGGCTATTCCAGTATCGGAGTTCCAGCACTGCTATGAGGAGTGGAAGAAACGTCTCCAGCGCTGTGTGACTTCAGAAGGAAGTTAGTTTGAAGGTGACAATATAGAATTGTAATTCTTTTTGAATAAAAGCATTTAAAAAAATCAGTCTCATTACTTAATTTACAGACCTCGTATATTTTACCTAATTAGACTTCTCATTTACAAAAGGAATTTTATTCTTACCGGTCGTTTTTGAGAAATCCAAAACTGCACCTGTTCTTCCTAGGCGCATTTCTGTAAAATACTGATATTTAAACTTTAAAAAAGTTTAAAATCGCTTTTCTTGGTTTTTCATTTAATAATAATATTAAACGATACAAACTAATTTTATCGAATAATAATTATTTATTTTACAGGAGACTTTAAAGACGACGCAAAAACTAGCAACTCTGTATGAGGTTTTACATTTTTACCAAAATACAAGATTTCATCTTTTAAAGAAAGTTAAGTAATATCCATTATTTTTTATTGTTATTAAACAAAATTTAAGAATAAAACAAAATGGTTTATTGATCCCCAGCTAACCTTATCAATGAATATTGTAAATAAGGTTGGAAACTACTTAATTCTTCAACAAAATTTTAAATTTAGATAAGAGATATTTCTAATAAAGTTTGGCACCCTTAAGATATGCGGCATTCCGAAGAAGACAAGTGCAGACATTGAAAAGTATTTGATAAAGAGAATCACGACAAGGGTGCACGAATCGTTCTCTCTGGTTTCAACTACACCAAAACGATTCTCTTTATCGAAACAATGATTCCATTGAAAGAGACAAAATGAAAGAAAAAGAAATACTACTAGAAGTGAAGAGAAAGTACAACAGATATAACTTCCTATTACTGTAACAAAACTCATATTTCGTTAGGGCTAAACACGTTGCCACAATCTTACCAGCTGCAGCTAGAAGGGTAAAAAAAGAAGTCACAAAAAGAGAAATGTCAGTCACTTCGATATTAATTTATACTGAAGAACTAAATTGAGGCAATTAAGATGATAAGGACTAAATTTTTAAAAGAGAGTCAATTTTTTGTTTAAGGTAATAGACATCTCCAATGAGCACACGCTTGGTGGTAATAGACCCCACAGGATTCATATTAGGCAACCCCAAAAAGCCTACAAGACAGACTTCAGTTCCAACAGAATAGGGCAGCTTAAAAGTTAAATCGATTTAAATAAACCTTTGGTGGTTTTAGATAGGTTTACAGTGCTAGATAATATCTTTCATTTTATGCGTTCTAGCACGCATTTTCATTATATCCCTGAACGATTTCGGATTTTGTAATTGAACTGGGAGAAAAGAAGTCTAATTAGTCTGAAAGTTGTGTTACCACAGCCAAATTTGGTAAAGCAACACATAAAGGCTAAGATTTCATTACCAAAATCAGGACCTAAAGATTCATGCATTTTTTCTTGTTTTCTGTTGCACGTACAACTTTAATGCAATGCAAAATAGCTCCGGAAATATACTATTATTTTCCATTTTATTGATAAAAGGAGAAATCTTCCATTGGACATGTTGGATATGCAGCTATGTCTAGGGGTACATCCTGGGCTACAACTTCACCATAGAGTCTTCTCTTTCAATGATTACAGCCATGTATACAATAATTACTGATGATTAGGAGTTCCAGCTGATCCTAGTTACCCCAATTTGTGATGAATTTACACGATTTATCAATACAAATGAACAGAAAGCTTGGCAATCCTCTCTTAAAACGTAGCACAGAATAAGAACTAGTTTTCAATTGATATGATGGTTTTTTTGGTTGAGAACTCTTAAATCACTTAGCGCTTCCAAAGCCGAAATATGAGTTTACAGAAACCTAGGCTAAATGAGCCTGGCGAAAATCGCTCATTTATTTCTGTATTTTATAATAAGAGGTGTACCTACTAAATAACGAGACTGATGCTACTATAGAAGAACTATGCATGCGCCAAATCCTAACGACCGACTGTGCAGCGTAAAGCCTTTACTTTCGATTGCAGCGTCTCATGTGTTTGTAGAGAAATCTGTCCTGACCGGAACCGTCGTTTGTGTAAGAGGTTTTAGTTTAGTTTTGCCGAAAACATGATACTACACATGTAGTAGAGCAACGAATTGTCGTGAAATTTCACAACAAAATTTGGTAAAACCGCTACTGAAACTTATCTTTTATTAAAAGAAGTTTATGGCGATTAATGTTTATCATGTGCGCAAGTTTTTGAGTGGTTCAAGCGTTTCCAAGATGGCCGAGAAGACGGTGGGAGATGATGACCATCCTGGTCGCCCTTCCACGTCCAAAACGGATGAAAATATCGATTATAATTAATAAACATTACTACCGTGAGGTGCTTGCTTAACTCCGTGAAAGATTAAGGAAAAAACGACCCGATTTGTGGAAGAACCAGTCATGGGTTCTCCATCAAGACAACGCGCGCCAGCTCACACTGCATTGTCTGTCAAGACGTTTGCTAGCCAAGTACAACATCCCAGTTTTAGGCCATCCGCCTTATTCGCTTGACTTGGCCCCATGTGACTTTTATCTGTTCCCCAAAGTCAAATCTGCATTAAAAGGAACACTGGATTTCAGTCCGTTGAAGCTGCGAAAGAAAAAACCGGCACGCGTCATGCAGGAGCTCACAGAAAAAGACTTTCAGCACTATTTCGATCAATGTTAAATTCGCATGGAGCGTTGTAGGGATAGTGGTGTATATTGAAGGTGATAATAACTAAATATGTATACATTTAAAATAAAATGTTTTATAGCAATAGTCTCGTTATTTAATAGCCACTCCTCGTATGTATATCTTCTAATTGTGATATAGGACCTTCGCTTTATACACTTCATCCCTGAAGATGGCCATTTTATTTCAAAACAAAATACTAGCCTCACAGGAAACCTAGAAAGAATGTTTAACATTTTAGCTGCCACAATTTAAAGGCTGTCTAGAAGCGATGCTTTCAATAATTATAACAACTTAGTAGAAGGCCCAATATGGTTGTCCTTTCCAAAGCAGTTAATTCTAACAAGAACCATAATTAAGCTAATTCAAAAAAAATAACTACAAGGAACAAAACTACCGAGAGATTTATCCTTTAAATTTTTCACAGGCTAAGAAAAGAAAAATTGTTCACTAAAATTAAGACTGCATCCTCTGATGATGCCTACAGTTAGGTTAGGGAATTCAAGTTCTGGTATACCAATAAAATGGCAGAAGAAATTGAAATAATTAGTTAAAATTAAATAATCCTAAAGCCAATTGCAGTTAATCCAAGGATACATCTCTCTCTTGGGAGCACTAACAACAACACTAATAATAATAAAGGAATGTTGACAACAAAATATTAATAAAATTACTAACTGTTAGGCTCAAATTTCTCCTCAAGTTCCATTTCACGAAGTAGCCGAGGTTCCTTTACTGTAAATAAATTTTAACCTAGATTAACTAATTAGACATTTATTGCAAGTGATGTGACAAAAAGAAATAGATAGGAAACTATCACAGTGATACAGTAATCTCACATTTCCTACTTTGCTGAATCTCATCTTAAAATGAGAAATTCACATTATTAAATTGTGGTAAATTTTAAAAAAGTTAGTTTATCTAATCTAGATTTTCGAGATCGTAGAACTTAACTACCCTGTAATGGCAAATCGTGTTGTGTTTTTGCTACTAAGAGATAAAATATTGAATATAATTGGTGCATAAAAGTATGATTATACTTTGTAAGGATTAATGATATTTGGTGTAATTAATATTTAATAATGCGCCATATTTTGAAATAATAGTTTTTATAATTATTAAGGTTCTAGTAAAAGTGCCAAGATTTAAGATTTTCCAGGACATAAAACTTAAGATTACTCCTTTCATTTAATGTCATGGGGGACAAGAAAATAATGACATTTTTTTGCCATAAAAAATTATTTAAAAAATACGAGGGTCGTTTGAAAAGTCCGTGCAAAAATAAAAACTACTTAATTTTTTGGGGTAAACCTTTTTTATTTTTCAACATAGTCTCCATTTAGGCTTATACACTTCGTCCAACGCTGCTCTAGTTTGTTGATCCCTTCCGAATAATAGGATTTGTCCAAGTCTGAAAAATAGCCATTCGTTTCTGCAATCACCTCCTCGTTTGAATAAAATCTTTTTCCCGCCAGCCATTTCTTCATATTGGGGAACAAATAGTAGTCCGAGGGAGCCAAGTCTGGAGAATAGGGGGGGATGTGAAACGAGTTGGAACCCTATTTCCATTAATTTTGCGACCACAACTGCTGAGGTGTGAGCTGGTGCGTTGTCGTGATGGAAAAGGACTTTTTTGTGAGCCAATCGTGGGCGTTTTTCTTGCAGCTCAGTTTTCAAACGGTCCAATAACGATGAATAATATGCACCTGTAATAGTTTTACCCTTTTCCAGATAGTCGATGAGGATTATTCCTTGCGAATCCCAAAAGACAGTCGCCATAATCTTTCCGGCCGAAGGAACGGTCTTCGCCTTTTTTGGCGCAGATTCCCCCTTGGTAACCCATTGTTTAGATTGTTCTTTGGTTTCAGGAGTGTAGTGATGTATCCATATTTCATCCACAGTGACGAAACGACGCTTAAAGTCCTGCGGATTCTTCTGGAACAGCTGCAAACCGTCCTTGCAACACTTCACACGATTTCGTTTTTGGTCAAACGTGAGCAATCGCGGCACCCATCTTGCGGATAGCTTTGTCATGTCCAAATGTTGATGCAAAATATTATTTACCCGTTCATTCGAGATGCCCACAGCACTAGCAATCTCACGCACCTTCACTCTTCTGTCAACCATCACCATATCATGGATTTTATCAATGATTTCTGGAGTAGTAACCGTCCAGAACGTTCAGCTTCACTAGTGCCCATATGGCCACTCCGAAAATTTTGAAACCACTTATAAACTGTTCTAATCGAAGGTGCAGAGTCACCATAATGTTTATCAAGCTTCTCTTTAGTCTCCTGAGGCGTTTTGCCTTTCATAAAGTAGTGTTTAATCAACACACGAAATTCTTTTTCGTCCATTTTTTGAAAATCACTCGACTTCCTCGATTCAAACGAATGCCAAACACAAAGAAATAGACCGATCTGGCTGAAACTTGGTGAGCGTTCTTCCAAGAGATGCTACTAACTAAACATAACCTCGATACTCGCCAGTGATGCTATCTCTCTGACTTTGCACGGACTTTTCAAACGACCCTCGTAAGTATCAATAATTTACCTTTAATAAGGTTTTTTTTTCCCATTCAGTGAAGTATGTAGTTTTAAGTGTGGGTTTAAACAAAACATTTTCTCGTATCACTTTGTGACAGCTATATCAAATTTTAACTTAAGGCGATTAGTAAACTAAAGAAATTTAAGGGCAATATAATCGGACGAATAACCGAAGATTAAGGGGTGCATAAGAAATTATTAATGTTCCCATTAATTAATTATTCCCACAAGAATTAAGGATGAAAAGTTGTTTAAACACTGGGAGAAGAAAAATAATGTTCGCGAATAAAAGAATCAAGAATGAGTAATAAGGTAGGACTAGATTTAGACGACATATACAGGTATTTAGATGCACCATTTCGCTACGAAGACATAATATTCTCCACCAACATCTATGTGCTTAAGTCTATAGCAGAGCTAGCAATGAAATATGAATGTATTTAATAGTTATAGAATGAATGGAAGAAAATGATTAGTGAAGGATTACGTGATTTTAATTTCGGTTAAGCTATAAGGATGGCAGGAATATAGAGTACTGATCCATCCATTAGCTGTAGTTTATGTAAATAGTTGTATATAGTAGAGGGATGAATGTGTGAAGCGAATGTATTTATAAGTAAGAATGGAGAGTGAGTGATATTCTAGTGATAAGCATCTAAACGATGCTGGCTGTGTGGCGAAAGCCAATGCCAAAAAAAATACAAAATTAGATTTTAAAAGCGGGACGGGACCCATGCCCCACGGGACCGCAGCCACAAGAGGCTTATTGTGTCTTCCAAGGTAAGACTAAGGGACTTTACGCTTTGTGTCTGTAAAAAGACATTTAACAGGATATCTTCTAGTGTAAGGTGCCTTTTAAGTCTTAAGACTTAACAGGAGAATGTGAGTCCCCGCTAAATTCTAATTTACTGATTAGAAGATAGGAGGAGAGCAAACTTACGATGATCTAGAGAAAGGAACCAAAAAAGAATTTGTGATTGTAATAAATTATTTAGGTGGCAAAATATAAATTGGGATCCCATTTAGAAGGATTCTAGTAATAATGCATATCCCAGGATATTATTTAGCGATTTGGAGAAGCTTCCTCAAGGGCACTTTGATCCATCCGATCCTATTTTTGCATTTATCACAAAATAATTATTAGTAATTCCCAAGATGTAATAAAATCCAATTACTAACAGGCTAAAGTAAATAACTAAATCCCACTTAAAATTTTTAAAAAAATATAAAACCACACTAACATTAAATCTTATTTAATTAATGGCCGAATTAAATTTAAGAATATTCTATATTAATTTTAATTAATACGATAATAACACTTACATATTTTGACCGTGTCAGCCCCCTCAGGCGCAAGCGCAATAACTTCTAATGGGAAATCTTCTCTCTTTAGCGGGTAAAAGGCAACTACATGTATTTTAAATTGGAAAACAAAAAACAAAAACCAAAGAAAAATGGAAATAAATTATCATTGAAATGAAAAAAGAAAAATAGATTTTTATTGCGATTTAATGTGGATTTTAAAGATATCTAATCCAAATGTGCATATTACGTATTTGATTTCTTTTTAAAAAGCGTTTCCATATTTAATGAGAAGGAAAGACCTGTACAGTCCATAAAAAAATACAGAAAAGAAAACCCTTCAAGGAACCTAAATGGATTGAATTTAGAGTAAAGAAATGGATCTTTGGTAACATTGGTGCAGCGGCTATCCCTCCCTAATAACAATACACCGGTTATATCGTTTATTCTCGAAAACTTGTTTTAAAAATTTATCCTGAATTTTTAGGATAAATTTTAAATTTACTGATGGACAAAATTGGCGCACCACTCAGTTTTTGTTTAGTTAAAATTAAATAAATTATTTTCCGCTTTTGTTTTGGACGTACATCACTTGTCTAAAGCGATTTAGGGAGACAAGAGGTCATTCAAGAAGAGATGTACAGCAGAGAGAGAGAGAGAGAGAGAGACGATAGGTACATCCGGCACCTGGCTTTACGAAACAGGAGTATAACGAGAAATGAGATAAAAAGTCTCATAAGTCAAGTCCGAAATGTTTCCATCTCCAGCAGGACCGTTTGAAGAAGACTTAATGAAAGTAACCTTAGAGTCAGACATCCTGCTCGTGGCCCTCTCCTTACCATAGTTCACAAAATGACCAGGCTTCAGTTTGCACGTGAACATGTGCATTGGACTTAAGACAACTGGAAGAGAGTTCTCTTTACAGATGAGGTAAGAGTAGGCCTAAATTCTTCTGCGTAGTTACAAATGGCTTATTTTTTCAGCCAACAATATTTTGAAAGTCCAAAATTTGCACAAATTGGAAATCATAAAAAAAAAAAATAAGGGTGGTGCGTTAATTTTGTCCATCAGTGTATATATTCATAACTTTGTACGGTTCATAGTTTAGCAAGTATAGTGCCAGATGGTAACGTTAAGTGAAATCGAAAACTCTCTCTATCCCTTTTGGCAATGATTAAAAAAATCCACAACTAGCCAGAAATGAGAAAAATATACTTGCTATTTTCATAAAAACTGAGATAGTTAAAAATAGAAATATATTTAGTAAACTTTACTGTTTACAATTTGAGAATCTAAGTATGTTTCGTAAGATATTTTTAGGCAGGTGTACTTTTTTACAGAGCCTACAGAGCTGACCAGTTTTCAACTATTAAAAATATCTATGTGTTAACTGAAAAAAATTACTAGAATTTCAGTAACATTTGAATTTATACTTAAGGGGTTATAGGCAGTCAGAAATTTGAAAAAATCGATTTTTTTTATATATATATATATATATTAAAGTATAGTATCTCAGGAATGTTGTCCTAAAATTTCAAGTCGATCCGAGCAAAATTGTAAGAGTGAAAGTGTTTACAAGCCCCGACCGTTCGAATTACCATCGCTGAGCACAGAGCGCAACTTGCTACGCGGGAGGCAAGAATCCTACGCAGACAGCAGAAATCGGAAAACTTGGACATTTTGGAAGACATGGAGGACTTATTTTATGGGCCTGGAATCGATGACACTGTGTAAGTTGAAAAAAAGATTATCCAGGTTTTATTCGCAAACCTTTAACTGCTGAAAACTTTAAACGCGTTTTTCTCAAAACTACGTTTTCAAAGTCGGTGGACACGATATCTCAAAATCTACTGCACCGATCTTTTTGAAATTTTACGTATTTCTTTTACACATATTAAAATCGTACTTGGACGGAGGATTTTTTTTTTTCAATGAATAGAACTTGTTTTACAAACATAAAATGGTCAATTTTTTTTAGTGAAAATCGTGAATCAAACTTTAAAGTTGTCCCAAAAATTAAAAATTCAATTTTTTTCTAAATCCTTCGGTCAAGTACGAGATAAAGTCATCTACTAACGAAATCTTTTCGAAATTTTGATTTCAGATGACCCAGTCTCAAGATATCATGTCCACGAGAGGGTTGCATTTTTTTGACGTGTTGCATTAAAATATTCGCCATTATTACAATTATTATTAATTTGTAACGAAAAAATTACAATAAGTTCTTTAAACATGGACTGATATGACGCAAAAGTTCCCGAATAAAAAAGTAAACACGTTTTTCCCCCCCAAAAAATTTGAAAAAATGACTTTTTTGGCGCCTCTGACTGCCTATAACCCCTTAAATCAATGAATATCTTTTAATTAAAAGTTTTAGCTAGAGAAGTCTCTTTGAAAGATTTGTGACACGCCATATTTATTACATAAGATAGTCCATCTCAGTTTATAGATAGAACCAGTTAAAGGGGTTTTAATCATACAAAAATTAAATTAAATTCATTTAGGTGCATTTAAAGTTGCAGCGCATAGTTATTTCAAGTAACATTCTTTCTTTGGCGATTTTTTAGAAAAAAAAGAGAAAAATTTGACAGTACTTGATGAATTCATATAAGAATAAATAAGCAAATATAAATTTAAGATTATCAGAGATATATTGAATTAAAAATTTGGATCTCGTAATAATTAAAGGTATTTCCGCCCTAAATTAATGTCATGTATCAATGCAGTTTAATAAAATTAATACTAAATAAAAGAAAAGTGATAAATCAATTTTAGATGCAGTTGCATTCGAGTTCTCTCATTTGCTATTATTCAATAGCACTCTGCTTAAAGCGACTACTGATTCAATTTTCGCGAATTCGATGTAAAAAAAATATCGACTTTTACAAGATTATAACTCGAACACTAGAAGTTGCAAATGACATGTTTACTAGAATAAATTACATGGTGCAGAAGACTTAGAAGCTGTCCCTAGCTCTTGATTACACCAATCTAGTGATGGGATTATTCGACGGAAAAATACGGGGTTTATAAAAAGATATATGTAATTAATTTATTTTCAGATGTGTTTTTGCAAAAATTACCTATTCATTCTATTTACTGCTGAAATGATAACCCTAGAGATGTTATATGTAAATGCAACGTATTTCTTATCGCCCAACTTATTGCTAGGAATTACTAAAACAGTTATTGAGTAAATCAGAAAACGAATACTAGCGGCCTCAGAAAAACATAAAAAGCTGACAGTTAAATTGGAAATCTGGAACAAGGAATACACTAATGCTGGAAACATAGTGGAGCGGCGAGCAAAGCGGCGATGAAAGCGAAGAGCAAAGCGGCGAAATCAAACACAAGTAAACATATGGGACCGCGCATAGTGGCGAGCAAAGCGAAGATAGAGCAACGCTATCTCTAGAGAGTAGAGCAAAGCGTTATGACATGTTTGATTTCTTCGCTCTCATCGCGCTCAATTTGTAAAGGTTATTTTTCAAAGGTTATGGATATTGATACATTTATTGGTTTAGTTTGTTTAAAGAAACCTCTGTGGGACCATAATATTTGCGAAGCTACAATAGTTTTTAACAATTAATAATTAATAGTTAAAATTAATTAACAAGTAGTTAATGGAGAATTCAGGTAATTTTTGCTACATTTAATTTGGTTCTCAATCCCTTAATGCTAACTTTCATCTAAATACTAGGCAAAATTAAATTACATTTTCACGTCCTACTACTTCTGATCAGGACGAATTCTCCAATCCTTCTTCTGTAGCGTCGTACTACTCCAGTTTTTCAGATGAACAACATTAATTTACGACAAATCATGGAGTAGTGATTTAATAAAATTATTGTTTTTTTTAATTGACTAATTTCTTTTTATCTGTATATATTTCTATTTTATTTTTATTTATTTTGATTTTCTTATCTTAAAGTAACTGCTAGGATTAATGGGGTTACACTGGGCTAGTATGTAATCAAATGTTGATATAGACATTCGAAAATACGCATGAAACTTGCCAGGATGCTCCCGAAGTTGTTGGTACAAGTGATGGAATTCACCAAGTTCATTTCTAGACTTATTTATGTCATGTACACTGCAGCTCCTACTACTAAGCTGCTGCAAATATCAAAGTTTCAACGAAGAATTTTCATATAAAAATAGTTCCACCATTTTGTTTTGTCAAAAGGAGAACGCGACTAAACTCGTCACTATGTGCATGCGAATCTTTGCTCGCTGCTCGTCGCTCTCTTTGATTTGAAGCAGCTATCATCGCCGCTCCACTATGTTGCCAGCCTAACCAAGACAGATTGTCTCCCTAACAACAAGCAAACTGCCCATGTCAAGATAAAAACAAATCTTAAATTGTAAATACGGGCTTGCCACTGCAGATAATCGTAATAGACTCATCCGAAATAATATTGATAACAATATCCCCACTTAAAGTTAACTAGAAAAACAATACCGACAAAGTAAAACAAAAAACAATTCAACTGACAGAAATTATGTTTATATTGTTTAATTCAGTACAGAATCTAGTTTTTTACATTAAGTTTGAAGAGTTTACCGCTCTTCTGCACATTTCGATGGGTATTGCCGTAACTTCCACTCTGATTCTGTCCTTAAGTTCTTTCTGGGTATGTGGACGATGTTTAAAAACTTTTTCCTTTATGTACCACCAAAGAAAAAAAATCACAAATGCTCAAATCTGGTGAGCGCGCAGGCCACTACAAGTCAAATGTGCAGAAGGGCGGTTGAAAACTTCAGAATTCGCCTTCTAGAGTGCATCGCGGCTGACGGCCGCCACCTACGTGATATCATCTTTCAAACTTAATGTAAAAAACTAGATTCTGTACTGAATTAAACATTATAAACATAATTTCTGTAAGTTGAATTGTTTTTTGTTTTACATCCCTTTAAAACCGGTTCATACCTTTTGCCACACCCTGTATTTACGTACATCTAACCCACGTTAGATTCGAGGGTTGGCGACCCTCCAGTCCTGTCTGTTTAATGATACTTGAGGATTAGCGAGAGATTTGTAGGCACAGAATGATGGCGTAGATTTTGTCTTCCTCCGAGGAGCCAAATCCTTGAACGAAGCCTAGCTATACCTTCGTATCCTGACAGAATTACACAGTATCCACAGCCAAACCAATACAGAAACTTGAGTTTATTCAATCTACAATGGCCAGTGAAGAGGCAAAGTAATCACAACCTGATGACAATTCAGCCTTGCTGGAGTAATGCAGCTGTGATTCCTTACACTATTATTCAGAATTTATGGAATCACTTTCTAAGGAATATCAAATCTTTGGGTACACCAAGCCGAATTTAAAGGAACATCTTTTTTGGAATTTCCGAAGGCCAAAAATTGGATCATAGAAAAACGAATTTTGTTGCTTAATTTATAGTTTCAATGAAACTAATTGCATTATCGTGAATTATATTCGTGAATAGAACTAAATTCAGTCAAGATATCCAATGAAATCCTTCTATAAGAAAACTACTTGATACGTTGTTAATCTAAGTAATAGTCACGGGTAACTTTTCACATTAAATGCAAACTTGTTTTTACAAAGTAAGAAGAGCTCAACTTGAAAACAAGAATTATTTTTTAAAAATAGACAGGTTTCGAGTCATGAAAAGTTTTGAACAAACTGTTCTTTAGTTGAGGTATTGTTCTAGTGAAGGCCAGTAATTCTCTATTTCTGAATTTACTTGCATAATATTATTTATTTTCAATTTATTGGAATTTAACACTCTCCCTTCACACAATTTCAAATAGATTTTTTGTTAATTTAAATAAAAAATAAAATTATAATATATTATTTACAGGGAAAAAAAGGAGTACCACTTACCGTGTGAACCTAGCAGTTTATAAAATCTATATTCTAAATGGAGTTGCGGAGCCTTTGATTTCATTGGTTCCTGCAAAAAAGAAGGGAAATATAATATTTGAAATTAAAAATAAATAAATAGTTATTGTACAAGTGAGCTCCTATGGTATGAAAACACTATCTACAATTGTTCACAATTAATTTTTTAAGGCAATCGTTACAATAATCCAGAAGATATAATCAAATCTGAGACAAAATGACTACCTTTGAAGGTTAGGTTAGGTTAGGTTATATTGAGATTATATTGGATTAACATGAATTGTCGAACTGTATTAATAAAAATTCATAGATTTGTAAAAAGCTTTAACTGGGTATCAAATTTGGATTCCGAATTGTATTTGTGCTTGACTTTAAGTCATTAAGTCAACGCTACGTATAGAATGAGACCTTGAAAGAGAAATACAACTTTCTTTGAAGAACGTTCAATACGGTTTTAAAGCTTAAACTAAATAACACTGAATCAGTGAAATATCAGCGCAAAAACTTTAATTTGTTTTATAAAATGCTACCCCTTACAACGCCTTTTTTAGACATTAGCCGCCTCAGATTCATGAAGCAGAACTTCTTTTGGTAAATAAATCAATATAATAATCAGGATAAAATTATTGATAATAGGGAAAAAATGTAACGTGCAAATACCAAATCAATAAATTAGATTTGTATGTGGTTCATGTTTGATATTACACTTCGTCATGATCTATATAATATAATTTTAGCGGTTTAAAAAATCGGGTTAGAACCCCCAAAAAAGTAAGTTGAACTATAAAGTTCCGAAAGAAATCCTTGGAAAAAGAAGTTTTTCCACAAACTCTTTAGAATCATGATGACCTGAGAAAATTGAGTGGAAATACCTTGTGCTTCAACCAAAACTTTACTAAGTTTAAATTAACTTTTAGCTGGGCTTCATGTGGTGTGGGTAAATAAAATTACGCGAAGGATTGGTGATTCCCCTCAGCCCCACCACCATTCGGGTTTTTCTCTTTCACTTTCTCTTACTGCTTGATGAGAAAAGTATTGCTAACATTTTCAATATTTTCTATTTCGAGATTTCTGTCCCAAAAATTTCATTTCATTTTAAAAACTCCAGGATCAGAAAAAAGGGGAGATCCTTAGTTCGAATCCCTCATGTAGCTAATTTTTATTTATTAGAAAAAATTTGTATAGTAAAGTATGTGCTTCCGTCCCCGTCCGCGACACCTAATTGGTAGATGGACATTAAGTCTTGCCTGAAAAAATAGGCAATTACTTTACTTTACTGTACTTTAAATGTCTCAAAAAAATGATATGGGAATAAAGCTTCATATTTCTGTGGGGATTAGAACTCTATGATTGGAAATTGGTTGATTTTCGGCATTTAGGCAATTTTGGATTGTTGTAAAGAATCATCTACTTCTGTAGTTCTTGCTTAACATCTAACTATTGGCCCGGGAAGACTCTGCGGGACACTTCGTTGGCCCGGAGCCCTGTTTTGGGGTTTCGAAGTGTGTTAAGACTGCGGCCATTAAACTAACTACGGGTGCAAGTGTAGGTCTCAGGCGTGGTGGCTCACCACCACTAGGCAGAGACAGGCGAAGGAGTTCATCAGAGGCTATTCGCCGAGGCTGACCGCAGAATTAATCCGCCGTGGGGCTATAAGGATAACTGTAGGCTTATTAGCTGGCCACTGCAGGCTCAGAAAACATATGCATCCCCTAGCATGTGCCAACCCTTTGTAGGTTCTGCCAGGAAGAAGAGGAAACTGGCACTGCACATGTTGTGTCAGTGTGAGAGGCTTGTATGGCTAAGGATGTTACTTCTCGGGGGAGGAAAAACCAAGGCCTGAGAGCTTTACCCAGGAGGCAATCTCCAGAATTAAGAGTCTGATTAAAAGGACAGGTCTGGAGGGTGAGCTTTAAAGTGAGGGGGAGCCACAATAGATCCAAAGGGGTCGCAGTGGCATAGGCCTTAAGGGCCGCCCTAGTTTAATCTATTCTATTCTAACGTCCAACTATGGTAGCCAAATTTGGTGACTTGGAAGTCAGGCAACTTTTACGATCTATGAGGGCTAGATTTCGTTGAAAGAGGCTCCAATTCTGTGACCCAGTGGGTTGTCTTGCTTGTAACTTACTAGTTACTAATCTATTCGTCTTAAGTGACTGATGAGGGGTTCCTAGGCAAAGTTAGTATGAAATTCTAACCACCTCCTCTAGCCAGAAGTGCCCTAAATTGAGGGTTAATTTGAAACTGAAGACAGTTAGTTCGAGTCTCCTAGCCAACGGAGTCGTCTGTCGCCTTCCTTCTAAGCCACACTTTCAACACCCACAGTAAAGTGACTAAAATATGTTTTTCATAAAAATTTTCTTTTGAATTTTTTTTAATGATATATTAAAACCACACGACAAATATTCCAACAAAAGTATGTAATGAGTTTCACTTAACTAGGATAAGCAATATTCTCTGGTCAGTTAATGAGAGTTTTTAAGAACACCTCTAAGATGAAAGCTCTACATTCTACAAGCTAAGGTAAAAAAAAAAGGGTTGCTTTTGAAGCAAAATAAGTGGAGATTTTACAAACCAATAATAATATGGCTCAAAAAATAAACATGAACAGGTTTATGGTAACAAATAATAGTATTGACACAACAAATATAGAAGCCCTGAAATCAGTAAATGGTAGTTTTAATATATCATTAAATAAAACTTTCCGAGCTTCGAAGGCAATCAACTCAAATTTGGTTTCTTAGGCACTACAAGTAATTTGAAAAATCTGACTAACATCAGCAGTTTACTAAATGTAGAAACAACATTAATAGCTTCAATTAGATATAAAGCTACCCTCTGTTTTAAGCTTTGCCTTAGTTAAAATAATGATGGCTTTCAATTTACGTAAACATAATTATAGGTAGGTTTATTATAAATAATTAATTGTATTCTTACCATTTTAATGGCTACATGCTCGTTATTATAGAGGTTTTTCCCTGAAACAAACAAAAATAATTCATTAGTTCCAATTTTTCTCTATTTTCCTAATTTTTACTTATTTGCTAATAATTTGTATTGAGATTAAATAGCTTAAAAAATTATTCGAGGAGGATGGAAAGCTGTTAGATCTCAGCATAAAAATTGAGTGGCTAAATTCAGAATTTAGGAGTCACGACAGTGGTCTGCTTATAATTGTAAAATCTGCCATGATTGCTAAGATTCTTCTGGAGAGAAACTAGCCGCAAACTTTACAATTGTTCTGAGATCAATGCTAAAAAAGCAGTTTCTTAGAAATGGTAGAACGTGTTTGTGAGCTAACAGTAGTAAGTTCAAAAACATAAGATTTCGTTTAAATGCGCTTAAATCTTTTTAAAATAAGCTTTTGGTCAAAACAGATTAATTGGGACGTTAGAAGCATGTTACTGAACGAATTTTTTCGGAAATAACGTCACATACTTTTCTTTAAACGTCACACTCACTACATAAACAAGAGTTATTTCACTTTTATTTGTAACATTTTTCATGGGTAAATCCACTTAAGATATTACGGAGGAGTTGAGATGATTGGAGGCTAAAGCTTGCCACGTCAGTATTTTGTACCATTCTTCTTCCTGAATGTCAGGTACTACACCAAAAAATTCTTAAACCAGAAAAAAAACTTTGACGTGACTACGTACGAGGAGTGGCTATTAAATAACGAGACTATTGCTATAAAACATTTTATTTTAAATTTATACATATTTAGTTATTATCACCTTCAATAAACACCCCTCACCCATCCCTACAACGCTCCATGCGAATTTACCATTGTTCGAAACAGTGCTGGAAGTCTTTTTCTGTGAGCTCCTTCATGACGCGTGCCACTTTTTCTTTCACAGCTTTAACGGACTGAAATCGTGTCCCTTTTAATGCAGATTTGACTTTGGGGAACAGATAAAAGTCACAGGGAGGGCCAGGTCAGGCGAATAAGGCGGATGGCTTAAAACTGGGATGTTGTGCTTGGCTAAGAAACGTCTTGACAGACAATGCAGTGTGAGCCGGTGCGTTGTCTTGATGGAGAACCCATGACTTGTTCTTCCACAAATTGGGTTGGTTTTTTCCTTACTCTTTCACGGAGTTGAGTAAGTACCTCACGGTAGTAATGTTGATTAATTATAATCGATATTTTCATCCGTTTTGGGCGTGGAAGGGCGACCTGGGTGGTCATCCTCTCCCACGTATTCTCGGCCATCTTGGAAATGGCTTGAACCACTCAAAAACTTGCGCACGTGATTAACATTCATCGCCATAGACTTCTTTTAATAAAAGATAAGTTTCAGTAGCGGTTTTACCCAGTTTCATGTGAATTTTCACGACAATTCGTTGCTCTGCTACATGTGTAGTATGATGTTTTCGGCAAAACGAAACTAACACCTCTTACAAAAACGACGGTTCCGGTCAGACAGATTTCTCTACAAACACGTGAGACGCTGTAATCGAAAGAAAAGGTTTTACACTTCACTGCTGTCGGTCGTTAAGATTTGGCGCATACATAGTTTTTCTGTAGCAGCATTAGTCTCGTTATTTAATAGCCACACCTTGTAAACGTAATTTTACAAAAAAATCTCCCTATTACCTAAGTCCAGATGGATCATTTTTACATAAAACAGGTTTTATGAAAAGACGTTTTAGTCGGTTTTCCCTTGGCGAATTTTACCCTGATATTATTTAAATACATTAATATACTAATACATTTGAAAGTTAACATAATTAAATGTATACCGAGGGAACGCCTTATTGCGGAAGCAGATTCTTTCAGTAGTTCATAGAAAAAAAGGTGTACCATTCCAGAGACGGCTACAAAACGTTGAAGCCGATACACAACATCAATATGAAATGGAAAGCTAGCCCAGAAAAGCGGATACAACCTCTCGAGGTCACATCTAAATAAATTAGATAAATCCTTATATCGATTGTATTATCCAAACAATTGTAGACCCACCATTTTCATTCATACAAACAATTGTTCTGTTTACTCAAATCTTGTTTGTTTATTTATATTTTTTTGTCTGTAACAACGTGAATCTAGTATAAATTATCTGAAAAAACGCTTTCATTTTCTCTGAACAGCGGTAACTACTCTGACCAATCCTACAAACATTCTACAAATTTATACAATTCAAAAATATGATTGTAAATAAAGTAGTTGATTGGCAAAAAAAAGCTATATTTAGATATTAGATAGTTGATTTAATTAGAAACTTCAAGACAAAAGGAAAAATTGATTCATCCTCTAATATTCTATCTTCAAGAAAAGTCAAGAAAACAGAGATTAATTCATCCATATTGGGCATGAATCTGTCAGAAAGTTATAGTTTTTTAATTTTCTAGTTTAGTTTATGCATGGAGTTCAGCCGAGTTCGTCAAACTGTTCTTATCTCACTTCATACTTTGTGTTTATTGCATTTTTGAATTTATTGGGTGGTTCTTATCAACAAAATATCTAAAAAAACAAAAAAACGTACGAGATGAAGCTTTCATTCTAAATCTTCAATCGTAAAAATTGCAACTTAATTGTTGCAATAAATTGTTAGCTATTCAGGGCATTCAATTAAAAGATAATTACTGTCCCTTTAGGATGATTAGATTACAAGAAAGTCGGCTAGAAAGCCTATTCCAAAGATCTATTTTAGATGCACCAGTTAGAGTACCATTTCTAGTCTTGTCTGGGTGATTGTACTTAAGAGTCTGATGAGGTATATTGCCAGGGTAAAGTATGAAGGTACGTCCTGGAAGAGACAGAACTCAGAATCAGGCAACCAAGCTGAAATAAGCATATGTTTCATCATTATTCAGCTAACCAGGTCTATATGATCATCCGAATGGCCTTACTTACGAGGGTCGCTTGAAAAGTCCGTGCAAAGTCAGAGAGATAGCACCACTGGCGCGTATCGAGGTTATGTTTAGTTAGTAGCATCTCTTGGAAGAACACACACCAAGTTTCAGCCAGATCGGTCTATTTCTTTGTGTTTGGCATTCGTTTGAATCGAGGAAGTCGAGTGATTTTCAAAAAATGGACGAAAAAGAATTTCGTGTGTTGATTAAACACTACTTTATGAAAGGCAAAACGCCTCAGGAGACTAAAGAGAAGCTTGATAAACATTATGGTGACTCTGCACCTTCGATTAGAACAGTTTATAAGTGGTTTCAAAATTTTCAGAGTGGCCATATGGGCACAAGTGACGCTGAACGTTCTGGACGCCCTGTTGAGGTTACTACTCCAGAAATCATTGATAAAATCCATGATATGGTGATGGATGACAGAAGAGTGAAGGTGCGTGAGATTGCTAGTGCTGTGGGCATCTCGAATGAACGGGTACATAATATTTTGCATCAACATTTGGACATGACATAGCTATCCGCAAGATGGGTGCCGCGATTGCTCACGCTTGACCAAAAACGAAATCGTGTGAAGTGTTGCAAGGACGGTTTGCAGCTGTTCCAGAAGAATCCGCAGGACTTTAAGCGTCGTTTCGTCACTATGGATGAAACATGGATACATCACTACACTCCTGAGACCAAAGAACAATCTAAACAATGGGTTACCAAGGGGGAATCTGCGCCAAAAAAGGCGAAGACCGTTCCTTCGGCCGGAAAGATTATGGCGACTGTCTTTTGGGATTCGCAAGGAATAATCCTCCACGACTATCTGGAAAAGGGTAAAACTATTACAGGTGCATATTATTCATCGTTATTGGACCGTTTGAAAACCGAGCTACAAGAAAAACGCCCACGATTGGCCCACAAAAAAGTCCTTTTCCATCACGACAACGCACCAGCTCACACCTCAGCAGTTGTGGTCGCAAAATTAATGGAAATAGGGTTCCAACTCGTTTCATATCCCCCCTATTCTCCAGACTTGGCTCCCTCGGACTACTATTTGTTCCCCAATATGAAGAAATGGCTGGCGGGAAAAAGATTTTATTCAGACGAGGAGGTGATTGCAGAAACGAATGGCTATTTTTCAGACTTGGACAAATCCTATTATTCGGAAGGGATCAACAAACTAGAGCAGCGTTGGACGAAGTGTATAAGCCTAAAAGGAGACTATGTTGAAAAATAAAAAAGGTTTACCCCAAAAAATTAAGTAGTTTTTATTTTTGCACGGACTTTTTAAACGTCCCTCGTAGTCCATCAGCTTCTGGCCTGGGATTTCACTCACCAATCCTGCGACTTGCTGTACACCCAATCCTTGATTTACAAGACACTCTATCCTTGCTACCAAAAAAATGTTCGAGTTAAGTAAATGCTTGATAGGATTCCTACTAATGCCACAAGTGACCTAAAGTATGTCCAAAGTGGAAGGTATCTCATCTGAATTTGTACAGCTAGTTTTTGGCTCTTTAGAAGAGAAAACCTCAAGGTTCCCCGTTTTATCTTGTTCTAACCAGGAGCTCTTATTTCACAGATCTGGGAGTGCATAAATGAGCCTAGGACTGGTGAAGGAGTTTAAAGATCGATCGGCGATCCCTTCTGTAGCCAACATCTTGAATTACCTATTTCTTAAGTTGGAAAAGATCTTTTGACTTCTCTCTTCCCAATCACAAATCTGCTCAGAGGCAGACTACATCTGTTTTTTGTTTTAAATAAAAATACATTTTAAAACTCATTTAAAATTTTGTTTACGCAATTTAATGCTACAAAGATTAAAATGAAAACGTAGAAGGTAATGCTTTTGTTTACTGGAAACCTTGACAGCGATAAGAATGTTGTACAGATATTTAAACTGGATTTATTTAATCCATTCTTATAATAATAATATTATCATCCAAAATTTCTCTCGCAGTTTTATTATTATCATGAAAAGGATATTACTGAGCCGAATAGATAATATTTTTTAAATGTAAGTCTTTTCCTTTAAAACAGGTTTGAAAATCCCTCAACGCCTTTGGATAGGCACATAAAATGACAATTTTAAACTCTATTTCGTGAGTTTTCTGTACTTAAAATCCATACATCCTTTGGTGAAATGGCGGGCGTTTTCCCCTCATTAATGTCAAAAAGACAACCACCTGTTCATGAAGAACCAATGTTATACCTTTTAATGTACGAAATACTGTTATATATTGTTTTGCTATTAATTATTGGCATGATATTCAACTATAAATTGTGCACAAAATGTAAATTTGATTTGATATTATCTATTGATTCACTCGTAACTTGTTGCGAACAGCGTCAATTTATTTAAAGGGATTTTTTAAATCTTTTAACTGGTAAAAAGATTACCAGTCCAGAGGAGATGTACAATTTTAATCAATAAATGTAATGAACTCATAAAGTACGCAATTTTTTTGTATTTTTAATTTACTATTAACTGAACAAAAATAATAAGAGCCATTTTGAAAGAGCTAGCAACTTGACAGACCTACAGCAGTATCAACCGCTTGGCTAACTTCGTTGTATGCGAACAATAACAAAGACAAACAAACATTAACAAGAAAAACAAATAGTGAGATAAATAATTGATAATTTCCATTGTAATATCTCCCTCCATCAGGATATCATCATGTAAAAGACAAGGACCTTGGTTTTACTTAGAATCACTCCTATACATAGTCCATAACATAGTGGATTGTGTTAAGACATTACGTCGTACAAGATAAGCAGTAAATTATTTATAAGTTCTTTTTGTCAATAAGCGGTGTTGTTTAGAAAATGGAAATTTTAGAAAACTTTTAGGATGTGTATTATTAAAAACATTATGTATACGTATATAGAATTAGATTTGTATCTTAGGAGATTAAACCAATACACACTGACCCAGTAAGTTATTAGTCAGCTCTTAAATTAATGGCTAGGCTGTGGAATTCAGCTCTCTGAAGAAACTAAATAAAAATAAAGTTTATTATTCAAATGCCAATAGTATCTCCTCTGTAGTGCGAAGACCTAGTCCAGGGGTCGCCAGACGTTTTTGTTCATGGACCCCTATATAATTTTTCGAAATCTCCATCGACCTCCCATAAAAGTAATTTTCAGTTAATTAAAATAAAACTATCTATTAGGTACTATGTTTGTACATTTATTTTACGATTTTAAATATTTATTAAAGTAATTTTACATTGTGTAACAATAGTTTTATGAAAAATATCTTAATGTTGAATTTAAATACCTTAATATTTATTAAATAATAAGTAATTATAAATAAATAAAAATAATAAGTAAAGTAACTACAGCATTGCTTCTTAACTTTTGCGACCTCTGATCTGGACCATAGAAGAAGGCAAATGATAAGGACACAGGCACGGATTTCTGAAGATTTTTTAAGTAAAGTAGATTGGATACTAAAATTAAGGAATCTTAGGGAAGAAGTAAGGAAAGTGAGGTCCCTCAATGACCTTAATTCCAGTAATTCTCACTCTTAAGTTGAGAGACCCAGGAAATAGCCTTGAAAAGGTCACAATTGAGTGCCATAGGAACTAAAAAAGAATGTTACCCCAAAACAGCAGGTAAAGGGATAGGAGGTTTAGAGAGGGTTATAACTAGATAAGGTTTAAGCGATAACGATTGGCAGCATTGACGCTCTTAACTGATAAAAAAATGACCTTAATTTTCCGGAAGAGACTGGAAAAGAAAGACTCGATTGCTGTATGGCACTGGGTTCGATTCCTGTATACGCATTGGTTCACTAATCAAGTCAAGTCATTAGCTGAACCAGTCATACCTTAAAGAATGCCTCTACTAAGCAGGAATATCGATATGTTTTCCCTATTTCTGGAAAAAATAAATGGAAACCTATAACAAACTGCCTTTACAAAATTTAAATATTTAAAATTAACTAAATTAGTATGGGGATCGACAAAACGTTCTCTCTAAGCATCCAGACATTACAGTCAAAAATACTACGGAAACTTCTTAACTTTCAAATAGTGACTTTAATATAGTACAGTGTAGTATAGTGAGCTCCTTTCTATGTATCTAATCTCACCATCCTCAATGACTTCAAATTCCCTTTCGTTAAAGATCTTGCTAAAACTCGTTTTCTTTTCATTCCTCTACAGCAGCTCATCCTAACCTTCTAATAGAACACCTATCTTCTTCTACAATACTAGGTAATCCACCAAGAAGATTGAAGAGAAGATGACCACAGCGATCTACTCTCATCATAAGAGCAGACCAACGTATGCCTACGATAATGGAGTGACACTACTGAGTGCCTTCTCCAAAAAGTATACCCTGATATAGTTTTATCAAATAACACATTTGCTTGTTGCAACAATTGTTGTAGTTGTAAATTTCTATAGAATTAAAAAGTTTTAAAGAGAAAAATTAATATGACTGATGAAATAAAAACCTTTTTAAACATTTATAATTAAAACAGATGAAAAAAATGGAGTAATATAGGAAAGCTCTAAATGAAATGGATACAAATTATTCCAGCAGATCGCACTGGTTATCATTTATCTTTGACAGCGAGTTACATTGAATTTACAAGTGGATGGAATCTGATTAATGCCCCTATTTTACTCGTTTCAAAAAAAAACAAAAAAAAACACGAACACACACCCAAATAAACATGACGTCATCACTATCACATCACAATTTTTAAAAATACCAATATGATAATTGTCAAACCAAACAGCGTTGGGTACAGTTTTAATTCAAATGAAAGGGGGCTTATTATTATACTCCTTAATGCATGGATTTGTAGATAAATCTGTTTATACATCAAAGTACAGAGAGGGAGCCACATAAAACATTGCAGGCAATAAAAATATAAAAATAGAAATTTGCAATAGTCAACCAAGAATAACTTAAATAACGGTAAAAGTCTGGTATGAATTGTCACGGCACTTTCTATCGCCGAAGTTAAGTTAATTTTTATTGAAATTTACAATTTGTTCTAAAAAGAAGACAGTATTACCAGCTTAAATGCTCGCTCCTTCGCTTGCTCGCTGTCTCCACGATCATACATAAAAATACGAAATGTGCTTATTAAATAACGAGACTATTGCTTTAAAACATTTTATTTTAAGTTTATACATATTTAGTTATTATCACCTTCAATATACACCCCTCCTCTATCTCTACAACGCTCCATGCGAATTTACCATTGTTCGAAACCGTGCTGGAAGTCTTTTTCTGTGAGCTCCTGCATGACGCGTGCCGGTTTTTTCTTTCACAGCTTCAACGTACTGAAATCGTGTTTATTTTAATGCAGATTTGACTTTGGGGAACAGATAAAAGTCACATGGGGCTAGGTCAGGCGAATAAGGCGGATGACCTAAAACTGGGATGTTGTACTTGGCTAGCAAACGTCTTGACAGACAATGCAGTGTGACCCGGCGCGTTGTCTTGATGGAGAACCCGTGACTTGTTCTTCCACAAATCGGGTCGTTTTTTCCTTACTCTTTCACGGAGTCGAGCAAGCACCTCACGGTAGTATTGTGGATTAATTATAATCGATATTTTCATCCGTTTTGGACGTGGAAGGGCGTCCCAGGCGGTCATCATCTCCGTCGTCTTCTAGGCCATCTAAGAAACGCTTGAACCACTCAAAACCTTGCGCACAGTGCTGAAAGTCTTTTTCTGTGAGCTTCTGCACGAAGCGTGACAGATAAAAGTCACATGAGGTCAGGTCAGGCGAATAAGGCGGATGGCCTAAAACTGGGATGTTGTACTTGGCTAGAAACGTCTTGACAGACAATGCAGTGTGGGCCTGCGCCTGGTCTTGATGGAGAACCCATGACTTGTTCTTCCACAAATCGGGTCGTTTTTTCCTAAACCTTTCACGAAGTTGAGCAAGCACCTCACAGTAGTAATGTTGATTAATTATAATCGATATTTTCATCCGTTTTGGTCGTGACCCAGGCGGTCATCACCTCCGACGTCTTCTCGGCCATCTTGGAAACTCTTGAACTACTTAAAAACTCGCGCAAGTGATTGACATTCATCGCCATAAACTTCTTTTAATAAAAGATAAGTTTCAGTAGCGGTTTTACCAAGTTTCATGTGAAATTTCACAACAATTCGTTGCTCTACTACATGTGTAGTATCATTTTTCGGCAAAACGAAACTAACACCTCTTATAGTACAAACGACGGTTCCGGTCAGACAGATTCGTTGCTCTACAAACACGTGAGACGTTGCAATGGAAAGAGAAGGCTTTACGCTGCACAGCTGTCGGTCGTTAGGATTTGGCGCCTGCATAGTTCTTCTGTAGCAGCAACAGTCTCGTTATTTAATAGCCACACCTCGTAAACACAAACTTTCATTATGATTATGATTGTTTGAATTGCAATACTCTGTTTAGTTTTTTAATGTGAGAGAATCGCACAATCTCTCACTGCAATTATCAAACGTAATGGAAAATGGGTAAAGACCCTAGCGAAATAACTACCCCTGATGGGGAATACTAGAGCTTAGAATTTGATGGAGTAGACAACACGGTAGAGCAAGATGTCCTCTTATACAATTTAAAAAACGAAAATTCCAAATTTCAACACCTTTACTTCACACAAGCTGCGAAAATCTACGATAGGTGGCCAAAATGTCTGCAGGAACGCTACCCAGAGGGTATTACCTACAATAATCTTGCACACTTACTGAGGGTGGCCTTGTGAAACATTAAAATAAATTCCCATGTATAATCGACAACTTTTTCTTTAGCAGAACAAAACACTTCGGAGAGGTTAATAAAGTAGTGGTTATACAACTCGAATGTATGTACACTTTCCGGAAGGTATAAAGCAAAAACAAAAAAGGGAAGTATGTATACAGATGGCAGCGGTAGTAAAGATAGTTCATATAGAGTAAGCAGAGATATGAGCCAAGCTGTTTCTTCTACCGAACAATGTTTGCATAATTAATGAAACAAAGGATGCTGGGCAACGCGGGTGGTGTAAAGATGATTTAGGTGGTTGGCTTTAATAACTACACATTACACTAGTTTATCATTTTAAACATATTATTAAACCATCTGAATTACAGAGGCCGGAGTTATTGATATAGTGGTTGTGAACGCGAATTTGTAAGTGGCGGATCGTTGGTTCGAGTCCTGTTTGTTCTTTATTTGTAAAGCAAAAAGTAATGCCTATTTTTTTCAGGCATACTTGGGCAATCTACCATGTTAAGTTAGGTGTCCTGGACGAAGGCGACTAGCAAACATATTTTGCTGTAAATTTCTTTTATTAACCATTAAATGAAATCCAAGGCCTAAGACCGGGGTACCGAACCCACTAAACCAACATCTTAGCTTTGTAGATCTAGCCTATAACCACTCGGCTACCGTGGCGCTCAAGTTACTATAAGTTAGAAAAATGTTAACAGTGAAGTAAGAACTTCAGCTCCCTGAGCATGAAACTTAATTTGGTAAAATGTTAAAGCTTGCCTTAAAAAAAAGAAGCAATTTACTCAAGTTGCTCATCTCTTAAACTTTGACGTGACTACGTACGAGGTGTGGCTATTAAATAATGAGACTATCGCTATAAAACATTTTATTTTAAATTTAAACATATTTAGTTATTATCACCTTCAATATACACCCCTCCCCTATCCCTACAACGCTCCATGCAAATTTACCATTGTTCGAAACAGTGCTGGAAGTCTTTTTCTGTCAGCTCCTGCATGACGCGTGCCGCTTTTTCTTTCACAGCTTCAACGGACTGAAATCCAGAAAAGCAGATTTGCCTTTGGGGAACAGATAAAAGTCACATGGGGCCAGGTCAGGCGAATAAGGCGGATGACCTAAAACTGGGATGTTGTACTTGGCTAGAAACTTCTTGACAGACAATGCAGTGTGGGCCGGCGCGTTGTCTTGATGGAAAACCCATGACTTGTTCTTCCACAAATCGGGTTGTTTTTTCCTTATTCTTTCACGGAGTTGAGCAAACACCTCACTGTAGTTAATGTTGATTAATTATAATCGGTATTTTCATCCGTTTTGGACGTGGAAGGACGACCCGGGCGGTCATCATCTCCGACGTCTTCTCCGCCTCTTGGAAACGCTTGAACCACTCAAAAACTTGCGCACATGATAAACATTCATCACCATATACTTCTTTTAATAAAAGATGAGTTTCAGTAGCGGTTTTACCCAGCTTCATGTGAAATTTCACGACAATTCGTTGCTCTAATACATGTGTAGTATCATGTTTTCGACAAAACGAAACTAACACCTCTTACACAAACGACGGTTCCGGTCAGTCAGATTTCTCTACAAACACGTGAGACGCTGCAATCGAAAGAGAAGGCTTTACGCTGCACAGCTTCGGTCGTTAGGATTTGGCGCATGCATAGTACTTCTATAGCAGCATCAGTCTCGTTATTTAATAGCCACACCTCCAGTGTGAGTAAGTATAACTTCAAGTTTAGAAGAAATGATATTGGAAGTTTTAAAGAGAAAAATTTTGTGATTCCTAGACACATAAAACAGGGCTGCAACTTACATCTTAAATCATGAAACAGTGGACACCTGGAAATCTGCATTGGCAGGACTGAGAACGAACCTAGCCAATCATTACAATAAGGTAGTTTACAAAGCAAGCCTGAAACATATACAACAGACTGCTGCCTTTAGAAGCTGATCTATCACTTGATTAGTAATTTAAACTGCCTCTGAGATAGGTTAATTAAACTAAAACAGAAGACGAATCGCTAGTTCTGAATTACAAATCTTACAAAGACTAAGTGTACACTAATTCACTATTATAATTCAGGACAAACAGAAAACGTTTTCTATTTTCTCGAAAGATGCGCTATTTTAAGAGATTTTTAAGGCTCTTTTATTTCAGCAAAGATGCTTTATCACAAACAGAAATGATATGCTACCTAATTACTCGTAGAAGTAACTACATAGTTTAGCTGCTCAGTTTAATTTTCTAAGCTGTAAATTACAGGATGTTTTTTGGTTTCCAATTTCAATTTTTAATTAATAATAAAATTCTATTTGATTACTCTTTCTAAGTTTCATGTTACAGCACTCCAAGCAGACGGTAATAAACCAATGAGCTTCAAGTACCTGATTATCTAGTTATTTATTTCAATTAAAAAATAAAGTACATTCATTAATTACTGTAGAAAAAATGTACTTTATTTGCAATCAGTTTTTCACATTGGGTAAAATGGTTTTTGGCAATATTTTCGGAACTATAATAAATCTGAACTTTGTTATATATCTTTAGAAACCAACTTATTCCTAATATTGGGCAGTTCTGTAACATAATAAACATTATGTAGACCAGAGCTTCAGTTGGATGTCTATTACAACTTATCCAGGAATTAATTATCCAGAAAAATGATTAAAATTGAGGTTCTAAAATCTAATCAACTCCGTACAGGCCTTTTTAACTCCTAGCTGTGCACTCGGACTTGAACTGTACGGTACAGCTAAGCTCGCTTATCTCAACAGCATCCAATCCCTACAACTTGAAGAGACTTAGGCACCTTTCCATTTTAACAGACTGTTCTCACTGACCTGAAAATTCAATTTGTTGTTTTCTTTTACTCCAATTCCGCGTTACAGTAAATTTAATTCCAAACTGTCTCAACTCTATAACCTGCTCATGCGTAAACTGTGTGCCTCCAGCTTCGCTTTCCTCGAATTTCTACGCAACGCTAAAAGGGTTAATAGAGAAAGACTTGTTTTGAAATTGATTTCATCGATATCCTGGATCGATATTCAAATCTTTTAAGCAATTTCGCTTCACGTATGTTTATGTAATCTCATACGCTTTATTTTCTATTTTTCTTTACCAACAGTGATTTACAATTAATGTTGCTAACTCTTCATTTAATAATTGTTACAGAAATATTGGCGCCCTGAGGTTTCCCTGAGCCATATTTTGAGTTTCCTTCTCAAAATAAAGAAGTTCAAGGCTAATATCGCTAATCTAACTGGAATAAAGTATGAATTCCCAGGACTTAAACCTCGTGAACTCTGTAAATCTAGCGAAGTTGATAATTAACAGCTCTTCTTGAGTACTTGCCCTGTTTTTACCTCATTCAGACACAAATATATCGCTACAAATCTCGCACAAAACAAAATGGAATCTTTGATAGTGATTAATGAAACTAAATTGAACAATATTTATATTATAGTAATCTACTAAATCTAGATTTTGCAAAAAAAAAAAAAAAATTACAGTTATAAAGGAGGATTTGTCCTATATTTTAAAGAAAATTTGGGAATTTTATCTTTTATAGAAAAAGAGAAAAAAAAAATCAAAGTTGGGTGTTTTTCAACGTTACGCTTTTTCGTGCAGTTTTTGACGATCAACCCTTGTACAACTGTCCTACCGGACAGTTTTAATATGATTGATTGTTTAAAATTAAGAAAATTCTTAATCAAATATTGATGTACTTAAATTATTGATTATTTTTTTTTTTTTGGCGCATCAACAGCTGAGGTTATTAGCGCCCGGAGTTTTTTCCAGTGTACTGCCGGCTTCCGGACAGTGTTCTCTCGTTACAGACAACACTATCCATCACCGGACAGTGAGCTGTAAGAAGCTCCTAGGAAGAGAAAATCTAAGGGTCAGCTGCTGGATTCGAACCGGGGACCTTCGTGTGGGAGTCCAGTATGCTAACCTCATAGCTAATCCCTTCCCTAATTATTGATTATTATTTTGATTTCTAGTAAGATGTAATCGATTATTTTGGTAAAATTGTACTGTTCTATTTGTTATAACTTCTGTTTCTATGTATATTTTATTTATTTTGTGTCCAAAAAAAATTGTGTACTTCTTTTATGTTTAGACTAAGCTATGTATAAATCAAACTCTTACTGTAAGACCAAGTCTTTATAAGCAACAAATACAATTAATGTTGCTAAATTGCCGGGTTTGCAAATAATCACAATTGCAGACTGTCGTCAATCATATTCCGAATAGATTTTTAGTTTGTGATTTTTTTTTTTTTTTTGTATTTTATGGCCAAGTTTTTCTCAATTTGGTTATTTTTATAATATACGATTAGATACTACGGCCTATTCCATGGTAACTAAACGACAGCGAGAACACTTGGAATTCCTTTTAGTGACAAAATAGCAATTGGCGAGACAAACACTGCGGTTAAATTGGAAGTGTGATCGTTGTAGCCATTACTCTCGTTACAGTCCACGAGGCACCATTTTTTATATATATATATATATACAGATGTTTACAACTTATCACTGGAGGTACTCAGGTGGAAAATTTTCCATTTTGGGCTTCTCAGATTTTTCTTTCTCTACGGATCGTTCTGGAAAAAGCAGTTTTCTTAGCATAATTCTTTGTATGCGAGAAAAATGAGGTGGGTTTCCTGATTTCCTGATGTACCAAAGTAACTGTACTCTACAAATACTCTACGCTACTCTATAAATCGTACATCATATCGCTTCCATCATGAATCAATCCTAGAACAAAACTTTCTATAAATGCATCTGCGGTAGGTTCGTGAAACATTAAGAAAACACCATTTTAATGTGCGCAGCTGTAGTAAAAATCAGTCATGTCTATCGATTTCAATATCTTATGTAATAAAATAATAATTAATCCAAAAGTATCAGATAAAAACTAGGTCAATAAGTAAATAAAACTTATTTCCTTAATGGAGTAATTAAAAATTTAATAACTATTATGAATACGCAGTATCATTGATTTAATACAATATACGAGTATAATGGACTTGATTAGACAGCAACAAAAATGTCGTTTGTTTTATTTATTTTTAAGATCACTTAATATCAAACAAATACCTCAAAAGGTATAAGTTACCTACATTGAAAATAATAATCTAACTGTAAGATTTTAGTAGGTCAATGAAATAAAAATTACAGATTCACGTACTAATTTACGTTAGTTACATTAGTATAAGTTACAGTGAAATTTTTTAAGTTACAAATGAAAGTACTAAGTTAGAAATTCCAGTAATATATACATAAAAAAATAAGCAAACTTTTTTAAAAAACTAACTAAAACCTTAAAGTTAAAAAAACTAGAACAAATAATTTACAAGCATTGTAACTTTTCTGCTTAATTCTAACCTTTTTTTTTCGGCCCTAACATTGAAGATAAATTATTTGGAGGATGGCCAAAGATGAAAAAATTATCAAGCTAATAATATTTTGGTAGCATTTTAACCTAATATTCAGGATTTCATGTTACCAGCTTAAATGCTCGTTCGCTCGCTCGCTCACTGTTCTCTCTAACCACGATCATACATAAAATACCCACACAAACATTTAAACTTTCATTATGTTGATACTGAATTGCAATATTCTACGAGGTCTGTAAATTAAGTAATTAGACTGATTATTTTATTAAAAAAGAATTACAATTCTATATTGTCACCTTCAAAATAACTTCCTTCTGAAGCCACACAGCGCTGGAGACGTTTCTTCCACTCCTCTTAGCAGTGCTCGATCTCCGATACTGGAATAGCCTTCAGCTGGTCGGTTACAGCCGTTTGAATGTTTTCCACTGTCCCAAAATGAGTTCCCTTGAGGTGATTTTTCAACTTCGGGAAGAGAAAAAAGTCACAAGGACTCAAGTCAGGCGAAAAACTCGTTTATTGAAATTGCCAGGATGGCGAAGTCGAAGATCAAATGCATGCTGATTTTTTTTTTTTCAACATCCACGGAATCGTCCACAAAGAGTTTCTACCAGTCAATCAACACTTTTACCGAGAGGTTCTTGAAAAACTTCGAAAAAGGGTCATTCGTGTTTGACCAAACATCAAGAACAAGTGGGTGCTGCATCACGATAATGCTCCATGTCACACAGCAATTTCAATAAACCAGAGTTTTTGGCCAGTAAAAACATTCCTGTGGCTCCTCAGCCTCCTTATTCGCCTGACTTGAGTCCTTGTGACTTTTTTCTCTTCCCGAAGTTGAAAAATCACCTCAAGGGGGAACTCATTTTGGGACAGTCGAAATCATTCAAACGGCTGTAACCCACCAGCTGAAGGATGTTCTAGTATCGGAGTTCGAGCACTGCTATATGGAGTGGAAGAAACGTCTCCAGCGCTGTGTGGCTTCAGAAGGAAGTTATTTTGAAGGTGACAATATAGAATTGTAATTCTTTTTGAATAAAAACATTTAAAAAAATCAGTCTCATTACTTAATTTACTTACAGACCTCGTATATAGTTTTTAGTGTGAGAGAATCGCACAATCTCTCTCTGCAATTATCAAACGAAATGGAAAATAAGTACTACTGGTGGGGAATACTAGAGCTTAGAATTTGATGGAGTAGAAAACACGGTAGAGCAAGATGTCTTCTTATACAGTTTGAAAAACGAAAATTTCAAATTATAACACAATTTGACTTCACAGAAGCTGCGAAAATTAACCTTTATGGGCAACGTTTCACTTAGAAGTGTCGCTATTTCTGGTGCAGTGGTTTCCAAAATTTTTGAAACATCGACACCCACTATTTGTTCACAATAAACTGTCGCGCCTCCCTTGCCTATTTTAAACAGTTTAATCTTACAAACACTATGCAGAGCTATTTTACACAATTTGCGAGTTATAGCAATCGCCTAGACCCGAGGGCTTTAACCTTCTTTTCCTCCCCTTCACGAACTCCATGTTAGTAAGGTAAAGGGCCACGTCACGCACCCTCTTCTCAGAATAATCACTTATTAAACACATAATGCATACACTAAAATTAGTTTACCGAATTGATAAACCTGCTTTATCGATTTCGAGCTTTTACTGCGAAAAAGATCCACATCTATAGATGCATTTACTACTCCACTAGAAAACGTTTTATTGAGCATTAGGTAAATTTTAAATAAATGTGAAAATTAACTACTTTTTGGCTCACTCTTTGCAAACGACCTCGAAATACATATAGTACATAAAAAAAAATTAATTATATTTATCACCTTATATTTATTTCAATACACTGCATGTTTTTAAATCCCACCTTTTCTGAAGTACCATCAAGGGGATCCATTGAAATAGAATACGGACGGACCTTCAAGCGGTAGGTTCGTGGACCGCAGGTTAAGAACCTGTAGCCTATACAATTGCATACAGGATGCTGTCAGGATTAACACTAACCAAACGCTGTGAAAAAAAAAACCGATGAAAATGGCGATATCTTAGCTATATGACCATATGCCTGCTGTGCAAAACGGGAGGTGTAAGACGGCATAGAACATATTTAGATGCACCATTTCGCTACGAAGACATTATATTCTCCACCAACAGTTATGTGCTTAAGTCGATAGCAGAGCTAGCAATGAAATATGAATGTATTTAGAAGCTATAGCCGAATTAGAATGAATGGAACAAAATGCTTAGAAAAGGATTACGTGATTTTAATTTTGATTAAGCTATAAGGATGGCAGGAATATAGAGTACTGATCTATCTATAAGTTGTAAGGTTTATGTAAATAGTTGTATACAGTAGAATGATGAATGTGTGAAGCGAATGTATTTATAAGTAAGAATGGAGAGTGAGTGATATCCTAGTGATAAGCACCTAGACGGTGCTGAATGTATGGCGGAAGCCAATGCCAAAAAAAAGAAAACAAAAAAAAACTATACACAGTGAGTCACAGGTAAAACTGCTTTTTGGACGATACTATGCAAATTTATAACACTTGGCCAAACTGTAACTACAGATTTGCACAGTTTATGGGCCAGAATTCATGGGCTAGTACGTCCCGAATATCGGGAGCAACACTACTGCACGACAATGCACCGGGCTCATAAGAGTAAGATTTTAAGTGATTTACAAAGCCGAAAACCGAAAGTATACTGGTGTTCGATTACCCACTCATCCCTAAATTTGCATGATTTAGCACCGTGCTACTTTTGGCTATTTCCAAAGTTAAAATTGGCGATGAAAGGAAGGAGTTTCGACTCAATTTTTGGATATCAAGAACGCTTCGACAACCATTTTGGACAGCTACCAAGAAATGTGTTTGCAGAGAGCTTTAAAACATTCTACCAGAGGATGCAATGATGTATTGACTCAAAAGGTGAATATTTTTAATAAAAATTACTAAATTAAAAATAAATATAATCCTGGATTTTATTTTATATCCTGATTTTTATAACATTTTCCGTGGGGCACAACGAGTATAATTCCAATGCTAGCTGCGCTCGCCCTCGGTGGTTGGCGGGCGACTAAGTGGCTCCCTTCCACAGTTTGGAACCTGAACTGCTGTATTAATTGAGCAGTTAGCGTTCCTCTCATGTTAAATGGAAATCTTGGAACCATTTTTTTAAAGGGAAAAACAAAGAAAAGCTAAAACAGATACTCCGCAAAATCCTACTTTTTCCAGTTCTATGAAGCCTTAATTGTGCCCTAATAAGTAAAGTAAAGTAATCGCCTACTTTTTCAGGCGGGGCTTAACGTCCAACTACCAATTAGGTGTCGTGGAAGGAGGCGTCTAGCAAACATACTTTACTGTAAATTTCTTTTATTAACCATTAAATAAAAACCAAGGCCACTAGACCGAGAATCGAACCCAGTACCACAATGCATACTAGCTTTGCAGGTCTCTCCTCTAACCGCTCGGCTACCGTGGCGCCTTTCTGCCCTAATATTAAGCAGCTGTTAGACAAGGCTTAACTTTTATAGAACCCTTCCAATAAAAACAAAACAATTTCCCACTGAGAACCTTTAAATGTGATGATGGTAAATGAAATATGAGAAACTAGTAGAGTAAAACAGAAAAAAGAATATTTACTTCCATAAAAAATGAAAGAAGAAATATCGCAAGCAAAGAACCCCGTTTATTAGTAAAGGTTGGCCAAGTTCTGTTAAAGAAAGATAAATTAACAACTTGTATTTTGTATGTTACGTATAGCCCAACATGGGGTCTCACCAGAACATATGTATTCATTCACTTAACTGCAGCAGATGGTAAATAAATATGCTAATATGTATTACCAGACAATAATAAAGAAGTTGTAGATATGGTCGGCGACAGCCCTTATACCTCGTACAACCTAGGCTACTAACAAAATCTAATTACCTAAATCTTATTTTATCAAATAGTTGATGACAGTTGGACTTATGTTAAATATTGTGTAAACTGTGATGTAACAATTCAGCCTAAGTTGTAATGGATACTTTATTCAACTCTTTGAATCTAATGGCCTCCTAGATGGGAATTTTGGTTGTACAACTCACATACGATCTTATGTTAGATCTGTAATAGAGTTGCGGAGCCTGAATTTTGATCCAAAGAATCACATATTTAACAAAATATCTTCTATCTAAGTTTTAGCTCAACTGCAGTTTATTGAAATGCAATTGATATCATTCAATTGTGCAGCCAATTGTCACCTATTTTAATGCCCACCATTCTCTTCTTCAAATTTGTAAATCACTAACGCAGGCGCACTAAATTGCATCAAATACAAAAACAGATGAACTCTCAGAATGAACGAATTTAAACTTAATTGCTAAGAGAAAATATTGTATTCTTCAAACTATGCGAATTCAGAATCGTTTCTGAAATAACTGACTGATCAACATCTACTTTATCCATCAAAGATATAACAGAATAGAATAGATTAAATTAGGGCGGCCTCAAGGCCTACACTACTGCGACCCCTTTGGATCTATTGTGGCTCCCCTCACTTTAAAGCTCACCCTCCAGACCTGTCCTTTCAATCAGACTCTTAATTCTGGAGAGTGACTGCTGGGTAAAGCTCTCAGGCCTTGGTTTTTCTTCCCCGAGAAGTAACATCCTTAGCCAGACAAGCCCTTCGCACTGACCACAGCACGTGCAGTGCCGTTTCCTCCTCCTCCTGACAGAACCTACAAGAGGCTATCATCTTTGGATCTATTGTGGCTCCCCGACATTAGAGCTCGCCCTCTAAACCCGTTCGTTTAACCAGACTCTTAATTCTGGAGAGCGACTACTGGGTAAAGCTCACAGGTCTTGGTTTTTCCTCCCCGAGAAGTAACATCCTTAGCCAGACAAGCCTTTCGCACTGACCACAGCACGTGCTTCTTGACACAGAACCTACAAAGGTTATCATCTGCCAGGCTCATGCGATGCATGTGTTTTCTGAGCCTGCAGATTCATGAAAGATAATAATTTATAAATGACCTTTAGCTTCAAAATCAATACAGACAGAACTAAATTAATACACACTGCTTCAAAGCATTAAGAACAGTGAAACCATAAACAATAACGGTTTATGTGCTCATCAAAGAGCACGACCATAACTCTAAAGAGGCGCTAACGTTGTTTTTAGTTGCCTAGGCTATTAGTGCCTTAGTTTTATCTAGATATTCTTAAATATGATTAGCTTAACAATTTCTCAATAACTACGTGTACTACAGCTAACATAGATCCTAGGCATTTTCACATTTATTCTTTTAATTGGATGATATTCAATGAAGTGCAGCCTTTTTAAAAAGGCACTTTCACTTACACACAGTTTTATCAGCGTAACTAAAAAGGGAAATGAAAGCATTTTAAGAAAAGCTATTCTCTTCCTTTTTGAAACATTTTTGTGGAAACTTTAGCCTCAAGGAAACCATACTTCCCGGATATACCCGGTTGAGCCGATTATGACGTACAATAACTAATCCACTTATTACCTGAATGTAATTTACGGTGGTTCCAATCAGTTAAAACTGTTGTACTATTGTAAATTTTACTCTAGATGGTTTTGAAGTTCATGTCAGCCAACACGTGGTTTGAAAACCTCTGTCACTGATCTAATCCTTTCCTAATATTTAATTAACCACCGGTCACACACTTGGTACAAGTTCTAAGTTGGACAAGAATCTCTCGCTGTAAAGTATCAAAATTTAGTAACGAGAAAATTGCTTTTAATGATTAATTTTCATTAACAGAGTTTCTCAAATTAAGCTTTCAAAAATGAAAGCCATCAAGATAATAAAAAAAGAAAAAAACCCATATCCTGGAATTAAGTAACCATTGGACCATTGTTTTCTTGTGAAAGCCTCCCAGATCTAGCGAACTGCGTGAGTTACCGACCTCTCTTATTAATAGGTAACTGACCCTGAAAGTATTGGGTTGGCAACTAAGTGATTGCGGATTTTAAATAAGAAGGAAAATTCAAAATTTTTGCTTAAAAATATAACTTTATTCAATTAAGCATTTTTCGTTTTTGTCGATGACCTTTTACCATATTTCAGGCAATGTCATAATTCCATGTTCAGAAAACTTCTGATTTTTGCCAGCAAAAAAACGAATTAACTGTGATTTTACATCATCAGCATCATTAAAAATTTTACGATTTAAGGAGATCTGCATGGAACGAAATAAATGGTAATCTGAAGGCGCAAGGTCTGGGCTATATGGTGGATGTGACAACACATCCCAACCTAGTTCCAATAATCTTTGGTGGGTGACCAAAGATGTGTGGGGCTTTGTGTTATCATGCTGGAAAACAACACCCTTACGATTTGCCAATTCTGGCCGCTTTTCTTGAACTTCATCGCTCAGTTGGCGAGTTGTTCAACGTAGACGCTTGAATTAATCGTTTGGTTTCTTGGTAAAAGTTCAAAGTGCAGAATTCCTTTATAATCTCAACAAACTGACAGCATAATCTTTTTTTGTTGAATCTCAGCTTTTGGTGACGTCTGGGCTGGTTCATTTTGCATCATGCACGACCTTTTCGGATTAACCTTGTTGTAAACTAATCTCTTTTCGTCGCTAGTAATCAGTCGTTTCGGAAATGGATCAATTTTTTTTTTTTAATGCATGTACGCGATACATTGAGCTTCTCTGCAATCTCACGAGTTGTGCTATGACGATCTGAATCAAAAATAGTCTTGATATGGGTCTCATCAACTTCAACTGGACAGCCAGATCGTTGCGCATTTTTCAGTGAAAAATCACCAGAAAGAAATTAGGTAAACCAATTTTGACACTGCCTTTCTTTCAAGGCTTCATGACCATATACGTCACATAACGTCTTATGTGCTTGCGATGCGTTCTGGCCTCTTCGGAAATAATATAATAAAATTTGTCTGAAGTGCGCGTCTTGTTAAATTGGATAAAAAGGAAACTAAATGACATCGATAACATTTTTTTTACTAAATTAAAGTCGAAAGTCCTAACAACAAGAAAACAATCCAGCTCAGATGCTTTGATCACGTAAACAAAGTAAAAGAATGTGCTAAAACCATCTATTGGCAAAATCCGCAATGACTTAGTTGCCAACCCATTATATCAAGATTTAAAATAATAATAAAGCGAAACGATATGAGCTAAATTAAGAGAAATGGTCACAAAATTTATAATTGTCAACTTTATAATATTTATAGTTTTTGCAGCAAAAGTTTATTTATAAGAGTAAGCGAATAAATCACCAGAAACTTTACTTTTCTGGTGAAGCGGCAAGGAATTACGGTTCAAATGTTTTAATAATTAAGGGTAAAAATCTCTTCAAAGTCTTTGAAAAATCCTTTTCAAAGGCTTAAAACAATGTTTTATTTGCTCAGCTCGCAGTGAAAATAATGTTAATGGATGTTAAAATAATGATGCGAGATTGGCCACTTCTTTGACAAAGGAAAAAACACATAAAGAGCTTGTTATTACGATAGATTAAGAACAAAAAGCTACTTTTTAGTGGAAGGATTAATGTAAAACAAATTTTCGAATGATAAATAGTGGAAAAAGAAGATATAATTGCCACAGAGTAATAGAACAGATGGACATACCGCCGAGGAAGTGGAAAAAAAGAAAAATCAATGGTGAAAACAAGAGGAGCATGGGCTAGAGATGTGCCGTTTGTTAAGTGAAGCGTGCTGTGAAGAACAATGGGGCGCGATCGTGTACTGACGCTTCTGCACTCCTGATCAAAGGGAGGAGCTAACCAATACACTCGTCCCAATCACTTCTCTTCTCCTCTGCACACAATCTCATCATCTTGTTACCAACTTAACCCCATTAACTAATATCTGCGTCTATTGTCTGTACTCACCACCAAATCTTTTATATATTCTTCAAAAGAATTAAATTCTTATTTTTAGGTAATGAGTCCTTTTTTTTTAAAAAAAAAAATAAAATAAAATGAAACAACAAAAACTCTGTTGTAAACACAGACAACTAACACTGAAGCAACTTGTAACAATTCTAATTTTTAGCAAGACACAGATTAATTGGCGGTTCAAGGTCAAATTGCTTCATCCCTTCCACTAGCCCACATCACCTTTCTACATCCGCTGCGCATGCGCTAAGCTAAGTGTTGAAAATAGTGTATTTCATGAGTTCAAATATCGCGAAACTTGTCTTAAACTATTCAGTTTTATTTTTCTGAGTTATCTATTTAATTATGTGGCTTGGTGCAAGAAGTGCCAATGCCCAAAAAAGGATTACGAGTGTACGTCCTCTTTGGTTTACCTGGAGGGGGGGGGGAAATATTGATGCTAAATTTGACATTGGCACTAGTAAGTTTTAGTAACCCAGTTACTTACTACTTTGAAATTGACTTCGGCACTCCTTGCAAGAAAAATTTTGATGGTTAATATATCAAAACAGATTTTTTATTCATTTTTACCAAAATCTGACATTGGCTTGCACCAAGCAACCGAATTATTTTTGCACGCTATTCATCTCAAGGAATTTATTTCAGATCTTCGATACTTACGTCTTGTCTTTTCTTTCAATACCAACTATTACATTATTACCATGTCTTACGACTATTTTACTTAATTCACTATTCTAGTTGAATGAAAACCTGATGCCATTTTCTTATTTAGTGCTCAATAAGTTTAGACTAGATGGCTAGCTCCGCTTCCAAATAAAAATTCAATAAAGTGTTTACTTTTTACAATAAAACTTATAACTTTATTAACTCACCGCCGCCATGTTTTAAGAAATTCAATTCAAAATGGTAGAAGAAACTCACCTGAAACACAAATCAATTTTATTAGTCAATAATTTTAATAATTTTAAAGCTTAATAATAAACTAATAAGAAAAATAAAATTAACGGACTAATGTAACGTGGACTTCACATTTTCAAGGTTAAATAAGATTTAGTTTAGAATAAAATTTATATATTTTGCTTCTTTCATTTTATAGTAGTTTGTTTTACGAACAGTCAGCGTAACAGAATAGAGAAATGACACGGGTATCTATGTTAGCCATCACGCGTATAGTGTCAAGGAGAACAAAATTTTATACTAATATGTTATTTTTCAGAGGGAGATAGAGCGGGCACCATTTCAGAGAGCGTGTCATGACACAAACAATATTGCAACACTCAAATCGTCTCAATTTATACAAAAAATACGATAGCAAAAAATCCTACAAAAAACCCTACTTTTTCCAGTAATATGAAGCCTTAATTGTGCCCTAATATAAAGCAGTTGTTAGATAAGGCTTGACTTGATATACAAAAAAACTATAGCTATAACTGAGGAAAGTGTGGTGTACGAGGGTCGTTTGAAAAGTCCGTGTAAAAATAAAAACTACTTAATTTTTTGGGGTAAACCCTTTTTATTTTTCAACATAGTCTCCTTTTAGGCTTATACACTTCGTCCAACGCTGCTCTAGTTTGTTGATCCCTTCCGAATAATAGGATTTGTCCAAGTCTGAAAAATAGTCATTCGTTCTGCAATCACCTGCTCGTTTGAATAAAATCTTTTTCCCGCCAGCCATTTCTTCATATTGGAGAACAAATAGTAGTCCGAGGGAGCCAAGTCTGGAGAATAGGGGGGATGTGAAACGAGTTGGAGCCCTATTTCCATTAATTTTGCGACCACAACTGCTGAGGTGTGAGCTGGTCCGTTGTCGTGATGGTAAAGGACATTTTTGTGGGCTAATCGTGGGCGTTTTTCTTGCAGCTCGGTTTTCAAACGGTCCAATAACGATGAATAATATGCACCTGTAATAGTTTTACCCTTTTCCAGATAGTCGATGAGGATTATTCCTTGCGAATCCCAAAAGACAGTCGCCATAATCTTTCCGGCCGAAGGAACGGTCTTCGCCTTTTTTGGCGCAGATTCCCCCTTGGTAACCCATTGTTTAGATTGTTCTTTGGTCTCAGGAGTGTAGTGATGTATCCATGTTTCATCCACAGTGACGAAACGACGCTTAAAGTCCTGCGGATTCTTCTGGAACAGCTGCAAACCGTCCTTGCAACACTTCACACGATTTCGTTTTTGGTCCCATCTTGCGGATAGCTTTGTCATGTCCAAATGTTGATGCAAAATATTATGTACCCGTTCATTCGAGATGCCCACAGCACTAGCAATCTCACGCACCTTCACTCTTCTGTCATCCATCACCATATCATGGATTTTATCAATGATTTCTGGAGTAGTAACCTCAACAGGGCGTCCAGAACGTTCAGCGTCACTTGTGCCCATATGGCCACTCCGAAAATTTTGAAACCACTTATAAACTGTTCTAATCGAAGGTGCAGAGTCACCATAATGTTTATCAAGCTTCTCTTTAGTCTCCTGAGGCGTTTTGCCTTTCATAAAGTAGTGTTTAATCAACACACGAAATTCTTTTTCGTCCATTTTTTGAAAATCACTCGACTTCCTCGATTCAAACGAATGCCAAACACAAAGAAATAGACCGATCTGGCTGTAACTTGGTGTGTGTTCTTTCAAGAGATGCTACTAACTCGATACGCGCCAGTGGTGCTATCTCTCTGACTTTGCACGGACTTTTCAAACGACCCTCGTAGGTGCTGGCCACTTTTTATAAATGTTTTCTTGTCTAATGGGCTTTCAAACGGTATATCATTTTCCAGGATTCCTTTTATCTTCGCATGAGAAATTACGTTTGTTTTGCAAGAAAACGTGTTCACGAGCAAAACAGTGTTAGTTATCAAGTTGTTTAATTCATTGAAAACTCTTTTAAATGGACCAGTAGTCAATTTTTACAGTAGATTGTCTTAAAATAAGGAAGTCAAAGGTTACAAATTGCACTAATAAAAAGGCTGTTAAGGTTTATTCACCTTCTTTTCTTTTTCAACAGTGTAGTTGTGTGTGAAATTGTAATTTGGAGTAAGTACATATGAATTTTTGTTTATAAAAATAGTACTTGTTTAAAATATTTCCTAACATTTCCTCAAATATTCCAGAGAGATCAGCATTTTTTTTTCTTCTTTTTTTTAGTGCAATTTGTTGTGCAAAAGTTACACATGATTGTTTTCACGAAGGCAGTCGCGTTTAATCTATACAAAATTATCGGAGAATTATCCAGCATTTGTGATAATTATCGCAGGGAGTTTCTTTTCAAGACTGTTAAATGACGAGCGAAGCGGTTGCAAAACTGACGTATCCAGAGCTGTTCATGTCGAATATTTAATTTAATATAAATTATTGAAGTATGAATACTTCTTCGATATTTAATTCAACAGTACACAATTAAATTACTACCTACAATCTGTTTTACAAATTAGAATAAAATTAATTGTTTTTAGTTATTTTTCATTCTATATTCTGTCTGCAGTGAACGTTTTTGCTGCTACTGTTAGTAACCGGTTTGTTTTTAGTAATAATATTATTTCACTGTTTCATTTAGATTTCAATATAAATAAACAGTGAGAAATTATCAACTACGATAAAATTATCACAATTGTAAAATTGTTTTAAGAGTTTTGTTTTGTTTTTAATGTTTAAAATTGATCAAAAAAGAAAACATTTAGTTTGTTACAGAAAGGTCAGGGATGATATAGATAATATGTTTTACTCTTATAAACTCTCAAAGTCGTTTATCATTATTCGTTTTATCATTATTTAGTAACAACCATCATTTCAATATCTTACTTTTAATGTCAGATAAATTTTTGTCAGTATCTCCTCAAAATGTCGTATTAATTACTAATACTAAGTTTTATTTAAACTATTAGTTATTTGAAACAAGTTTCGAGTCTATAAAACAAATATAATGGCTAAAGTAAAAATTATTGTTGAAAGTAAATTATACTTGTACAATAAACTTCCTAAATGTTCAGTTGGTATGATTATATTACTTGGTTGAAGTGAAATTATAATGAAAGTAATAGAAAGATAGAAGTGGGCAATAAGACACAAGTTTTAGATACGATAGTATTAGTGTTACAGTAGCGTACAAGTTGGTTGGCTGACTAGAACTGATAGTCGGCTCCATTGTGCTAACTACTGAGAGCTATTACTCTACAACACTGTAAAACAGCCTTTACAAACTGCTCTGTAATTAGTGGTGATCACGTGACTAACCCCCTCTATCTCTGAAAGCACAACTAGTTACTATACAGCTAGTAACTAAACTGCAAGTGAGCTGCATTAAACATACTGGCTTAACAATCCCCCCACAGTAAATTTTATCTTCGTCAAAACTTAACTGTAAATCGTAACTTATTGTTTTATTTTTTTGGACCGTTGAAAACTTAAAATAAAAATAAAAAATCAATCAAACAAGTTGGGTAACAAGAAGGATTGTCTGTGGAATATTCACAGCGTGCATCCTTACTCATCCTGAAATTATACTTCGCACACATGCACAGATGAACTGCCTTTCTTTCTCCTGAAGGCGACCCAATAATGGCAAATCGAAGTTCACCTCTCTCATCCCAGAACCTTAGAAGAATGGTTTACCAAATGGGTCATTCAGCTAAGGGAAACCAAATTCCAAAATATTATTTTCATTCTTCGTGGCATCACATTCTAATCGTACCACCGATTTCGTGCGGCTTCCTTGGGCTGTTTATTGACAAAAGACTAAATTAGAACCTTTCTCATGCGGCTACAGAGAATCGAACTCACCAGATGTTACCGCGACTATTGAAATGACCACCACGCTATTTGACCACATATCCTGTCTCTCTTAACAAACAACCAATTTAAAATGGTTCTACCGGGAAGACCGGAACTAAACTTGAGAGTTCAAGCAATTGAGATTCCAACTGGCGTAGAACACAATCCTTTCAATATAAAATCCTCCGTTCACCTGTTAACACTCGCTTCTACGTTTCCAAACCAACTACAGTACAACCTCGATTAACTGGCCCTCGGTTAACCGGATCATGTTGAGTCATCATAAAAACACCTGGATCGGCGCCGAAACACAAGTTAATTTTCGGTGGCGACAGAAACATTTTTTGTCTTCCGATGTAACATAATTGTTAGGGCGTGGCAACAACTCTTTTATACATGATTTTCTTGAAGGGTCGTTATGTATGATCTCTGGGACGAAACAGTAATGTATTACTGTGTAATACTGTGTATTCAGTTTAACCAGGATTTCAGTTTTCCGGGGTGGGTATAGGCCGGAGGTCAGCCCGGTTAATCGAGGTTATACTGTATCCTGATCCTTTGCAAAAAAAAAAAAAAAGAAAAAATTCCACCAATCCCTGCAACCCTACTGGAATCCCTTAGTCCGCCACCATCTCATCTTCCACACAGTGCCAGATAACTTTCCAAGGCGGTTAAAGCGCCTGTGGCCTTACGAGTTCCTCATCACAAGTTACGAGAGCAATTAGTTCCGTAAAAAAGGAGTGTTACCCCTGGGTAGCTTCTACCATCGAAGTTTGATTAGCACGAATGGGTGCATCAAGTGTGCAGCATTCAGTGTTACCTATAAGAGCCTCAAGTCCGATTTTTTTAGTATTGCGTGACGGTCACAGGTAATTTAGCTAAAGATATTGGTATTCAGAAGTACGAGGACGCCATAATTTTGGCCCTAAATAACCTAATCTCTAGAGACATTCTATGGATTAAAGAGTTAACAGGGATGACTCACTGGCGCCAGCCGTAACCCTCCCTCTATCCCCTCCTCAACACTTGGAAACCACCCGCACACTCTCTGGGAAACCCCCATCAAAAGAGAAGAGTCGGCTTATTGGGGATGATCATGTTCTACAGCTTTAGAATCCTTCCCTTTCCACCAGGATCTGCTCTATATTTACGAAGGCTTTCCGGTTAAGGTCAAATACATTCTAACTAGGAAAGGCTATTTACTTCAGAGGGGGTTCAGCATTTTGAAGGCGCCGGATTTAGTCACAACAGCCTCTTAGCACACCATTCCCAAACATCTCTCCACATTTTGTGAGGATAACTACATTAGCCCATCTCTCAGCAAGATGGAGAGATGTTGAGACCTCAATCCCGGCTAAAGGAAAAAGTGAGCTGAAATTCCATGAAGACAAACAACAAGAAGAAAACATGACCTCCACCGGCTGAAATTCCTATCAGATACAATGGTAATATAATATTCTCTTTTCAATTAAATAAATTTAAATGAATAAGTTACATTAATATAAGTACCAAAATCCGACTTTGTTCATTGCTATAATATTATGCAACACTCTTATGAAAAACAAATTATTCATATTCAAGTTTATTACCAGGTGAACTTTAATACAATTACTGTACCTATTACAATGAGGTTGGGTTAGTGAAGTTTTGTCTAAAGTTCAAACTAGCTTGAGAACACAAAAGGAATCCGCAAAACAAAGCTAGCACTTTGTAGATGTTTATGTAGAACGGTAACAAAGCGCAATCCACTACTCCTTAAAACCATTTACTGCAGCCAACTTGTACTGGGGTTATTTCTTTATGGAGTAAATAGCCATTGGCACAGATGGATGTAAATTATAGTTGCGAGTTCTCGGTTCGAGTTATTTTTTTGCAGCGTTTTTTAAAAATATTTTACTAAAACATACATTCACACCTACTGATAAAACTTTTTTAACAAATCAAATTTCTTTGGAGGGCTTAGGTAGCTTAAAGACAGTTCTCATCGTTAACATTATCACCTCGTTTAGCATGTTTACGTGAAGCCTGGGTTCTAAAGATAAAATTTTTTCACGCAAAAGTCATTGATGGAGAATTAGTGAAGGATTGGGTAAATTTAAATGAACGTCAATGTGATGGGCCAAAGATGGAAGGACAGTTAATTTGATCAACAGTATTTTAATAAACAAATTAATGTCATTTAAAATCTGTCCTTTCCGTAACAGATTGTACGAGCTGTAGGGCTACCCCCTAAACATTCAGGTCGAAATTCTGATCGAATTAATGAAAGGGACCAAGTCACCCGACAATGATGTTACGATAATTTAAAATTATATTACATATTCTACAAACTATAACGGCCAAAGTGCCGCTGGTAATTATTTCAGCCAACCATTTGACGATGAATAAAAAAACTAACTTGTTTTGCTTTTAATAAGAATATGGGGTTATTCATTTATATTTGCTGATTTATTACTTATTCAAATTTTTTCCCCCCTAAGCCTGATATTATGCTACGAATTTTTACGGAAGATGACAAAAAGCAGGAACGTTATTTCAACAAAATCCTAAGTAGAAGTCGGTCTTTTTGCACCAATAAAGTTAAATTCATCTTTCAGTAAGGTCATGACCAATGTTTTCTGGGATGCAAAAAGGTTTACTTTTTATTGATTTTGAGGCCTGAAATATGTTAGAGAGAGAGTGTGGGAGAATGCATTTTTCAACAAGGAGAATGCACCAGCTGAAAAGATTCTCTAGCAATTGCTGAACTTGGGAATTTGAAGTAAGAATTGTTAGAACATTCACTTCGAAAGAAATTTGTGGTGGTCATAGTTTACGAGTCAAAATACGAAGGAATAACAGCCGTAGTACAGGGCATTTAGCACATCTTCTAAGAATCACTCAATATATTGTAGTACCAACTCATTGAAGGTAAAAACAATGTTTGTTCACACAAAAACGTTTAACGAACGAACAGCGCATTGAACTACTAAATTAAAGGTGACTACGGGGAAAAAGCAATGCATTTTATTTGAAACAGCCTTCCTCTGCGTGTTTTTAGAGACCTTTCTAGTGCTGCACGAGAAACAAGACAAATCTCGGTCTTGAGACAAGTCTCAGAGACGAGACTTGAGCAACCGAGACCGAGACCGAGATCGAGACATGATATATATCTCGTCGAAAAATCTCGGTCTCGTCTCGGTTTTTCAAATATTAATTTTTAGCTACAAAATTATAAAATTGTGTTCTTTATTAATAAATAATCATTACGGGTATTGAATTAATTATTAAAAGATACGATTTTATTATATATGTTCAATATTACTACATCTATTTGACTTCGAATTACATAAGTAAAGTAAGCAAAGTAAAGTAATCGACTATTTTTTCAGGCGGGGCTTTACGTCCAACTACCAATTAGGTGTCGCGGACGGAGGCGACTAGCAAACATACTTTACTGTAAATTTCTCATATTAACCATTAAATAAAATCCAAGGCCTAAGACCGGGAATCGAACCCAGTCCACAATACACATTAGCTTCGCAGGTCTCGCACCGCTCGGCTACCGTGGCGGCCCCCTTCGAATTACCTAATTTTTACATAAATTCACTAAATTTCACTATTCATATCATTCATTCATTCAATTTCATAAATTTCTCTATTAATAATCTAATACTTTGAACTTAGATATTATTTGAATTATATTTTAGAATTTTAGAATTAATGAATTTGAAAAAAAAGACTATCTATGCACCTAAAAAATATTGCCACAAATTTTCGTTTTTAAGATACACTTTGCCCAAGCATTGATACATAAAAGAGCTTTTACTGAGTCAGAAGTTAGAGAAGATCTTCTATTAGTCATTATCAACGCAGCTTGCGAAAATAATCTTTCCGATGGCACTGAAGTTGCACATATACTAAAAATATCTTTCGCCATTCTAGACAAATTTTTGAAGGAATTCTCAAGTGTTTTCCACCATTCTAAAATGTCAACGTCTACTGGCGCTTGGTCTAATTTGGTGTAATTAATTATTTCTGTCTTCCATGCTTCGGTGATATTTGCTGATTTTTGAGCAAATGGTGCAAAAATATTGATGCAGTCGTCGTCGTCGTCAAAAGGTGAATCACCAGATTCTTTATCTTCACCAACAGCCATAACTAATGGAGCGGGAAGTTTGTTGGGAGGTGTATTTTTTATTTCACGAATCGACTTGATATAGGAGGCAGATATGTTATTTGGGTCTTTCATTTGGCGCGTTTTTAACATCTTTTTAAAATTATATAAAGATATATAACAGTAATAGTAATATATGATGCATTGAAGTGTAAGTAGTTGTCTTCTTTTACACACATTTTCATTTCCTATACATAAATTAAAATAATTATTAGAAAATAATAACATTTTTTGAAAAGATTATTAATAGCAAACCGCTTTTAATACTTAAACAAAAATTCAAAAAAACCGAGACCGAGACCGAGATATCTCGACGAGACCGAGATATCTCGACGAGACCGAGATCGAGACTGCATAAAGTCTCGCCTCGTCTCGGTCTCCTGCAGCACTAGACCTTTCTATCTCGTTAAAAAAAAAAAATCTATGCACTAATGCCAAAAGTGCTTTTCATAAACCACTGACCCTTAGATTTTCTCTTCCTAGGAGCTTCTTACTGTCTGGTGATGGACAGTGTTGTCTGTAACGAGAGAACACTGTCTGGAGGCCGGTAGTGCACTGGAAAAAGCTCCGGGCGCTAATAACCTCAGCTGTTGATGGGCAAAAAAAAATAATAATAGTGAGAAGCCGCTTGGAATTTTTCTGATTTTCAAATAAGAAATACAATTTCTGTGTACATCAACCTTTTCAAATGAAAGCCCAATTCCGGTACCGCTTTGTCTTGTCCCGACTGCCGACAGTGAAAATAATTTTTTATTAATTGCTTGCTACATTGCAATTAATGAAGCACAACTCAATTTTTTTCTTTTCTTTAAGCATTACACTTTTTCAGTCATCTCGTTCACACCGTTATCGCCTGATCAGTTGGGCAGTAGTGTTGTCACTGTCGGGTGTACAGTAAACTTTCGTGTTTCTTATTGTGATTTATTTTTATAACCCTTTCCAATATCACGAAACATTCATGGACAGATGTTTTAAATATAATATTACTTTCATGCATACATTTTACACGATATGTTGCTTGAACGTATATAGTTTTGTGCTGTAGTATGTGTTCCTTTCTAGACTTTTCAAAGATCACTACCCGAACAATGAAATCATCTAAAAAATGCAATAAAATTGGAAAAACTTTTTCATTAAACGAATAAAAAACTAAAGGCTTTATGTAATAAAATGATGTTATTAAATTAGTAATTTTATCCCTTTTGGGCTAAGTCTCGTTTATTTCGTGGTCATCGACCGTTTTCGGGCGTTCGCCCTTCAATAATGGAGGATATCTTGATAAAGAGAGAGAGCCGCTTTATCACGGTCACGCACAATACAAAGTCAGACTGTATGGTAACATTTTACCTTTTATGAATAGTAATTGAGATAAATATGAGCAGCAGTTGAAAAATTAATAATGATGACAATATTTTTAATATTAAATGAATGCTTCACTTGCCAAATCGATTAATTAACTCCATAAAACAAAAAGTTGAGAAAAATGAGAAACTAGTACATATATATATATTGTTTTTTAAAATTCCTGTTAAACAATAGATTCAAATAAACGATGTAGATTGCTGCAGATGTACCTTTTATCTAAAGACATATTTAAAGTATAAGATGGAATATATCGTTATTATTACTACAATTTTTACCGTGATTAAGGAAGTTAATCGATTTGGTAAGTGAAAGAAAATAAATAATTCAAATTCAGTCACAAGTTTATATTTCTATTACAGGAAAACTTTATTATATCCATTTTTTATTAAAGATCTTAGCAAAAATTAGTAATAACTGTTCTGTTACAAATACTACAAGTATTATTACTTAGTTTAAATTGATTCTTCAACAATCTAAATGTCTCCTTCGTTAGGAGTATTTGAGCTCCCGTCATGTCTATTTGTCCCTAAATTTTTATAATAATCATGTTAAATAGATGTTTAAGAAGTCGCCAATTGCGTTGTATAAAGTGATTTAACTAAATTTTTATTACAATTTAAATTAGACTATGGTGTTAATCAGATTGGCTTCTGAAATAAATTATTGATTATTCAATGGCTAAAAACCTTTTTGCCATTTATTAGTGTTAATACTTGATATCAGCCGAAATTGGTTTTGATTATTATACAGTTAGGAGTCAATAAAGTGTTCAGATATTAAAATTTAATAAAATTCAGAAGGTAAAGTCAATCGATTTGGCAAGTGAAGTATTCAAATGATATGTATTTTAAAGATATATTATAAATTCAATAATTTATAATGTGCGTACTCAACAATGTTTGCAGCTAATTATTTTTTTTGAAAATGATGACTTTCACGTGAGGATTAAGATCAAGGAATAGTAAGAGGATAACGGAAAGTGTCAATGCTTCCAGAAATTAATAAAAAAATCATTTACATTTATAGCTCTACCCACATTTAAGTAAAAGAATGATAATCGCTAATTTTTTTCAGGCGAGGCTTAACGTCTAATACCAAATTAGGGATTGTGTACGACGGGCAGGCGGAAGCGGAAGATTGTAATTAATAAGTAATATCGACATGGAGGACTCGAACTGAGGATCTCTTTCTTATTAGTCCTGAATGTTGAAAATGTGGGTTAAGTTGGCAGTGCTGGATACTACCGCTAATTCTATCTGTCGTTGGCACACATGTTTATTGTATCCCCTGGCAGATTTCGGACTTTAATTAGTTAGTATCTCGCACTACACTTGCTGACAACAGATAGAAAATCAAAGAAATAACATCATACTAAAGAGTTATTAGGCTTATGATGACTACTACGAAGCAATGGAGCAATGGTGTACAAAAAGATAGGCGATCACTTAGAAGCATTCAAATATGAGATAGTATTGTCTGAGCGCTATAATGGCCACAAATTTATCGCGGCCTACAGATCGCGGTTACACAGATCGTAACTTTACATGAACTGACATCGTTTAGCGAAAGCCGTGGTTTCTCAGCTACTGAATGTGGAAATATTAACAAATGTAGTTCTGTCTTCCGATATAATGGCTCCCAAATACAGCAACGATGAACCTTAAAAAGTTCTTAGACTGGACAGAAAGACTTTTGGAAACGTATTTCGTTAACAAAAGGAAGTATACAAGGGGCTCCGTTTAATGGGGCGTTAGTTAGGAGGTAGAGAACTAATCCAAAGATTTGGTATCTCCAAAGAGCAAGTCTTTCAAGAATTACCGAATCATCTTTTCAGAAAGCGCCATGCTATTTCAAGTTCTACTACTAGATAAATTCCAAGATGTTCTACAACATTCTGGCTAGAAATAAGCGAGGAAAACAAGACCTACAAGCCTACAAAGAACCAGAAACTGTGAGAAGTAACCAGGTTTTATAGTGCTTTAGAATAATTTATGTAATCTTCCGACTGGGTATCCTTTACGTCAGAGGACACTTGTGAAATTTTAAAAAAGGAAGAATAATGAAAGAAACTATTAAAAGCATAGATCCTGCTCATAAAAGTAGATAATAGAAAATATAAAGGATCGGGAGAGGGGGGGAACAGTCCTGAATACCTTAGGCAGGAAGTAGTTGGTGGTTTAACGACAAGGACATGGACAGATGTAACAACAGCAGTTCCAAATAATCTTACTACCATTAAACCAATTGTTGGCAATTGTTGTTCTTTCTTAAGTTCAATGTTGTATTTACTGGCTGTTTAGTACATTATTAAGATGTTGAGTGCGCTCCTACAAATAATCAACCTTTTTTTGATTTTAAATAGTAAAACTCACGTTAAAAATTTTAAGTATCCACTTCTGTAAAAAAACAGTTTTTAAAATCTGGCAATTCACAAATGACGAATGTTTTGAACAATGGCCAGAACCTTGTAATAAATTATTCTATTTCAGTATGCAGTTGTATATGTAAGTCAAGAATATCAGAGTAGAGGTTACCTGGTAACTTACGAGTTTTGCGCCACATTAGACTTTTGGTTACCAATTTTACATTCTTTCGATCTATCGAAATGAATAGTTTTATTCATTTCCCAAACTTATCGAATTCCTTCATGATTTCTATCAGAAATCTTTTCATGATCGTCCAATACGTCTTCTCTCTCCCAGTAATGTCCAAAAATCCTTAAGAAGTTCCTTTATATGAGCCTGCCTTTATATGAGTTAAATGTACTCCCACTGTTCAACAACTTCTTCGCGTAAGTAAATGCCACAGCCTCCTCCTTTGTGAAGAAGCAGTACTGTACGGGGAGTGGGCGATCACAATGTGTCTCAGGCTTTTTGATAATGTGTGGCATTTTGTGGTATTGTCGAAGATCAAAGACATCCTACATCCTTTAAATCATATCTGAAGAGCCAGTTTTGCTAATCATACTTTTCTGCCACCTTTCATTTGAAAGCAGCAGTTCCGAAGGAAATTGCTGGTCCTATATTATACATAACTAGCGATGCTGATGTTTCTTTGAAAATAATAGAAACCATCAGTCGATTTAGCTCGCAATCAAGATTATTCGACGAACGACGTTAAGTTTACTTAATTTGCAACTGTATATAAAGTACAACAAGAAACAGAACTGAGAGAAATGGTGCAATTATAATGATTATGAGCACCCAGAGATACAAGTAACGTGAATGATAACAAGACAGTTCACCATATAAGCAACTTGCACAACAATCTCTCTCAATTTAACGATCTGCGTTTGTATTTTGAGTTGGACGCGTCCAACAAGAAGAAAATCATTAATAATTGGATACCCCCACCTAAAAGAAACAAACAATTTATGAGTGATATTAAAAAAAAATTAAAAACCTAAATATCGAATGAAAGATTAACTGTTAAATTTTCTTGAAATAAAACTAATGAAATATGATCTAGATTTTAAGTAGTTCAATTAAGGCTAATAACTTATTGAAAGAGCACTTCTTTAAGAATTTGAATCATTAATGAGCTTTACAAAGAAAAGAAAAAAAAGCATCAATTCCTTTAAGTTTAATGTTTAATTAAATATAATCTTAATAATTTTTAATCGCTCAAACAATGGGTGCTCTAGAATTAAGAAGGGAGTTACCTTTGTAAGCCTGAAGAAGGAGTGTCTTAATGAAATCAAATCGACTCTGTCTAGAAGTACTACTGGGAGTGCCTAGAGTTTTTGTACGCAGAATTTGGGCGTCGATTTGTTTGAATAGGAGTTATGTAAATGATGAGAATTGATAACAAACTTATGGGTTTTGTTAAAGCCAAGCAGTTGCTCGCATTAACCACCACTAAATCTCCTACTGTACGTCCTAGGTGTAAGGGTCCGCGGTATTGGAATATTGATCATGTTATAAGGTTGGGATATTAGCAGAGGGTTGCCAAGTTTCTTGAAGAAGTGGCTGGTCCACATTCTTTTATAAGGAAGGACTAACATTAGTTAGTATTAACACTATTCGATATGGGGGTGACTCTTAGGCAAATATAGGTTTAGTAGAATTTTATTTAAAGCCCTAGGCCAAAGATATGAACGGGGATAACTCGAACTTAGAGGAGATACTAAAAAAAAAGATCACCTTCCAGGAAGAAGCTGTTCTTCATAGGATTATGAAAGCCTAACTCCGGTGCATCTCCGGATTTTCTCTTACAATAATTCAAGAATTTTTTTTCATATTTTGTGGAATATTAACAATTCAAGTAACCTTCCTTTATAACATTTAAGGACTCAGGACAACGCATTATACTTAAATAGTACATCAGAGGAAAGTATGCCTTTTAGAAGGGTCCTTAATAGAATTAGTCAGGAAAAAATTTATTTCCAATAAACAATGGACCACCATGAGAACAAAATGTATACGAAAATTTTGACAAGGTCGCCATTCTTTCCTTACGTAGTAAGTGTAAGGAAGGCAGTTTCTGGTTTGGGTACGCCATTCAGGACATACGAACTCTGTGGAGCTCATCCAAACGGACAAACATATGGACAATACAAACATTTCTATCTAAAATGGTACCCCAGTTTTACGTCATAAACCTGACACGACACACATAATTCTCGATATTCCTTTAGTGAAAGCGGCTAGCCAAGGAAAAATACTTACAAAAAATACTACTCTTTCTCATTGCCTAATCCATTCGTACAGTAGCATCTCCTACCTTTGATGGGAAGAGAGAGATTGAAACTTTCTTTGACGTATAACTACCGTTAGCACTCATTTGCAGTAATGTCTCAGAAAACAGATTATAGGGACTTAAAAATGAGTTAAATACTTCCGATGAAATCCGGCTGTAGTGCTAAAAAAAGATTATTGAGAGGTTATTGCTTCAGAAGTTGTCTTAGAGGTCACTACGTAGTAATTTGGTATACAATACTTACTTTTACAGGAGTAAAAGATAGTAAAAAGTAAGGGAGGATACATTTATGACAATAGCCTGTAACCGTGCTACTAAAAACAAGTTAAATTTGTTCCAAGAACTGTTACTATACCATTAGATATAAAAAAATACAATAAAGTTTCATGATAATAAAAGTTGAAATGAGGTTAATTCCATTTTAGAGCCCATTGATGGTTAAATTTGGCCCATAAATTTTCCTGACTTGACAAAGACGTTTAATAACTGTTTTACTTAATATTATGGTTAACATTAAAAAGTAGTAATACCTTTTTTGAAATGGATACTTGTTACATGAATTTAACAGCTAAAAAACCAGCATTAGAATTTTGTATGAATTATAGCTGCATTTAACTCTAACCTTGTCCATAGTATGTCAAGATAGTGTTTAAGACTATCTGATGTGTGCACCTTTTGTAATTTCGACATTTTGACTATTATGACTAGTTTGCTAACCATCATACTATGCATTATATGGTGAAATGTGGTCGCCGAATATTGCCCAAATAAAAACTAAGAAAACTAACGTAATCAAATAAGATTACGAGCGTCTAACCACCAATTTTCAGTCAATCAGAGCTGGTAAAAGGGGTGATACCACTGTGAATGATATCAGAGGATGTTTATACAGGTCTAATAGTGGAAATGTGTTTCAAACTTCGCCTGTCCACATGATTATAATAATACTTCCTCAAGGAAGGCGTCTTCCTCGAGAGTATCCTGAACCTTCACCGGCCCAATGGAAATAACTCGATCTAAGTTCAATCAGTTACAGGAACTGAAACCGTTTATTGACCCTGACTACCATCCGTTTTATGATTGATTAAGGTATAAGTCTGATTAATGCCAGTTTTTTTTAATTCAACAATAAATACTAATATAAATTAAACCATTTATAATCTACTAAGTGCATTAATTACTCTAATTTGGTAATAATAAATAAATTATTACATTTGAATACCTAAATATCAAATCAAATAACGCATAACACATATAACTTTAATTTAAATTAATTTTTTGGGGACATCGTATTCAGCTAAACAGCGTATTGAAGCGGGCGGGTGTTCCGCAAGGAAAGCATTTTAGGATCTATCCTATATGTTATATACACTGCAGACATACCAATCCATCCTGAAACTGTCCTTCTAACATATGCAGATGATACCGCTATACTTTCTCCTCACATTGATCCGGTAACTTCACACAGAAACCTTCAAACTCATCTCTTTTCTCTTGAGGAATAGTTTAAAAAATGGAAAATCAAGTTAAATGAAACAAAATCTCAAAAAAATTACTTTCACTCTCCGCCGCATCACTCTTCCTCCGATCTTCTATGACTCAATTCCAATTCCTCCTGCCAATGTGGTCCGTTATCTTGGGCTGTATTTAGACAAAAGACTGACTTGGAACCCGCACACACGACTTAAACGAACTGAAGTTAACAGGCGTTATCGACTACTTAAAAGATTACTAGACCAACGTTCAAAACTTTCAGTTAATAACAAACGATTGATTTACAATTCCATACTAAAACCCGCCTGGACGTAGGGTATTGAACTGTGGGGTTCAACGAAACGCTCCAATCTTCAACGAATTCAATCTCTTCAGTCTAAAATTCTCCGCACTATCCTTTAACGGCTCCATTTTACGTTTTAAATCTAACCATCCACACAGACCTGGAAATTCCGTTTGTAAGTCCAGGTTGCATGAACTCGCTACAAAAGTTTTCATCCAGAACTTGCACTCTCATTCCAATCTTCTGGTCCGCCATTTATCATCTCATCACCAAACCAGATCATCCTCCCAGACGATTAAAACGCCATTGGCCTCGCGATTTTCTCTCTTCAGAAGAGAGTGGTTAATCCTGGAGATGACTGAGGGAGTGTTATCGCTGGGTAACTTCTCCCCTCCATTAGTGAGTTTGTAGTGGTGCCAGCTATAGTCATTGTTACTAATAGTGCATCTAGCGCTGGTGTAACTTGACAAATTTAAAACAAATCAAAAAATTAGTTTTCGAAAATCTGCTTCATATAAAATTTTACAGGAGAACGTTTTTATTGAATATCTCAAAGTTATACTTTTAGCACATAACTGATATTGGTTTGACAACGACTGCAAAACTAAAAACTACAAACTAGGTTTATTGTGGGCTTCCCAATATTAAGTAGAGTTTCAATGATTCTGTGTTGAAGGCAAGATAGAAGTTTGGAGGAACTGGTATACATAAATTTTACCTCCAAGACCATAAGATTAGAATGCATGTGCAGTATAGTATAGGAGGAATATATTGCAATAGAAATACCAAAGATTCCAATAGTACCTTATCACAATCGACATGAGTTTGTAATATATTTCTTCCTGCTGCAATGACAGAAGAGTAAGTTTGCAGAAGTGTTGTGGAGGAAGCCATAATTCTTGTAACTTTTCTCTTTAAAGGCAGATGGTTGTCAAGAGAAAATAACCCTAAAGCACAGTTCTAGCGAGTTCGCTGAATATTTACGTAGGTATATCAGTCGCTACACCAACTTCACCGTTATTTGTAAAAACAAGAAGGATAACAATCAGACTCTACCTTTTTTTACGTAACATTATTCAAACTTATCACCACACTTTTATCTGTTATTTTTCAATAATTTTGTAATCTGAGTCATTACAATAAATGCATGCATTCGATTTGTCAGATTACTGCAATTAAATCTGTGAAGAAACATGTACGTAACTTTATATTACTTTGTGTTCCGAAGGTTTTAAAATTTGTTCCGCCCTTGCAGCACGCATGTTCATTGTATCTCTGACTGGTTTCGCATTTTTCATCCATGATCAGAAAGAAAATGAATCAGTTTGGTGAAAAGATTTCGACTTTACTTATGTTTCTGTCTTGCACTTAATTTGCTAAGTCCATGGCTATGGATTATGGATATGTGTTTCATGTTACTCCGGCTCTTAGAACAGACGCAAGGCCATCTACGAGGGTCGTTTGAAAAGTCCGTGCAAAGTCAAAGAGATAGCACTACTGGCGCGTATCGAGGTTATGTTTAGTTAGTAGCATCTCTTGGAAGAACACACACCAAGTTTCAGCCAGATCGGTCTATTTCTTTGTGTTTGGCATTCGTTTGAATCGAGGAAGTCGAGTGATTTTCAAAAAATGGACGAAAAAGAATTTCGTGTGTTGATTAAACACTACTTTATGAAAGGCAAAACGCCTCAGGAGACTAAAGAGAAGCTTGATAAACATTATGGTGACTCTGCACCTTCGATTAGAACAGTTTATAAGTGGTTTCAAAATTTTCGGAGTGGCCATATGGGCACAAGTGACGCTGAACGTTCTGGACGCCCTGTTGAGGTTACTGCTCCAGAAATCATTGATAAAATCCATGATATGGTGATGGATGACAGAAGATTGAAGGTGCGTGAGATTGCTAGTGCTGTGGGCATCTCGAATGAACGGGTACATAATATTTTGCATCAACATGACAAAGCTATCCGCAAGATGGGTGCCGCGATTGCTCACGCTTGACCAAAAACGAAATCGAGTGAAGTGTTGCAAGGACGGTTTGCAGCTGTTCCAGAAGAATCCGCAGGACTTTAAGCGTCGTTTCGTCACTGTGGATGAAACATGGATACATCACTACACTCCTGAGACCAAAGAACAATCTAAACAATGGGTTACCAAGGGGGAATCTGCGCCAAAAAAGGCGAAGACCGTTCCTTCGGCCGGAAAGATTATGGCGACTGTCTTTTGGGATTCGCAAGGAGTAATCCTCATCGACTATCTGGAAAAGGGTAAAACTATTTCAGGTGCATATTATTCATCGTTATTGGACCGTTTGAAAACCGAGCTGTAAGAAAAACGCCCACGATTGGCCAACAAAAAAGTCCTTTTCCATCACGACAACGCACCAGCTCACACCTCAGCAGTTGTGGTCGCAAAATTAATGGAAATAGGGTTCCAACTCGTTTCACATCCCCCCTATTCTCCAGACTTGGCTCCCTCGGACTACTATTTCTTCCCCAATATGAAGAAATGGCTGGCGGGAAAAAGATTTTATTCAAACGAGGAGGTGATTGCAGAAACGAATGGCTATTTTTCAGACTTGGACAAATCCTATTATTCGGAAGGGATCAACAAACTAGAGCAGCGTTGGACGAAGTGTATAAGCCTAAAAGGAGACTATGTTGAAAAATAAAAAAGGTTTACCCCAAAAAATTAAGTAGTTTTTATTTTTGCACGGACTTTTCAAACGACCCTCGTATCTTCTTACAGAAGAATTGGCCACAGAGCAGTGTGAAAATTATAGTATAAAACGAACTGGACTTTCCAAAATTAATCTAACTTAAATTTAATGTGGTTTTTAGTTTTTATAACTATTAAACTTCATTCATTTTAATAAAATTATTTATTTCTCTTTTATCGTAAATTATCTTGAACGTTGTTTGTGGTTTATTTGAAGTTGTTTGCATTGCAGTTTGTAGTTCTTTAAATAAATAAATAATCATTTATTATTAGTAGGTATTTTGATGTAAATGTATTACGATACTAAAATGATCTTTGTTTAGCATGTAATATTTTGTATGTGGTACATGCTAATAAAAAAGATTCAAGAAAAGTAACAAACAGAGACAAGAACAGGCAAAGAGAAAGGCATTTCCTAAAACCATATCATTTTCCTCTCTAGGGATCTCAAAAACGGATATTTCTTTTGGGGAAAAAAAACATTAAACAAATTTTGACATGACGCCAATACTTTCCTAAACTATATTTAGGGCAATGCGCTAGTAAGTAGATCGGAGCTGTTCCCTCATTCAAATTTTACTTATAATAAATCTCAACTATAAAAAAAAATCACCTCGTTCAGCTACAAACTATACCGAATCGTCGCTATTCAAAACATTCAACACGATGGCAATAACTGCCTTTTAAGGCATCAGATTAATTGGAGCCTCAAAAGACATATGCTCCCTCACGTTTTTCTACAAATGGTTAAAATATTAATGGTATGATAACTGAGGTCTTGTTGCACGAGCTATGCGGCGTAAGTTAAAATAGTCCGAATTCCAGACGTATATTTTCAAATACAGATTAATAATTACACTTAGAACAGCATGCATTTATGTAACATTGAAATATCAACTGCTAAAACTATTTAGGTCAACTAAATGAGTAATACAGAAAGAATTTCGCTAATAAATTTGAATTAGAAAATCATAGGTTTAACATTTAGCAATATTTAGGCTTATGTAAATATAGAGTGATCTTATAAAATTCCTCAGGGATCGTCAAAACGTGAATATTTACTGAGAAACGTCAAAATTGAAAAACCGCACGACATCGCAACAAAAACAAAAAAAAATTATCAATAGTTAGGAGTACAGTTAAGTCAAGGCTCACTAAATTGTTTCTATTGCCTAATCACTAAGGGGCAATAATTAAAAATTAAGAAATATTTGCTAGCCTAGTTAAGGGGATCTTCTTTCTAACAATAACAGAAGCACTCACTAGAAAGCACAGTGAGTGGTTGGTTGATGGGATAAACCCAGCTCATTAAACACACTGGCAACATTCCATCTCGATATAATAAAGTGCTATGGATATTTTTTATGTGTTGAGAGGGGTGACTTTATTATATATTCTATAAAACAGGAAATAACTAGAACATAACAACCGTAAAGGTTATTACACCCGGATTGCCTGTAATAGATCTTTTACTAGTTTTGTCCTTGTATCTTCCACATGATTCAACCAATAAGTTATTTATACAAACTTTTAGTAACAGTAATTGTAAATATAACCTTTTTTTAAAAGCGAATTTTATCTGGACTTAAATCAAGAATAGATTGTTATACGGAAAAAAACAATGGATGGCTAAATAACGTTGTTTATAAAGGCCTTCTTGATCGGAGTTAAAAATTGTAGAAAATGGTGCAAACTTGTTTAGGCTTTCAGTTTAATCAGTCATAAAAACATAATTGCTTTAAATTTTGATTTTTTTTTAATCGTTTATTAAATATATAAGTAGATGGTAGATGTCTTCTCTGAGCGTTGTTAAATAAAGATACAAAACAGTGTACAGTTACAGAGTTACATCAAATCAAATACTCAATAAATAGCTATTCTACAGAATTATCGAGGCAAAATACTATCGATTAAGGTCTTAAAACAAGTTAGTAAGCCTTCTCTGAGCGACAGAAATTGGGTTTTTCTTTCCGTGTAACAACCGATTCTTGGTTTCAGATAAAATAAGCTATTCTGTTGAAAAAGAACCGCGCGAAGGTCTGTTTTTTGGTAACACAACTGAACTCGAATACAATTTGACTATCGATACAATAATATTGACATAATAATATTAATAATATTGAAGTTTGTACCAAAAGGTTACGATTTTAATGTAAAAAGAATAAACTGATTATTAGTGCAAAAAAGGAAGGTTAGGTGCTATAGCAAAAATATTGAATTTTTCTTGAAAAGAGAGCAATTCTGTGACTGAAGTATTGATGATATTTGAAGCAGATGCAAAACCCATCAGACTGTTCTAATACAAATATAATGGTTTTATAATAACAGTTTTTCCATTTAAAAAAATGCCGAGATTGGTTTTAAAATGATCTAATGTATAATTATTTAAATTATCTCATGATTAGTAATGTACAAACTAGTAGATAATTTTTGTGTTTATTTCTAGTTAAAATTACAAATGAGCTAGAAAATAATTTGTAAATTATACTGCATATAATTAGAGAAAAGAGAATGCATAGAGTGATTTTCTGCTCAAAGCAATGTTTAATAAAGACACATTCAAATCAATGTACTGTTACAACAGATCCAGAACACATTTTTACCGAATTACCTTAGAAAAATACTTTATTTACAGAAATATCTGTTTTATACTTTGATTAGAAAATAAAATAATAACATTCAGTAACAAATTAGGTAATTATAACTTACGATTATTCTTTAATATTTCTGAATAGTCTCGCCCAATAATTACGACATAAAAGTCCAAATAGTAAGTCATTCTGACTCTCATTTAAAGGAAACTTTGTAAAACTTAAAAACGCAAGAGATTCGGGCGAGAAGTGGAAAACCCAGCGGTAGTGAACCATCAATTGAAATTGAAAGTAAATTTATTTTTAAAAATTTAGGGGCGTTTGTCATGGAGTTCAATGAAGTTGCTTCTGCCTTAGATCGCTGCTAAAATGTTGCTCCATTGAAGAACGCTATTCAGAAGTGCCAAACTACTGATATAAAGGCAAACTACTAGAACAGGAGTCAACAAGTGAAACGCAGCGGTACCCTAAAGTGGATACGCGAGCTCTGATCTTGTGCAAGAGGAAAATCCCTAGATGTTTTAAGGAAATTGAACAGATGACACTTTTTTAGGGGACTTTATTACAACTTAGTTTCGGTATCTTAATAAACCATCATCAGGTAAACTTTTTAGCACCAAGAAATGGTTGGATGAAATAAGAAAATGTATTAAAATATGCTATAAACCTTTACATTTATATTGGAGCTTGAATTACATTTTGCTAATCCACCCGCTCATTTATTAATGTTAAAAGTTGTACCCGTCGCTGGCTAGAAAACGGAAACCGGTCGTAAAACACTTTTTTTTCAAGTTTATTTTATCATTTGATCAATTTGTTTTTCGATCTTGCCACAGAAGCCACAATATCAATTTCACAATATCCGAGAAGAATCCTGAAAAGGATTCATTATCCCGTAAAGAAGAGAGAACCAGTGGAGAGGAGTTAGGTTGAATACAGAGTTGATGGGACCTGTACCAACAACCAAATTGGCCTTCATAAAGATAAAGACATCATAGATAGATAGTGAGGTCATGAGGAACACATGGGAGTGAATAGTTACCAAAAAAAAAAAAAAGCATGGCTCTCTAACAAGGTAGGAAATAGGGAAGAATTTAGAAATGGAAGCTGTTGAAGGAGACCCAGATCCTTTCTGACTGTAGTAGCGAAGAAAGATAGAGAGATATTTAAAAAGAATAAATATACATGATTCAAAAAATAAGTAATAAGATAGCAAATATAGAGAGATATTTGAAATAAAAATAGAGAAATGAAGAAGAAGGTTAAGAAAGAGCAGGTTTGGAAGGGAGTTCAGATGAATGACAAGAGAATAGAAATGTGTAAACGGCTCTCTTGAGAAAGTGGAACGCAACTGACCTAATTCCGCAATATAGCCTCTTTCTGACATAAACTTCTCCTTCTAAACAATCAGTTTCATTTTATTACCAAATAATTCCTACAAAAAACAAAGAAAAACTACATCTAATAAGTTCGACAAGCCATTTTCTTATTTTCCTTTTTCTCCTCGGAAACCTCACTGGTATTAATGACGTCCTGGACAGATTACGTCACAAGCTACGTAAATACTACCTAAGGCGAATGAGATAACATATACATTCTGCCAAAGTCTAATTATTCTAGATATCCTAATATTTATTTATCATTAGATATACTTAAAAGTTGTCAAATCATGGAATAATAAGAAAAATCTATCCAAATGGTACAAAAATCTCCTTAACAAAAACTTACAGTTTAAAAAGTTAAGTATAAGAATTGATTAAACGACAAAAGGTACAGAAATCAGTAAGTACCCTTTCATTCATACTTCAGCTCTTAATTTCAGCCACTTAGAAACGTTAGAAGAAGCTTATGTGTTTTATTCAAATTTTATAACATCATTAAATTAATTTTACTGCATCAAATTTTCATTAATGTTGTTTACAATTAACTAGATATCAGACCATTATGCTGGCTATTTTCATCTACTAAATATTGGTTCAGTATCAGTGTAGTAGATTGATTGTAATTGGAGGTATCAAACTATTAATCATTAAATCTTTAAAAATCGTTAAATAACAGTCCACTGCAAATAAACATACAAAATGGCGGAGAACAGCAGGTGAAACATGACCCACAATTTTCTTTAACCTACTTCGCAACCAAATAGCCATTATTCTCTGTAAGAGTTTACTCTTACATTATTAGCATAGAAAATAAGACATAAAACAAGAAAAATCTTTGATATTTAATTTTTTTTATTGAGAAAAAATTTTATTGCATCATTTGATACTTCAATAAATACTTAGGGAGGAAAAATTAGTGACAAAAAAATAAACTTTTACTTTCATAGAAATAATTAGGCGTTAAGAATCGGCCAATCACAGTGAATAATGGAAGTGTGAAAAATAGCTTGTGGTTGAGGAGCTAATCAGAAGCGAGAAAAGTTTAATAAACCACGCCTACTTTTTATATATATGTCACACCACGCCCTCTTTGGCTCCTAATAAAATGGAAGATCGGTATTTTTTATTTTTCTACTTTCTATTACTTTAGACAAACGAAAGTATTAGCCAATTTTTATTTAAATTAGGTATTTTTTGCTACAGAAGAATGCGAAAGCAAAAATTATACGCAGTTAATAACAATTAAATAACTACTTGTAATAATACAATAATTAATTTCTAAATTAAAATTTACTGAAGCAATACTTTAATTGAATACCTATAGTAAAAGTACTGTAATAATAATTGCCTATAAGTAAGTAAGCCTGTAAGACTTTTTTAAGGTTAATATACTTTAGTTATTGAACTAATATATTTGAAAATATATCACCAAACAAAGCAAATAAGTATTTTATATATATATATTTGAAAGCCATAAAAGCGTGAATGCCGATCGATACAGGAAAAAGTTTTGTTCTTTTTTAACCAGTCCAGACCGAGAGAGCGGAATCCTGCCAAACTGCTCTACTTTGTCCATATAAAATATGTCGCCAAATATTTCTCTCAGTTTCATTACTTAAAAAAACACTTTTATCTGTAGAGAGAATCATAAAAAGTATTCAGTAATATAAATAATTTTACCGGTAAGTACAAAAGAAAAAAAAAGCCGAAACGATCGAATAAAAAATAATAACCGGATTTAAAGGAAATTCCACAATTAGAAGTTATAAAAGTAGATCGATAATTTCATTTTGGAAAAAAAGGTCGTAAGAATTTGTTTTTAGATCATTCCAAAATTCGAAGACTGAATTCTAAAATAGTAATTTCAGTTTAATGAGCAGGATACAATCTGGATGTTAGTGGGAAATAAATATGTTTCAAAATTCGTTTTTTGAGAAAAATATTCAAGTTAGAAATCGCCATTTTCAACTGTAGAAGTACGAGGGTCGTTTGAAAAGTCCGTGCAAAGTCAGAGAGATAGCACCTCTGGCGCGTATCGAGGTTAAGTTAAGTTAGTAGCATCTCTTGGAAGAACACACACCAAGTTTCAGCCAGATCGGTCTATTTCTTTGTGTTTGGCATTCGTTTGAATCGAGGAAGTCGAGTGATTTTCAAAAAATGGACGAAAAAGAATTTCGTGTGTTGATTAAACACTACTTTATGAAAGGCAAAACGCCTCACGAGACTAAAGAGAAGCTTGATAAACATTATGGTGACTCTGCACCTTCGATTAGAACAGTTTATAAGTGGTTTCAAAATTTTCGGAGTGGCCATATGGGCACAAGTGACGCTGAACGTTCTAGACGGTTACTACTCCAGAAATCATTGATAAAATCCATGATATGGTGATGGATGACAGAAGAGTGAAAGGTGCGTGAGATTGCTAGTGCTGTGGGCATCTCGAATGAACGGGTACATAATATTTTGCATCAACATTTGGACATGACAAAGCTATCCGCAAGATAGGTGCCGCGATTGCTCACGCTTGACCAAAAACGAAATCGTGTGAAGTGTTGCAAGGACGGTTTGCAGCTGTTCCAGAAGAATCCGCAGGACTTTAAGCGTCGTTTCGTCACTTTGGATGAAACATGGATACATCACTACACTCCTGAGACCAGAGAACAATCTAAACAATCGGTTACCAAGGGGGAATCTGCGCCAAAAAAGGCGAAGACCGTTCCTTCGGCCGGAAAGATTATGGCGACTGTCTTTTGGGATTCGCAAGGAATAATCTCATCGACTATCTGGAAAAGGGTAAAACTATTACAGGTGCATATTATTCATCGTTATTGGACCGTTTGAAAACCGAGCTGCAAGAAAAACGCCCACGATTGGCCCACAAAAAAGTCCTTTTCCATCACGACAACGCACCAGCTCACACCTCAGCAGTTGTGGTCGCAAAATTAATGGAAATAGGGTTCCAACTCGTTTCACATCCCCCCTATTCCCCAGACTTGGCTCTCTCGGACTACTATTTCTTCCCCAATATGAAGAAATGGCTGGCGGGAAAAAGATTTTATTCAAACGAGGAGGTGATTGCAGAAACGAATGGCTATTTTTCAGACTTGGACAAATCCTATTATTCGGAAGGGATCAACAAACTAGAGCAGCGTTGGACGAAGTGTATAAGCCTAAAAGGAGACTATGTTGAAAAATAAAAAAGGTTTACCCCAAAAAATTAAGTAGTTTTTATTTTTGCACGGACTTTTCAAACGACCCTCGTAGTACTCGTAGTACTGCTAGCAGTTCATTGCATCCCATTGACTTTAGCTGAAGAATGAACGTCATGAATAATAATGCACTTTCTCATTAGCTCTCATCTCACCATATTTTGGAAAATCCAATATGAGATAGTGTAGTTCAGCTAATAAGGTTTGTATATTCAAATTTAGGGCTTCAGCAAATGGTCCAATCCAATCTCTAGAGCATCCAGATGATCTTTTACCAATCTGCTAACGCGTTCCCACCCACCTTGTGTTCCTTTTACTCATTACATTAGTAAAATGAAGAACTTGGACAGTGATCATTTTAAAAATTGAGTATTAATAATTATAGGCACTTGTTTTGGAGATACAAATAATCCAAAAAGTAAATGAATCAGCAGACGGAATGGGTGAAAATATTGTGCAAAATATTGTACCAGTTGACAAATAATCTAGCACCATATACCAGCAGTTGTAGATTCATTAATCGAAATATCGCAATCCGCCAGAACGGAAGAGAATCTTTTTTTAAAAAAAGCTCCAAATCTTACTTCTAAATCAGTGTGACATTTATGAAGATGATAAATTGCAAAACGCGAACCCAGTGACAACTAAAAGCTGAAATTGTATTATAAAAACTTATTTTGCCTAGAAACAACACCTCTGCTGTTTAAATATACAATACACTGAATAAGAAAAATAAAATATCAAGAAAAAATGTGAGAAAAATAATATAATCTAAATTAATTCTCAATAAAACTTATTGAACAATAAAATAAATAGAAGAAAAAAAAGGTCGGGTAAAAAAAAAAAAAGCAAAGACCTGTGTAAAGTCATGACACGCCAAAATGATAACAAAAACGAACATGCAATCTTAAAGTATTTTTAGCAATGTACAACCCGCCACAGCTATTAGATCCAGAATATAAACTCTAAAATAAAATCAAATTCCACTGACATCGCTTAAACAATAAACTTCACTTATTTAATTAAACAAAACTCTATCGGAAAATGAATGCAATATCTCTTAATAAAAATCCATTTGATATGGGTGCTTCTAGAAGCGAATATGATGAGAAATGACGTTCAAAAATACTGCAACATTCGTGAATGGGTGAATGGTTAGATCGTGTACAAACGACACTTTTGATGCAAGAAAGCAATTTAAGAAAGCGATTATTTTTTAAGGTTTCCAGAAACTCTGCAGGGATTACGAGGGTCGTTTGAAAAGTCCGTCCAAAAATAAAAACTACTTAATTTTTTGGGGTAAACCTTTTTTATTTTTCAACATAGTCTCCTTTTAGGCTTATACACTTCGTCCAACGCTGCTCTAGTTTGTTGATCCCTTCCGAATAATAGGATTTGTCCAAGTCTGAAAAATAGCCATTCGTTTCTGCAATCACCTCCTCGTTTGAATAATATCTTTTTCCCGCCAGCCATTTCTTCATATTGGGGAACAAATAGTAGTCCGAGGGAACCAAGTCTGGAGAATAGGGGGGATGTGAAACGAGTTGGAACCCTATTTCCATTAATTTTGCGACCACAACTGCTGAGGTGTGAGCTGGTGCGTTGTCGTGATGGAAAAGGACTTTTTTGTGGGCTAATCGTGGGCGTTTTTCTTGCAGCTCGGTTTTCAAACGGTCCAATAACGATGAATAATATGCACCTGTAATAGTTTTACACTTTTCCAGATAGTCGATGAGGATTATTCCTTGCGAATCCCAAAAGACAGTCGCCATAATCTTTCCGGCCGAAGGAACGGTCTTCGCCTTTTTTGGCGCAGATTCCCCCTTGGTAACCCATTGTTTAGATTGTTCTTTGGTCTCAGGAGTGTAGTGATGTATCCATGTTTCATTCACAGTGACGAAACGACGCTTAAAGTCCTGCGGATTTTTCTGGAACAGCTGCAAACCGTCCTTGCAACACTTCACACGATTTCGTTTTTGGTCAAGCAAGAGCAATCGCGGCACCCATCTTGCGGATAGCTTTGTCATGTCCAAATGTTGATGCAAAATATTATTTACCCGTTCATTCGAGATGCCCACAGCACTAGCAATCTCACGCACCTTCACTCTTCGTCATCCATCACCATATCATGGATTTTATCAATGATTTCTGGAGTAGTAACCTCAACAGGGCGTCCAGAACGTTCGAAATTCTTTTTCGTCCATTTTTTGAAAATCACTCGACTTCCTCGATTCAAACGAATGCCAAACACAAAGAAATGGACCGATCTGGCTGAAACTTGGTGTGTGTTCTTCCAAGAGATGCTACTAACTAAACATAACCTCGATACGCGCCAGTGGTGCTATCTCTCTGACTTTGCACGGACTTTTCAAACGACCCTCGTAATTCATTATGAATTAGTTCTCGATGGCCTTCCTTGGTACTGCTAGCAACTAGAACATTGTAAGTGGGAGATCCCCAGTTCGAATCCCACGTATGACTTACTTTTTACTTGTTAGAAAAAAAATTGTTTATAGTAAAGTATGAGCTTCCGCCCCCGCCCACAACACCTAATTGGTAGTTGGACGTTAGTCACTGCCTGAAAAAAATAGGCGATTACTTTACTTTACTTTTTTTTAAGAGTACAAGAACTTCTATTGATGGCACCTATCTACCAAGTCCCAGATAGAATTCCAAATGACTACCTTCCATTCACACTATATTTTGATTACAAGAGAAACTGTAACTCAGTCGACCTTGAAAGAAGAGCGCATAAGTTTTTGAGATTGATTCCAAACCAAGAAATCGCATCATCGAAGATGTAGATGATCTAACGAAGTGCAGAAACAGCACAATCATCCAGATATGGTAGATTAATAACTATCCATGTAGAAATTGAAGTAACAATTCGTCAGAGAATAATTTGCATTGAAGAGAAAGTATATGATTTGATGATATCATCAGTTATAGTGAATTAATACAATAGCAATAAAGTTCACCGTATACTGAAACAGTTTTTATAAATAGAATACAAGGCAATCTATGCCGATGTTCAGGCGCCTGGAAATATAGACCGTGTAATAAACTTACATCGACATGACTGTAGAGACGGCGACAGAACCATTTTATAAGAAACGTATTCACAGAAATTACGATGGAAATAAAAAATAATATTTGTAAGAAGTTCATAAAAATAAAATGACTCTTAAACGATTAGGTGGATTTCCAATTGAGTTTTTTACAAGAAATATCAATTTTGAAGGTCCCCCATGAGTTAGAAAATGTTGTTTTTACACATTGAGTATACGAGGTGTGGCTATTAAATAACGAGACTATTGCTGTAAAACATTTTATTTTAAATTTAAACATATTTAGTTATTATCGCCTTCAATATACACCCCTCCCCTATCCCTACAACGCTCCATGTGGATTTACCATTGTTCGAAACCATTGCTGGAAGTCTTTTTCTGTGACCTCCTGCATGACGCGTGCCGCTTTTTCTTTCACAGCTTCAATGGACTGAAATCGTGTTCCTTTTATTAATGCAGATTTGACTTTGGGGAACAGATAAAAGTCACATGAGGTCAGGTCAGGCGAATAAGGCGGATGGCCTAAAACTGGGATGTTGTACTTGGCTAGAAACGTCTTGACAGACAATGCAGTGTGGGCCTGCGCCTGGTCTTGATGGAGAACCCATGACTTGTTCTTCCACAAATTGGGTCGTTTTTTCCTAACTCTTTCACGGAGTTGAGCAAGCACCTCACCGGTAGTAATGTTGATTAATGATAATCGATAGTTTCATCCGTTAAGGGCGTCCCAGGCGGTCATCATCTCCGTCGTCTTCTAGGCCATCTTAGAAACGCTTGAACCACTCAAAACCTTGCGCACAGTGGTGGAAGTCTTTTTCTGTGAGCTTCTGCACGAAGCGTGACGTTTTTTCTTACACAGCTTCAACGGACTGAAATCCAGTGTTCCTTTTAATGCAGATTTGACTTTGGGGAACAGGTAAAATTCACATGGGGCCAGGTCAGGCGAATAAGGCTAGGATGGCCTAAAAGTGGGATGTTGTACTTGGCTAGGAACGTCTTGACAGACAATGCAGTGTGAGCCGGCGCGTTGTCTTGTTGGGAGAACCCATGACTTGTTCTTCCACAAATCGGGTCGTTTTTTTTCCTTACTCTTTCACGGAGTTGAGCAAGTACCTCACGGTAGTAATGTTGATTAATTATAATCTATATTTTCATCCGTTTTGGTCGTGACCCAGGCGGTCATCACCTCCGACGTCTTCTCGTCCATCTTGGAAACTCTTGAACTACTTAAAAACTCGCGCAAGTGATTAACATTCATCGCCATAAACTTCTTTTAATAAAAGATAAGTTTCAGTAGCGGTTTTACCCAGTTTCATGTGAAATTTCACGACAATTCGTTGCTCTACTACATGTGTAGTATCATGTTTTCGGCAAAACGAAACTAACACCTCTTACACAAACGACGGTTCCGGTCAGACAAACACGTGAGACGCTGCAATCGAAAGAGAAGGCTTTACGCTGCACAGCTGTCGGTCGTTAGGATTTCGCGCATGCATAGTTCTTCTGTAGCAGCATCAGTCTCGTTATTTAATAGCCACACCTCGTATAGTTTCAACTAACATTTTATTACTTGAATTGAGGAAACAGAAAATTGAATATTTTAAAACACGCATCTCAATTTTTATTCAATCTAAAAATGAAATTTCTTTAAACCGACCTGTTAAAAGAATAATGATGACTAGTAGTTATGATTGTTTTCTAATTTTTGATATTATTGTAAAAAATGGAATTTAAAGTAAAACTGATCTTGGAATAATGTAACGCAGGGCTATTGTTTTATTAATCAAATGTAAACAATGACATCAGTCTCCTGCTGAATTATCAAATAAATCTAGTGGAAATGGCGGCAAAAAGCTGCGTTATCTCAGCCAACTTGATTGATTGATTTCTAACACTAATCGTATATTTTATTTTCAAAGAGCAAAAATTTACTGGAACTATAACAATACAACCAAAAACCATCAATCAAGAAGAAATCGACTTGTTTTCGATAAAATGTATAAATGTTTAAGGTCTTTAAAATATATTGTTTTATAAAAAAGGGAAGTAGATCTATCAAGAGTAACTTCAAATACTTCTAAATTGGCTACAATCAAAGAGAAAAGTCTGTTATCTGTAAGAGACACAATGACTTTTTCTCCTTTCTCTGCTTCTATTTCACAAATATTATTCTAATTTTTGGAGGGGCATACCTTAGTTTACTTAATTTTTCTTGGAGAACCTTTAAAATAATAATACAGAATAGAAAATAGAAATACAGAATTTTTGAAGTGCAATTTGTAACCTTTGACTTCCTTATTTCAAGACAGTCTACTTGAAAAATTGATTACTGGTCCATCTAAAAGAGTTTTCATTGAATTAAACCACTTGATAAACTAACTGACTTGAGTGCTCGGTGAACACGTTTATCTTGCAAAACAAACGCAATTTCTCATACGAAGATAAAAGGAATCCTGGAAAATGATATACCGTTTGAAAGCCCATTAAACAAGGAAACTTTTATAAAAAGTGCCAGCACCTAGGTCTGATAATGATCACGTAAGGGCCTAGGGAGTTTTCTTCAAAAATTTCGATTACTTTTACTTTTCCAGCATTCGGAGGAAGATTAAGGCTGTTTAGAGAATAATTTATGCTTCAAAATGGTGTCAATTTTTAGAAAATTTATCTATCTTTCTAACCGTGTCATCAGAATCGAATTCGGACTAAAACTTTCTGAGTAATAATATTTTTATTGCAAAAAAAAGTAATGATTTTAGAAAAAAATACTTTAAAGTGACGTCACTCAAGAACAGTGGAGAATATGAAGTTAGCCAATACGTCATTGAACTCCACTTTAGGTGTACTACACACAGTAGGCCTATGGACATTACCTACTGGTTCACCCTGTATATCATAAAATGATATACGTAAGGTGAAGTAGTTGGTAATAACTAGTGAAGGACAATCTTAGACCCCCTCCTAATTTGTTCAATATTTTTCTGATTATTATAGGACGAAATAAAATCGACACGAATTTGGCTGTTCGAATGGATTTGGGGCCTCAGGTGGGCCGATGAAAGTGTTCGGTCGTGATCGGAGACGTTCGGCCAGTTCGGCTGGCTATGACTTCGCGCTGGTCAGCCCATAGCCCGCGCGCGTACTGACGTTGGACTTTCAGCTTTTCGTGTATATTTAGAACCTTATTCTTATTCTCTGAAGCTTTGTCTATATTTTAACTTATTTCTATGTTATTCTGTGCCATTCTATCGCTACAAAGATACCCCATCTTAGACCGCATGGCCAGCTCCTTATCTTTTGTGGGAGTCCGCTACTGACCGGCGTCCGCTATTGACCAGCGTTCTGTACGCCTCTTGAGTCTGCTGTATTTGCTGTGCTTCTCACCGCCTCTCTACGCTGCTACGCTACACGTATATACAGTGTAGCTATGGTATACACACGTACCATCACTCGATTGGCATCAAGGGACATCACCCCAATTATTCTACGCTTCGCGGGCCACTCCGTAGACCCGCTTCCGGTGCAAGGTTTGTTTTCTCCTTACGCCTTTCCTGGGATTTCCCTGTTCCTCCAAGCTACGCTTAACCCATAGCCACGCATATACAGCTACCATTTCCACTTTCCTCTGACACACCTATACATGGACTGCTTCCGCTTTCCTTATATACGCATTCCCTATTTCTACTTCCCTTAGCGACGCATCTACCCTTACTATTTCCGCTGTCCTGAGAGACGCATATATCTCTGGCACTCCGTTTCAGGAGCTTCACTTCCGGCCGCAAGGGTAAGTGTTACTCATTCCTATCTCTGCGCTACATTATTCTGTGGCTTGGTGCAAGAAGTGCCAATGTCAAAAAAAGGATTACGAGTGAACGTCCTCTTTGGTTTACCATGACGGGGGGAAATATTGATGCTAAATTTTGGCATTGGCACTAATGAGTTTTAGTAACTCAGTTACAACTTTGAAGCTGACTTTGGCACTCCTTGCAAGAAAAATTTGGATGGCTAATATATCAAAACAGATTTTTTACTCATTTTTACCAAAATCTGACATTGGCACTTCTTGCACCAAGCCACAGCATATATATTTTCATTTACTTAATTGTGAACTATTTACAATTATTGTACCCACTTCGCCACTTCCGGTTTTATCCGCTGGCGCATAGCGCCTCGCCTAACACTTCGCTTCGTGGTGTCAACGTTCACGCGCTGACAAAGTTTTTTTTTTACGTCGAAAAATATAATTCCAGGTATCTAAAATTTCGACATTACATCCTCTATTTCAGTTTTTCAGAGTTAAAAGTTTCTATCTTTTTTTAACAGTGGGCTTTCGGCATAAAAATGGTACGAAAGGGTTGCCTAACTTCTTTTTTTTAAAAGAGAACATATTTTTCTACACCATTAAACAATACTATCTCAAGAATCAACAAACTACAGGATGATGATGTATTACAAAGAATCTCTTTATTTTCTAAAATCCATTCAATCTTTTACACCCTTTAAAGAAAAATACATTAAAATATCTAAATCATGAGAGCAGAGTAGAAGCTGTTAAAATTAGATAAACAAATGTAAAATTAGATAGACCAAAAAGAACATGAAAAAACAAACAAATACTGACACTTACTTACAAAATACAAACATCACATACACAAATAAAATGTTACTAACATACAGACAGACACACAGACAAACACAGACAGAAATCTCTAGCAGAAAGCTTAAAGATTGTGTAGGTAGGTAGATACATATAATTGGGTCAAGGTGAACACTGCTGCTTAGTGTGGTAGGGGAAATGAGGGGCATTCAGTCTGAGGGGCTACTCAGTGCAGCAGTATATATGTACAAGATTGGTGTACTTGTCTGGTGCCACGTGGCCACATATCCCCACCATTTCTTAAAAACACTGACACTCTTAATATATATTCAAGTTTAACAGTTATTAACTCATTGTTAAGTGACATAAGTTTCTTTAACTCCTTAACACTTAAATCAAATATCACCTCTGCACCAAACTATATGTACTTGGTAAATTAGCTTTAGAAGCACCATTTTTTAAGCTACACTAATTAAAACTGTTTAAAGCCAAACCAAAAATGGTGATTACAGTTATTATCCTTAAATGGAATGCAAAAAAGGGCCGTTTAATAGTGTTACTTTGAATACCAGATTAATTACACAATTAGCTGAACACACGAACATTTGGAGTAATTAAACATCTTTCTCAGCGATACAATTATTACAATTTAAATTTTAAAATTTCCTTACAACTTTAAGTGTACACAATGTGTCTTCAAAATGTCTTAATAGAAACTTTTGTAGAATTATTCGAATAATTATACGAGGGTCGTTTGAAAAGTCCGTGCAAAAATAAAAACTACTTAATTTTTTGGGGTAAACCTTTTTTATTTTTCAACATAGTCTCCTTTTAGGCTTATACACTTCGTCCAACGCTGCTCTAGTTTGTTGATCCCTTCCGAATAATAGGATTTGTCCAAGTCTGAAAAATAGCCATTCGTTTCTGCAATCACCTCCTCGTTTGAATAAAATCTTTTTCCCGCCAGCCATTTCTTCATATTGGGGAACAAATAGTATTCCGAGGGAGCCAAGTCTGGTGAATAGGGGGGGATGTGAAACGAGTTGGAACCCTATTTCCATTAATTTTGCGACCACAACTGCTGAGGTGTGAGCTGGTGCGTTGTCGTGATGGAAAAGGACTTTTTTGTGGGCCAATCGTGAGCGTTTTTCTTGCAGCTCGGTTTTCAAACGGTCCAATAACGGTGAATAATATGCACCTGTAATAGTTTTACCCTTTTCCAGATAGTCGATGAAGATTATTCCTTGCGAATCCCAAAAGACAGTCGCCATAATCTTTCCGGCCGAAGAAACGGTCTTCGCCTTTTTTGGCGCAGATTCCCCCTTGGTAACCCATTGTTTAGATTGTTCTTTGGTCTCAGGAGTGTAGTGATGTATCCATGTTTCATCCACAGTGACGAAACGACGCTTAAAGTCCTGCGGATTCTTCTGGAACAGCTGCAAACCGTCCTTGCAACACTTCACACGATTTCGTTTTTGGTCAAGCGTGAGCAATCGCGGCACCCATCTTGCGGATAGCTTTGTCATGTCCAAATGTTCATGCAAAATATTATGTACCCGTTCATTCGAGATGCCCACAGCACTAGCAATCTCACGCACCTTCACTCTTCTGTCATCCATCACCATATCATGGATTTTATCAATGATTTCTGGAGTAGTAACCTCAACAGGGCGTCCAGAACGTTCAGCGTCACTTGTGCCCATATGGCCACTCCGAAAATTTTGAAACCACTTATAAACTGTTCTAATCGAAGGTGCAGAGTCACAATAATGTTTATCAAGCTTCTCTATAGTCTCCTGAGGCGTTTTGCCTTTCATAAAGTAGTGTTTAATCAACACACGAAATTCTTTTTCGTCCATTTTTTGAAAATCACTCGACTTCCTCGATTCAAACGAATGCCAAACACAAAGAAATAGACCGATCTGGCTGAAACTTGGTGTGTGTTCTTCCAAGAGATGCTACTAACTAAACATAACCTCGATACGCGCCAGTAGTGCTATCTCTCTGACTTTGCACGGACTTTTCAAACGACCCTCGTATAGTGCTCTTCTCACTGAACACCAATGAAAGAGATGCCCCTTCCGGAAGTCCGGCCGTAATTTGGGGACCCCTGGTTTAGTGGGTTCGATTCCCGGTTTCTAGGCCTTGGATTTTATTTAATGGTTAATATTAGCCTTCGTCCCAGACACCTAATTTGGTACTTGGATGTTTACAAGCCCTTCTGAAAAAATAGGCAAATAAAAAAAATAGGAAAAAAAATAAATACTTTTCTTACGTAGAACCACAGTGACTCATTCATTCAATTTCTTTCCATTTAAGACATTTTTATTATATTTTAATAAAAATATAAATTATAATTTAATAAAAATGCTACAATATTTATAACTGGGTCAAGTCTACTAGAGCACTGCTTGGATTTACATTTTGTTTTCGAGTGGCTCATTGTTCAAGGATTATGTCATGACGTAACGCCACTAAATCTTAATACACTTCTTTTTTATTGAATATAAACTGATTATAACATGAAAATTCGATGGAAATGTTACAATTTTGTTTGTTTTTCTTATCATCTCTTAACATGACGAAGAGAGAAATATTGCGACTGGGGCTAATTTTCTATTCATCAGAGTGTGCAAAAAATCTTTAAAATTGGAAAAAAACAAAATCTCTGAAATCACAAACTTATTTACCATGTTTCGGCAATTCGTAGGAAACCCGACTCAACGAAAGAAGAGGCAAATGTGGTATCAATTGGGACAGGATTGAGGTCTGTGTCAAAGTGCACTTGACTCTAAAGCCGAGAACCGAACTCACTGCATATACTGGGCGATCCATTTAAAACGCACCAATCGCTAATAACTTTTTTGGAAAGCGCAATTCCGTAAAAACCCACAGAGTAAAGTATATGTGTTTTTTTGGTCTAGTTTTCAAATTTTCCACCCCCGTTGCTGTATCTTCATTTTTGGCGGAGTTACGGTCAAAAACCTGATTGGGATTTCATAAGGACCACTGGTTTTGACAATAATTATGAAAACTACATAAAAAATTATGAAAAATGACGTTGACCCCGTTTCGATATCCCTAATATTAGTCGAGATATTTAAGATCAAAGATACAATTTTATCTATTCGTGAACGGTTTTCGATATTAATTTTCCACCAGAAATACACCTTTTGGGAGCTCCTCTGACTGCAATAAATTTATTGGTGACGCAAAGTAAAAATATAATAATAATTAAAGATTTTAAAACATGTAGTGTAATGTAATGGTTGTGGGTGAATCAGGATAAATTTGTTTTATCATCAAATAAAAGCAATCAACACATCATTTTAATGCAAAATATTCTTACCGCAATCATGGGTCAAGAAATCGTCTTGCATACGGGGTAAACTGTACGGTAATACTACCCTCATAGTATGAGACTATAATTCCTAGTTTATAGAAAATCAATTTGTACAGAAGTAGGAACACTGGAAGACTTTATTTTTGCCATTTTAGCAATTAAAATAAAGGAAAACATGATGCTGAGGTGCGATGTAATTTCAAAAAATAAAAATATAAATAAATAAAAAAATCTATGGAAAAGTCACCTGAAGGGACGAATAAATAATTATTACATCAAAAATAGTGTAAACTTTAGATTCACCCATAGTATGGCTTCAGGTTTATGTAAATTATGCAGCTAACAATAGAACCTCCTAAAGGGTGAAGGACATGAAAACCTAGTTTTCTTCTATTCTCTTTTCTTTTGTACTTTTTCTACCTTTAAAATTGGTTTAACCTGGTTTTTCTTTTTTTTTTCCAACTTAAGTTGGTTCGTTCTTTGGCACTACCACCCATCAACGGGCTCGCTCGCTGCCTGCTCCACTTGCAAACACATATTCTAGTTAACACAGGTCCCAGTTGTAAGATAAATTGGATTAATTAGTGGTTTCAGATATTATTCCACCATGCAATTCTCATGCAAATTAAAAGCTCTAGAGGTTGGGAAATTGAAGCCTGGCAATTTTGCATCCGGTCGGGTAAGTAAGGCACTTCTTCATCACACATTTAGAAAGAAAATAAATACTTGAAAAAATAAGAGTCTAAATCGCGATTTAATTCCTGATATACTAATTCTAGGAGTGTTCTTAATTAAATAACAAAAGCTACGATAAAGTAACCAACTGTGGTCAGGTGTCTATACATACGTAGATAGCTACCATTATTAACAGCTAATTTTATGTATTATTATTAAATAAAATCCATGGCCAAAACCGGGAATTCATCTTAATCTCTCTGCAATCGTTTCGCCCAAAATAAATTTATAATCTCATAAAACTAAAATAGTTGACAAATTTCTGTATAATTCTATTTCTATTATTATTTAAAGTTTATTTTCAAACTAAATCTATAATCTCATAAAACTAAAATCGTTGACAAATTTCTGTATAATTCTATTTCTATTATTATTTACAGTTTATTTTCAAACTAAATCTATAATCTCATAAAACTAAAATCGTTGACAAATTTCTGTATAATTCTATTTCTATTATTATTTACAGTTTATTTTCAAACTTATTTTATAAATAGACAAAATTATTAATTGGAATAAATAATCTATCAACAAACCGAGTGGGAAAGATAAATGAAGTAAATGATGTTCAGCTAATTCTTCAATAATTATCTATGTATGTATATCTGTATTTATTAATAACGATTATAAGTTTATTACACACACATATATATATATATATATATATATATATAATGGGTGTATATAAACAAAAAATGGTTATAATCAAGTAACGCTATGAACAGATAAGATAAAAATGAATTACTTAAAGATAAATTACCAAGAATTGACAGCTTTTAAGATATTATTTATTAGAAATATCGAAGATTTACTTTATTTACTTTCTTTTTAAAAGAATATTTATAAAACTGGGCGTGAAGCGCTCATTCCTGCAATCTTGATCGTACTGAAATATTGCAAATATAGCTGAAATTTAACGATTTTTGAAAGAAAATTATTTATTTATAATTTGAGAATTGCAGTAAAATCTAAGAAATCTAAGAATTGGTCATTTTCCACTTTTAATTTTTTCTAAATTTATTATTCTTTTACTTTTATTAGAGAAAACTGAGAATGCATAAAATTTTTGTTTTAGAGTTTTGAAAGGTTCTTAGGTGCCCAGAGTTCACCAAAATATTACAGGGGTTTTTCTACAAATATGTGAATATTTATGACTGTGGAGTGTATGGCCATCTTAACCCGAATACAGGAACTTCAAATTTGATATATTAATCTAGGTGCCACCACCTGTAGCTATCACCATTAACCGAAAGAAACTGAATTTTAGTGAATCGAATTTTTAATTTTGTTTATTTTCTCGGACAATGGCTTCTAAGATTAGAAATGAGTTGAATAGCATACTCTAAAGTGCCAATTTGGTGTTACGAACGGCTTCATACGAATTAAATATGGTAAGCGAAATGCCAAATTTGGAAAAAGAAGAAAATAACCACCTAGAAATGCTTTTCATTTTTGGTAGTCATACATTAATACACCAAATTTAATTCTAGAATATTTTGCTGATCAACATCAATATAGATTAAATTTCTTATGATGGGTGGAGAGAAAATTGAAGGCCAATTAATATCAACAAAACTGTGATACAATGCAGTTTCAAAACATATTTCTTAAAGCTTCAATAACACTAAAAAATGCTCCTTGCCAATATTTGCAATACTTTCGACTTACACCAGATTGATGCAAAATTCACCTCTTATTTCAGAGACCGCCATTGTGAGGATGGGGTGAAATTTAAAATGAGCAATCGTTTCCGCGCTGGATGCCCCCCCCCCACCAAGGATTGAGTAAATTGAGTATCTAACTGTTGTACAAGTCAGAGCGCTGTTCAAGCAGGGATTATCTGAATAAAATATGAAAAAGGAAATGAAAGTGTAGATCAATAATATACAGAATATATATAGCAGGAAGGAGAAGAAGGAGCGAACAAAGGAGAAAATAAAAGGAAGAGAATATGGTGGACAGGATGAAGACAATGATTGGAGTCATAATGTAGACAGAATGTCGTCTACCTTCACAGGCCGTAGTGGCATGAGAAAGAGATGGAGAAATAGCAGAACAAAGTCCACCACTCTTTTGTCGAGTCGCAGCCTAACTACCGAACACAATGCGCTGTATTAAGTGCGCGCAAAAAGGAAGGGACGAGGATTTGGCCGTAGAAATGGCAAGTGAAACTGAATTGAGGTGAATGTACCTTTTATGCCATGGCTGTTCTCTTAAAATTACACGCTAATGAATTACAAATATTGTTTCCGTTAATGTAGATAAATTCTCATTATTCACTCACATACTAAGAGTACGAATAGAGATTTTGCCTTCAATTTTGATAATAATTAGTAATTGCGAATAATTAGGCATAGAACGGGATAGTCACAAATTCGCTTTCAGCAAAGATTTTTTTGGGGGTTTTCTTAGCAACCTCTTCAGCTCACTTTCCGTGGAAGAACAGCGATATCAGTGAGCGAACACGATCCAGACAGCTGGCTTTGTAATGAGAATACTGCAGGCTACAACGACAAGGAGGCTGACAAGTCGAAAATTGAAAAATGCAAAGAGAATACTAGATTTACAAGTAATAATTCTTGTATATAAAAACACAGTATACGAACGATAACATCAATAGCAGTTATTTAGTCCTCCGGACTAGTTATTTAATTAATTATAAATATTTTCCAATTAATTTTATCCCAAATTCATAGTGTAACTTGTAAACCAAAACTTACCAAAACTCTGAGTAGACAAAAAATTTCTTAATAATTTCAACTTCACTTACCTGGAACAAGAAAAGAAATTAGAGTATTAGTGAAACAAAACAAAAAAATATCTTGAGTAGTTAATGAGGGACAAAACAATGAATACAGAAAAGATAATTTGATCAATTAACCGTAAATATCCATCTGGTAGTCAAAAGATCGAATTATATGTAAATCTAGGCAAGAAAAATATAATAGAATCTCCTTAACAAAAACTTACAGTTTAAAAAGTTAAGTATGAGGTTTGATTAAACGACAAAAACTACACAAATCAGCAAGTACATCCAACATACTTCATCTTTTAAGTAATTTTACTGCATTAAACCCATCACCCCCTCCCCCAAAAGTGCCCTTAATCGAAGTATTCCAGAAAAATGTTTCGAATAAAAGTTATAGAACTATTTATGAGCTATAATTATACCAAGTTTAAAGAAAATCCAACAAGAGGTTTTTCTAAAAAAGTTAAAAAAGTGAAAAATCTATTCAGTAAAGTAGTACTTCCGGTAGACCTATTTTTGCCAAACATTTATTGTCGCTTCCGCTGGTGGCACCTGAGTGAAATATCAAATTTGAAGGTTCTGCGATTATCCGTTCCCGGGATATAGCGGATAAACTCGCTACAGAGCAGTAAATTCAGCACAAACCTATGCCATCAAAGACCGATGGGTTAGACAGGGCGAATTCCAGGAATTACTGGATTTCTAACCCATCCAGCCTTAGCCGTGTTTTTCTAATATCATATTTCTCTCTCTTCTCTCTAATAAATCGAATGCGATCGGTTTTCTTCGGTCATTTTCGGGCTCAGTTAACCATGATTATTACCTCTATCCCCATTTTAATTTTTAACATCTAATACGAACACTCCAGTAGCTGATTTATGTTACACTGTGCCCATAAATGGAACTAATTTTGGAACATATTAAAATATGAAAACTATTAAAATGTTTATAACAGTCGTATGATCGAAAAATAAACTGAGAACTTTCATTTTTATAAGTCAAGGTAAGGTGACGGTAAAAATTTTGTCCTACAATTTTAATGTAAACACTAAAGGGCTGACAGCAACTCAAGTGGTAATAAAATATATCATGGATGTAAATAGGAAAAGGGAAAAAATATGACTTCCAGAGGCCGTTTTCCTGGAGGCAGTAGTTCTTGATTAGTTGGATAGTGGCAGAAATGGCAGGGAGTATCTTGACTTCCATCTTATACTGTCAGAGAAGTCGACGTCATAAACAGATAGAGAAATAAATAAACGAAACTTGCCAGAACTGTTTTATTATGATATGTCCCGTATAACTGAATAGAAGAAGCGGTTACGCACCAATGAACACTGTACGCTGAAGATAAAGACAAGGCTCTGAAGCAATATTAGCAGAGTATTGGTTTTCACTATTGAGTGTGAAAAAAACCCTTCCACTCCTCCACCAACACCATGGTATCGCCAGTAACTCAAGAATGGCAACACAACCAAAGGAAATGAGGTCAACTCTACAAGATAAATTGTACGTATATACAAACAGCAATCATTGTCTATCTCTAACGTTAACTGTAAGTTGCTGTAAAACAGATCTACTAAAGTGTACTTTTCTGATGAATGGAGAAGTATTGTTCACTTCACAGTGGAGCCACCTACAGTTATTTAAAAAAACAAATTTCAAAGAAAAATTCCGTTATATTCATCGTATAGGAAAACAAATTCAAAATCAACCTTTATGAGGCGAATATACGAGGAGAATATATAACTATTAAAACATTTTTCTAACATGATACTGATAATAGCGAAGCGGGGCTCCCAAATATTAGAACAAATAAATACAAATACAGTTCCAAGAAGGGTTTCAGACCAATTGCCTTCATACATTTAACAAAAATTAAAATATAAAAATAAAAGAAGACAAAGAAAACTGATTGGTTGGACCGTGAGTTGTAGACCTTCTTTTGGGCAACATATATACGAGTACTGCATGATCATTTAGCCGTGAAAAAGGTTTGTTCTCATTGGATCCCACATAATCTGACAAAATCTAAAAAAGATGCTCGTGTCGATCGGTGCAAACAAATGCTTAAGAAATACAATGGCGGTGCTTTCAAAGACGTGTATAAGATTGTAACAGATGACAAATCATGGATATATGCGTATGAGCGGGAAACTAAATCGCAGTCGACTGTATGGGTGTTTCAAGATGAACCAAATCCAACAAAAGTTGTTCGCGCTCGAAGCACTTCGAAACAAATGGTCGCCTGTTTTGTTTTGGAAAAACTGGTCATGTGGCAACAGTGCCTTTAGAGGAACGTAGAACGGTCAATTCTGAATGGTACACAACCATTTGTTTGCCGGAAGTCTTCGATGAAATAAGGAAAACCAAACAAGCGCCGTCGGATCATTCTTCATCAAGACAATGCCAGCTGTCACACATCTCGTCTAACAACTGACTATTTGAGCACTAAAAAAAATCGAATTAATGGGTCATCCGCCGTACAGTCCTGATTTGGCAACAAATGACTTCTTTTTGTTTCCGAACGTCAAGAATAAATTTTCATCGGTAGAAGAAGCCGTTGATGCATTGGAGGTGTTCAAGCGGAATGGAAAAAATGCTTTGACAAGTGGTTCGAACGCATGCAGATCATAAAGGAGAATATTTTGAAAAACAATAAAGTCATTTTCAATGACAAATTACTGTTTTTTTTATTATTAGGCTCAAAATATAAATAGTGCTCCTCGTACTTCTTTAAATCGGAATGGATTTGTTTGGATGAAGTCGTAAAATAGAGCATTTATTACAATTCATAGGATTCTGGATTAGTGAGATTGAATTCAAAGAAAGATTGGATTGTTTTGACTGTCTCGTACAGGGATGCAGTATCCTTTCTTGGGGTACCGCATAGTAGAGAATTCATATTTCCCAGTTCGTATTGCCATGGTCGAAAGGCGATCTCTTCTGATTTAAAAAAAAAAAAAAACACTACAAAGTGGAAGTCGAAAGACTGTTTGTTCAATAAATAAATTCCCCCTCGTCCACTCACCCAATTTTGTAATTCATTCTTTACCTCTGATAAATTTAATTTATTTTTTAAACCCTGGTAAGAATTTTAACCTTATTACCCTGATAATAATCTGAAGAGCAGTGTATAAATGTAAATGTGAACAATATTTTGGAAGTAATAAACACATCTACCTATCTTTAAAATCCTATTTGAATGGAACCTATCGTGCAAAAGGGAATCGATTCATTTAAAATCAATCAGAGAACAATACATTATGTTTCCACTGTTCGAACGGTTTTGATGGAGGTGCTAAATGTCCAAAATGAATGAACTCTTGTTTCTTAGTAACCAATTTGTGTACGATCAATAAGACTAGCTGTTGATGAGGTTAACAAGTGAAATTGTTGAAAATTATTTTCCCATTTGGAAGTGAAAAACTAATGCGTCAAAATATGATAATAAAGGCCATGATGTTTTATTGTTCTAATACAATATTTTTTTCTTTTTAAAGAAATAACTATGTTCCAAATTTGTAACGAATAATAAAATTCTAGTAGTAGAAAATTGTACATTAAAATATGGTACCAAACCATATGGATGGTTTATAAACCATATGGTTTATTCCAATTTTACATTAACAAACAACATACCCATACGCAGAGATCTCGGGTTCGATGACGGACAGTGTTGTCTATAACGAGAGAACACTGTCCAGAGGTAGGCAGTGCACTGAAAAAAGCTACGGGCGCCAATATGCTCATATGTTGACGCGCCTTAAATCATAATAATTTTAATAAGAAATACAAATAAACACATACCAAATTGCTAATCAAAGATTGAATTATTAACAAAATAACCATATTTTGTTCGGCTTAAATCTTTATCGCTCGCAACAAATCGGTGCAAGACTTACTTTAATAATGTGGCTAGGTCCGCCGCAGTGCTTGATGTTATCGCTGATTTTATCCGTCGAAGCTTGCATGCTTGTTGTATTCACGTTTATTAGTAGATTAGTCGTAACGTAAGTGAATTTCGAAATCTCTGCAACAAACTGGTTAATCTATCGCTCATATTGGTCGAAAAAATAGAGGTACAATAAATTACTGCGTTCTACGACGAATACAAATCAACGATTATTACTTTCATGTTTAAAGGAGAGGATGCTACTTTCAGTTAAATAATAGCGACGTAGAAAAAAAGGCTTATGCGGAGACTGTTAAGAAGCCCACAATTATGTCTGACCATTCGACGGCGGCGTGGAGGCCGATAGTACTGAAGTGGAGATGTACGAAAGGTTCCTTCGGTGTGCAGTGAATGCGAGTGGCTCTGAAGCGTGTCAGGATAATTTTGGTGACCCGACGAACCAAAATGTGCAGCAACCATCCCAGCAGTCGCCTTAGGCTTGATATTCGCCAGAAAGGGGACTAGCTATAATTATTATATTTATGTTGCACACTTTTAATGAGTGGTCTGTTTTTAGCAGCAGTGCAGGTTTCCGTTCTTGTATGGAGCTAGCTGCCACTCTATTAAGTAAGAAGATGGAGCAGTTACAGAGATAGCCAAGATTTAGAAGTAGAGCGAAAGTAAATACCAAGTCAAGACAAACGATAGCGATGAACTATCATTTTAAATTTAAGGCGCGTCAACATATGAGCGTATTGGCGCCCGAAGCTTTTTCCAGTAAATACCAGTCTCCGTATAGCGTTCTCTTTGTTGCAGGAAATACTGAATCTCGTTACCCAGAATTATCGCAAAAAACGGAAAGAATAAACCATGTGTATAAATAGAAAAAAGATGTTGTGACCGAATATGAGTTAAAAATACAATTTAAAGAAAAAACAAATATACTACATTAAATTAAATAACAGTACTAAGCGAAATGAATGATGCATGACGACCGACTGAAAGGAATGATGACTGACTTAAAGGAATAATGAATGATGACTGACTTAAAGGAATAATGAATGATGACTGACTTAAAGGAATGATGAGAGACAACTGCCTGAAAGGAATGATAAATGAAGACAGGCTGAAAGGAATAGTGAATGCTGACTGACTGAAATAGATGACAAATGTAGATCTTAGTGAATAAAACAAAGAGGTTTAGGACTTCGAGCGGAAGATCCATTGGAACCTCCTTCTCTCCAATAATCCTCTAACCATCAGCCTTCCGTATTAGCTATCCCCACTACAGCTCGTCTGCGGTCGCCATGGTAAGGAATATGAGCCAGACTCTTAAGTCTTGGCCAGTGGGAAAGCAGCATTACCAAATACCGCAAGAACTTAAACAAATCTTACCAGCGTAACCCAATAAAGATGCAGTAGTAGGGAAATTTTTGAAATCTTTGACACTGAAGATTGCAGATACACTGCTCTTAATCATAACAGTAATATAATGCAGAAGATTGTAAAGAGTGAATCCTGATTCCTCACCATCCATTACTGTTGTATCCTTAAGACCACGAACTCATATAAATGATTTAATAAAATTGTCCAACTTGTAACACTTACAACATATTTTAGTCCTATTGTACAGAAAACAGACTACTATATTGTCACTTGTGCGTTTTAAGACTATAAATATTCTACTAAATTTCCCAAGTGAATATCTATTGGATTATTGCGACTAGTATTGTGAGGCGGCGGCAACAATAATGTAACTAAATTCCCTGTAGACAGTTCTTCGAACCATGTTTAAGGCATCTCAAGTCTGTCCGCCCCTTCACTCAGTACCTGGTTCTTACAATTCAGTAGTTTTTGCCATTTTTATCCAGCTCTTTATATTGATATTTATTGCAGACGCCATTTCCTTACAGCATTTATTATTTATTATATTTCTTTCTCTTTTTCTGAATTTTATCTTGCAAAAGATATATTTCTCTACTTGGTTAGCCTTTCATAGCACAACGAAAAACTCTGAATAGAAGAACTGCATCATTGCAATAGTCATTGCCCTTGCTAGGAGCAAGTACAGTAAACACTGAAGAAATGCATTATTTTTATGATCACTCACACACGCGTACTATATAAAATACTTATAATGCAATTTTTATATTCAAACTGTAAGGTAGAATGTACATTGTACAAGGGTTGATCGTCCAAAACTGCAAGAAAAAGTGTAACGTTGAAAAACACCCAACTTTGACAATTTTTTTTTCTCTTTTTCTATAAAAGATAAAATTCCCAAATTTTCTCTAAAATACAAGGCATATTCTCATTTACAAGACTAATTTTTTTTGCAACTACATAGATTTAAAAAATTTCGAGAAAAAAAGTTGCCAAAAATGAGCAAAAATGGCATTTTCAAAAATTGTTAGCTCTTTTTGGAAACAAGGTAGCGCCTAAACGCGTGAACTGAATTTCATGAATGTGGAGTCATTCGATCCGCAATTTCATGTAGTGATATCTTTTGGGTGGTTTTAATGATGTACATGCAATGGGAGAAAAGTTAGAGCCCCATTTATGTAGGGCATCTCTCTCTAAAATTCTTTTTGATAGTAACTCTGTAAATATTTTGATAAAATTCGAAAAAATATCCAATTTTGATAAAAGTTGGTAGGATGAAGGGGGTTAATGATTCCTTAAGTAACATTAACTGCACCAACCTAACAACCACCTGCACTAACACCTACTAAAGGGAAGAAATGCAATCGTTTAAAATGATCAAGCCAACGACTGATTTTCACGAATTAAGTGTCATCAGAATTGAAATTGCCTGTAGATATCGCTTTTGGTGGTCTACGTAAGAAGGTCTCTTCTAATTACTTCAATAACTTTGTAAACCTTCGCTCCATTTTGATAAAGTTTGGCCGGAAGAAGAAGTGGCAGTAAGGTATAGCAACATATGAAAACAAACGTGAGACACCAATACTACCACTACAAGAAAGCTGAAATTTGACAAAAATAAAGAGAAAACTGTTCCCTTTTTTATATAAATCAGAATTTCATATAAATCTGAACATTCTAATGCGAGTGATTGAGGATCAAAATTTAAGTAGGATACAACATAACGAAAACTTTTAACTTGCTGTAACGCCTATACAACTGCTTCGAAAAATCTGAAATTTTGCACAAATATTGAGATAGAAGATCCCTTATATTTGAGCAGGATTCAAATTCAAATCTGAAGTGAAGCAATAAACTAAGGATCAAATTTCCAGTGAGATACAACATACGAAAACTTTAACTTCTTACGCCTGTATCGTAATAACCCTTCTGTGCACCAGATTAATATATCTAATTAAGAAGGTTAAGAATGTAAAAAAAAAATTAAATAAATATCTACTTTAATGAATGTTTAAACATACTAGATTGAATTTACGGACAAAAATTTTTCAAACTTAATGTACGAGGTGTGTTCAAAAAGTAACGGGAATTTTTAAATTTCGCGGGTTTGGAGAGTCTGATTGTAAAAATTTTTTTTTATTATGTTGGTACACATGCCCCTGAAGTACGATAAAATTTTCAGTAATATTCATTGTTTACTTCTTAAGTGGCAGACGTTAAGGTTAGACGTGTTTTTCGAGCTTGGCGATTTTTGTTTGTTAAAAAAAATGGATCAAAGAATTTGTATTAAATTTTCCGTAAAAAATGAAATAAAGTGTGTGACATGTTAATAAAGGCATATGGTGAGTCTGCTATGAGTAAAACAAGGATTTACGAGTGGTATAAGCGTTTCCAAGATGGCCGCGAAAACGTTGAAGATGACGAACAACCTGGACGTCCAAGCACATCAACAACCGATGAAAACGTGAAAAAAGTGAAAGAAATGGTTATGAACGATCGCCGAATCACAATCAGAGAAGTCGCTGATGATGTTGCCATATCAATTGGCTCATGCCATGAAATTTTTTCGGATGTTTTGGGTATGAAACGTGTGGCAGCAAAATTTGTTCCAAAATTGTTGAATTTCGAACAAAAACAGCGGAGAATGGAAGTTGCTAAAGAGTCACTCAATGAAGTCGACAACGATGCGAATCTACTGAAACGTGTTATAACAGGTGACGAAACATGGGTTTACGGATATGATGTCGAAACTAAGGCTCAATCGTCCCAGTGGAGGCATTCTGGATCGCCAAGACCGAAAAAGGCTCGACAAGTGCGGTCGAATGTGAAGGTTATGCTCACTGTGTTCTTCGATTTTAATGGCATAGTGCATCATGAATTCTTGCCACAAGGTCAAACAATCAATAAGGAATACTACCTACAAGTTCAACGCCGTTTGCGTGAAGCAATCCGAAAAAAACGCCCGGATTTGTGGCAAAACAATTCATGGATTTTGCACCACGATAATGCACCTGCTCACACTTCATTGCTTGTTCGTGAATTTTTGGCCAAAAACAAAACTTTAACGATGCCCCAGCCTCCATATTCGCCAGACATGGCTCCATGTGACTTTTTTCTATTTCCAAACATAAAGAGAACATTAAAAGGCCGTCGTTTTACAAGCATAGATGACATTAAAAGCGAATCGCTGAAAGAGCTGAAAGCTATCACAAAGATCGAGTTTCAGAAGTGTTTCGAGGATTGGAAAAAGCGCTGGCACAAGTGAATTGTATGCGAAGGGGACTACTTTGAAGGCGACAATATTAATGTAGATGAATAAATAAATATTTTTTTCAAAAAACGAAAATTCCCGTTACTTTTTGAACACACCTCGTATTTGTACAAATATGAAATCTATATGCTAAATATGGTGTGTTTAAGAAGCGATATTTTCTTTATTCGAAGGAAATCGTTAAGATAAGCTAACAAATGAGTTCAATAATGTGAAAAATTCGCCCTTGGGCTCGTGTCGCCATATTTCACCCTCATAGGGCATTAAATAACTACATTCATACCTAATATATTGTTGAAGTAAATAAAACCTTCGCTTTTTTACATACACAAAGAAAACAAAAAATTAATGTAGAAATCTGAGCTATTTTTACATTTTGAACACATGGTTTAATGCAGAACGTTTTCATTATTTTTAGACACCCAATCACAAATTCATGAAATACAGAGAGTTGTTAAAATTGATACCAGCACTTCAGGCTAGTTCCCCAAATGGCGTTTTCCACCAATAAATTTTATTTTAGATCCAAATTAATAATAATAAAAAAACAAACATGTCAAATAAAAATATACTAACCATACCAAAACACAAATTAATCCTAACAAACAAGACAAATAGAAGTGTAAGAAAGATATATCACACCTAATCTCACCCTGTGACGACACCAACCAGTATGATAACAGATCCAAGGTAAGCTCTTCAATTATTGCACAATTTTCTAAAAATAATGTTTCACAACAAACTGAATATTAAATATTCACAATTATTGATTCAGGATGAATTTGTGGTCTAATTTTGTATTCAAGTAAAATATTTATTTAGTACTGGAATATATAATTAATGAATATGGATATAGTATAATGTTGGACAAGCTTTAGATGTTGTGGGAAATGAAATAACAGACATCTGAAATTCAGAACGGAACTAAACTAACAAGTAAACTGCTCCACAAAAAAAGTGGCGCACTTTAAAAAAGCGTTTATTTTTTGTTTTATCACATTTTGGCGAAAGATTATTAGTTTTAATTATTTTCATAAACTGTCAGGGAATCGAATCAAGGCCCAAAGTATTACAAATTCTCAGAAAATGGTGATTACTGCAGAGCAAGTGGCCCGTATTATTGCATTAGTTGAGGATGGACGGAGTCAGCGGTACGCAGCACGAACGTTAGGGTTGCCTGAGACCACCGTCCGTAGAGCCATCCATCGTAACCGGGAGACAGGCCTCTGCACTCGCAGACAAGGTTCGGGTCGACCAAGAGCCACAGAAGCACTTGATGACCGATTTATTAGAATTCACACTCTGAGAAATCGTACATCAACTCCTTCTGAAACTGCTCAAACAATGCTTACTGTTCGCGGAGTTTCATTCAGTGCCGAAACCGTACGAAGAAGGCTCGCTGAAATGAATTTACGCCCTAGGAAGCAAGCCACAGGACCATTGCTCACCGTAGACCATTCGAGAGCCCGTCTAGAGTTCGCTAGGGAACACCGCAACTGGTCTGAGAACGATTGGAGAAACGTTCTCTTTTCAGACGAGTCCCGTTTTGCTCTCTACGCACCTGATGGGAGGCGACGAGTTTACCGAAGGCCTGGGGAGCGCTACGCTCCGTGCAATATTTCTGGTAGACTACCATTCGGAGGTGGTTCAGTGATGGTGTGTGCTGGGATTTCTTTGGAGGCTTAGACTGAGCTCCACGTGTTCAACAGGGCAATTTTGAATGCAGATTTGTATGTGAGGGAAATTTTGCAGCAATATGTGATACCCTATGCACCATTTATTGGGGAAAATTTTATTTTTATGCAAGATAATGCCAGACCACACACTGCCGCCTGTGTTGTTCAATATCTACAGGATACTAGCATTCGTGTTTTGAGGTGGCCAGCACGCAGCCCGGATTTAAATCCAATTGAACATCTTTGGGATGAGCTGGGTAGGCGATTAAGATGGAGAAATAATCCTCCCAGGAGCTTAGAAGAGTTGCGAGGTGCTCTGGTGGAGATATGGGAGGAATTAACACAAGATTTCGTGAGAAATTTAATAAGGAGTATGCCGAGGAGATCGGATGCAATAATGCGAGCAATACACGTTACTAAAATTCTTTTTCTCTTTTTTTAATCGGAAGAAATACATTTTTTTTTCAAACTCATTTTTTGCCGAGAAGTACTTTTTTGTTAAATTAAAGGTTTTTATTTCTTTTAGATCATTTTTTATTTTATTTTAGCCCTCCCGTAACTTTATACTTCCTATATTTGCTAACTAAAATAAAATGTAGAACAAAAAAGTTACAGAGAAAAAAAAATAACGCATTTTTAAAGTGCGCCACTTTTTTTGTGGAGCAGTGTATCTTATCTATTCGGAAAGCTTCAATTTTCAATTTTGTATTTTTGTAAAAATCGGGCACTAACAATCACAGAAACACTCCTTAATTATAATTCTCTATAAGAATATTATATTGGTTTTAGTGGCCGTAAAAATATTATATTAAGGATTCAAATTGACGAGGAATTGGTCCAAATAAGTTGGTTTTCTGTAACAAGAAGTGGTTTAGCCCTCGCTGCTGGCTCTCTGACCCTCACTATTCACAGAGTGGTTTAAACACCGGGGTCGTTCAGAGTCTCACCTGGCACTAGTACGGGGCGTAGTAAAGATCACAGAGCAGAATACCACCAAAATCAAATAGCTAGGATAAATGAAATCGATACTGTTACAAGATTGAGGAACTCTATATTGAGTTCCTAAATTATATAATGACGGCGACCCCAGTTAAGCGTGATTGACGTGTATACACGTCAAACCAAATCTCTATTACGCTGCGTTCGACGTGTATACTCGTTGTGAAAAATATAAAATTGCCATTAACTATAAAAACTCGAAATTTTAATAAAATACAATAAGAATATTATTTAGTGGGATGTTTCTTATATCTTACCAACAGAACTGCGGTGGGAGCTAGCCAAATGACAAGAGGTTGGTACATGTTTGGTCTCCGCATTAGAGATTGGGAATTAGGCACACAAATAGAAGCTCTCAACCCTTGTGCAATGCCACTTTTTACCTTAGATAGAGGTTCAGACCTCAGTACGAGCATGATTTCATTTTGCACAGAATTCAAAGCCCTTTTCTTCCTTGTAAAAGGCTCTTGCGTCCCTAGTTAACTAGGCAATGCATAACGTGAAGCGGTGCAAGATTTTGAATGAGCACAGAATGCTCTGTCTGTAATCTCAAGCCCCAGAGGTTGCAGAAAAAGTCGCTTGCAGTGACTATTATGACGTTGTAAACTTTTGGTTGTTTTGCCCTGCGTTCGACGTCTATACACGTCATTGTCTGATTTTAATTCCGCACACTGTGGGGGGGGGGGGGGGTAAAAACTAAATTCTACGTTTAACTGGTTAATTGCATTAATAAAACTAAGGAAAATTCACTTCCTTCCTACAATAACGTACATTACTCTTTCATTAATCGGACCAACAATTCAAATAAGCTCATCAATTAAATGTACGAGTACTATTAACATACAAAGGAAAGGCTTCATTAATGAAAACGAAAACTAATTCAATCAAGTCATCGCTTGCACTAAACCAGCCAGAGATTGTAATCAATGACTCAGATCATTCAAAAAAACAACGCAAGGTCACTTTAAAGCTGAACTTGAAAGAGAGGAGGTGGGGGAGAAGTATTTATTTTTATTTACATTTAGCGCTCTAGCTGCTTATTATGTGTGACTCATCGCGATTGGAAACTTTTGTGAATATCACGATTCGCTGGCACTTTGCTATAACAAGGCTTCTAGGTTCTTAAATAAGCGCGTGTCGCCTTCATCAATCTCTTGTAAAGAATCCAGCCTTCTACTAGCTGGTTGCTAAACATTGACCAGGCGCTCTTCTATTTCACTTATGCAAATTACGAAATAATTTCCCACAAAATGAAAAATAAAGTAATTGATCAGACAATTATGATTAAATGTTTCACTCAGAGTAGAGCCAGGAAAAGAACAAATAAATTCAAATTATTTATAAATTGGAAAAAAGGAATTGGCTATAAAAAGGACACAGCGTAGAAAAAACTATAAGTGACCGCGTAGCGAGCGCCTTCACTCTGAGTACTAACGCTACCCAAATCATACCAGTACAGTTCAGCCTAGCGTTACGCTACCCTGGCAGCCTAACAGAACCTAGTTACAATTCTAGACCAAACAGTCATTCGAGCACTGTTCTACGTCGTTCTTAGTTCTTCTATCGTTTAGAATATCATTTTGTACAGTTACATTTCCTTAGTAAAGTTTTTGTAATATCTCTCGTTAGTTTGTACTATTGATTGGTCATTAAACCATATTAGTAAATTTTATTTCTATTTAGCTCTTTCTAGGTCCTAAATTGTAAGTTTTTTTTTTAATGATTTAAGGCGCGTCAACATCTCAGGTTATTGGCGCCCCGGAGCTTTTTTTCAGTGCACTGCTGATCTCGATCACAGTTCACAAAATTACACTGTCCATCACCGGACAGTGAGCTATAAGAAGCTCCTAGGAAGAGAAAAACCTAAGGGCCAGCAGCTGGATTCGAACCTCGCACCTCCGCGTGGGAATCCAATACGCTAACCGCATAGCTAATCCCTTCCCTTTAAATTGTTAAGTGTTACCTTCATTAATCATTCAAAATTACACTGTCCATCACCGGACAGTGAGCTATAAGAAGCTCCTAGGAAGAGAAAAACCTAAGGGCCAGCAGCTGGATTCGAACCCCGCACCTCCGCGTGGGAATCCAATACGCTAACCGCATAGCTAATCCCTTCCCTTTAAATTGTTAAGTGTTACCTTCATTAATCATTCCCTTTCCGTGTCTTAGTTCAAACTCGTACAGACGGCCTTTTGCCGTCTTCTTCATCTTATCCAATGGGTATTTGGTCTTTTTTCTAAAGTGCTATTCCAGAATATTGTACGGTCTTATAACCATAATATTATACACATAAGTATTAAATAGTTTATAATATTAAGGAGAATTTAAAGAGCTGAATAACCAATATTCCTTCCCTTTCTTCTAAGCGAAATACTAATAAAATAGTTACATCTCCCTGGTTTATCTGCCAATCTCCATTCTCAGATTGTATCACCAAGTTTTGACGTGTTTTTTAATTCCCTTTACTTTTTATTAAGCATCAAATGCAATTATATTATCGATAGTCTTGCTGAAAAGAACATCAGTGTTTTTCGCTTCTGACAAGAATCATGTTATTTATTCAGAAGCGAAAACATTCTGTACGTCTATTGGTCAATTTTACTGTCCATCAATTATTTATCTACGAAGACGCTAGTTTATTTATTTATTTTGTTGTAATCCCAAGTTTTTGGAAATCAATTGATATCCGTTCTTAAAAAGCATTCACATATTGATTACATCGTTTCTAGGGTACAGACTTGATTGATTTTTGTTAATTTTTATTTTTATTTTTTCCTGTAATTTTTTGCTCACAAGATGTTTATGTGTAATCAAAATACACTTGGTTAAGTCCTTTTTTTCAATAAAACTGTCTATTTTTCATTTAATTCAGCGTCTCCCAACCTTTTTTGGCTTGCGTACTACTTCGTAGTACGAGGGTCGTTTGAAAAGTCCGTGCAAAAATAAAAACTACTTAATTTTTTGGGGTAAACCTTTTTTATTTTTCAACATAGTCTCCTTTTAGGCTTATACACTTCGTCCAACACTGCTCTAGTTTGTTGATCCCTTCCGAATAATAGGATTTGTCCAAGTCTGAAAAATAGCCATTCGTTTCTGCAATCATCTCCTCGTTTGAATAAAATCTTTTTCCCGCCAGCCATTTCTTCATATTGGAGAACAAATAGTAGTCCGAGGGAGCCAAGTCTGGAGAATAGGGGGGATGTGAAACGAGTTGGAACCCTATTTCCATTAATTTTGCGACCACAACTGCTGAGGTGTGAGCTGGTGCGTTGTCATGATGTATCCATGTTTCATCCACAGTGACGAAACGACGCTTAAAGTCCTGCGGATTCTTCTGGAACAGCTGCAAACCGTCCTTGCAACACTTCACACGATTTCGTTTTTGGTCAAGCGTGAGCAATCGCGGCACCCATCTTGCGGATAACTTTGTCATGTCCAAATGTTGATGCAAAATATTATGTACCCGTTCATTCGAGATGCCCACAGCACTAGCAATCTCACGCACCTTCACTCTTCTGTCACCCATCACCATATCATGGATTTTATCAATGATTTCTGGAGTAGTAACCTCAACAGGGCGTCCAGAACGTTCAGCGTCACTTGTGCCCATATGGCCACTCCGAAAATTTTGAAACCACTTATAAACTGTTCTAATCGAAGGTGCAGATTCACCATAATGTTTATCAAGCTTCTCTTTAGTCTCCTGAGGCGTTTTTCCTTTCATAAAGTAGTGTTTAATCAACACACGAAATTCTTTTTCGTCTATTTTTTGAAAATCACTCGACTTCCTCCATTCAAACGAATGCCAAACACAAAGAAATAGACCGATCTGGCTGAAACTTGGTGTGTGTTCTTCCAAGAGATGCTACTAACTAAACATAACCTCGATACGCGCCAGTAGTGCTATCTCTCTGACTTTGCACGGACTTTTCAAACGACCCTCGTATATCATGCTGAATTGTACCACTTCGTAAAAATGATTGTATTTCGCGAACTATGTTATTCCGAGTGTGTTATTTTATTATCTTTATTTGTGTAGAGATACAATGTATCTGTTACAAAGGAGTTCAAGTTCATTTTCACTTTATAAACTTTTTTTAACTAATTAAAAATTGCGTACATATTTTTGTCTTCAAGATTATTAATTTTCAAAGTTCTACTTTAGGTTTATTATATTTGTGTCCAAATCTTTTAAATTAATTACTTTTAAGCATTCAACTACCTGTAAGTACCAATTAAATTTAATGTTGCTTGGAGCTTACTCATTACAATCAAGTTTCTTTAAGCAGATCTTTACATAGTTATCATTTAAGTTCTGTCACATGATAATTCTATTAAATTTTCTTTATCTTTTATTCATAATGATGCAGCTTTTCCTAAATTTTCTTTATAGAAGACGGTTTGAACTCCAATTATCATTTGTGTTTTCGGTTTTTGGGAAAATACTCCATGAAAGACAATTGTAATCCTGTTAAATGTGCTAATATATTTTCTCGTGCATCTTGAGACAGACTAACCTTATTACTGTACATATTAACAAATTTACTGTAAATTAATTTATTAATTAAAATAATTTTTATGTAATATAAGAATAAATGTTTCTAAGATATTTTTATGATTTAAATTTTTTTATGTCCGCCATTATTGATTATTTTTCGTGTACCACCAACCAGCAACTCGCATACCACAGGTTGGGAAACGCTGATTTAATTGATAGCTTTTACGGCTACTTGAATAGATTTTTTTTTTTAAAGATCTATTTTCTTCTAGTTAAGGGACCCACTGATTACAGTTACGCAGACCAACCTAAAAAGACAACCTTGAACAGCGCCGTCAATACCCATATAACTATCCAACGATGAGCGGTTAACTTTTAGAAACGCTGATACATACAAAGGAAGGGTCTCTTAGTAATTGAAGATAGTAAAAATGAATCAGAGGCCAGTAATATATCCGTGCCTGTTTGCACATGCATCATTAAACTGGCTTTCATTGGCTCTCTTCCTCCTCTAAAGTATGCATCACTCACTAAGATAAATATTAATGTACGAATAAAAGATACAGTTTTCATTACGTAATATCAAGTTTTCTTTTACCAGGATGTTTTGTTCTAAAAATAAATAAACTTCTTTAAAACACGACCACTTACATTCGCTATTTTAATACTGAGCCACATCTGTTTTCTGATTTTTAGCTTGAAGCTGCACGTGATAGAACATGTTATTTTTAATAAAGGATACTTATTTATTTATAAAACTAAATGTTCAATGTTTGGTACACCATTCCGCCATCTTTTAAAGCGTAAGTTTGCTAAAAACTTGGCCAAAATCGAAGGGAAGGGAAAATTAAAATTATAATGTTACATTTCCTAACTATCGCTTCATCGTCTTTAAAAACTGAATGTCCTAATTATAAGATTCAGTTTAATCAATAAATGTCCCTCAACTAACTTTCAGAGGTTTACACTTGGCTTAAAAAAATCCAGCCCATTATAAAAGTATGGAAAGAATGACCACAAAATTTGAATTAAATGCAACGAAAACTAAAAGCCTAAATTTCGTAATTTACATTAATTCCCCCCCTCTAGAGACATGATTGTCTTTACGGATCACCAATTTTCATCAATTTACAAATAGCTTTTTTTTTAAGGCCAAAACAATTGCATTTTTAATTTGGACCCCAAAGTTAATGAGCATAAATTTAATAGCAACAATTTTATTACAAAAGGGATAGCGGAATAAGAGGGGTCTGGCGGCCCCCACCGGTTTTGAAACAATCGACCCAAAAACTTTGGAGGAGACCGAAAAAAAATTTTTTGAAATTTTTTCCGACCCTCTCCAACCCCACAAAAACCCGTAAACGAGAAAAATGTGTTTTTTTGATATTTTAATTTTTTTTCGAGCGTTCTAATCCTTTTAAAGCGGTTCCAACGCAACTAAAAATTTATTTTGGATGTGTAGATGTTCCCTGAATTTTTTCGGTTTTTACTGTACAGTTAAATGAAGTGAAACATAGCTTTGAATCCAAAAAAATCGTTAAAAATCGGGATTTTTTAAAAACAAGTCTTCGGCATTTTGGGCTGACTCGATGGAAAATGACGGCCTAACTATGGTTGAAAGATACACTCTTACTCTACAAAATGGCGCAATTGAAACTCAATTTGGTTGCTTGTTGTCTGCGATAACTCAATTTGAGTAAAACGCGAATTTAAAAGGTATGCGATTTTGGCCTATAAAATAAGTCACAATTTAATTAAACAAAAAAAGCACCAAAAATAATGTTCGTATAAAGGTATTCTAAATCGCTGATCAAGAATTTGATGTCAAAACCATGTTTCGACAATTGACAGCTGTTAAAAATGCTGTCCACAAAAAACGAAGAATTCATTTTTTTTTCAATTTTTTTTAAATGCACGGATAATTGTTTTTATTTTCAATTCATTGAGGTACATAATTATAATCTTGAATTTGATGATAAAAGTATATGTTGATAAAACGTCATATCACATTTTTTTAGTTTGATTTTGTCGATGTTAATTTTTTGAAATTTTTTTTCGCTAAAACAGAGATGCCACCAAAAAAACGAAAACTTCCAAATGATGAATGAATGATGAACCTGTAAAAAGGATCTTCAAATCTTTTTCTGTCATTTCGGGAAAGTCTGATACATCGTCTGATGTCAATGGTTTGAAGATCCTGATGCTGACAAGTTTGAGAGTTCTGATAATTGTCGTTCCACACGATCACGATCTTGCGGAAAAGTTTCGTGATGACTGTGGCTTGTTGATGGTAAATTCGGATCCGCACTGACTAGACGAGTTGAACGACGACATTTTCCGCACAGAACGTTTCCTACATCCACTTCTTTGTCCAGTTCAACCGAAAACAAGTTGGCTTCTTCTTCTGAAGTAATGACTTTTTTTTGCCCGGTGCCGTATCGCAACAGTAGGTCGCATTTTATGCACCTTTCATCATTTGGAAGTTTTCAAATCCAATTCCTCGGATTCGAATCTACCATCAACAAGCCACAAGTAGATTATTCAACAACAATTATTGATTTCTCAATTGTAATTTAATTTAGTCCCTTCGTTTTTTGTGGACAGCATTTTTAACAGCTGTCAAATGTCGAAACATGGTTTTGACATCAAATTCTTGATCAGCGATTTAGAATACCTTTATACGAACATTATTTTTGGTGCTTTTTTTGTTTAATTAAATTGTGACTTATTTTATAGGCCAAAATCGCATACCTTTTAAATTCGCGTTTTACTCAAATTGAGTTATCGCAGACAACAAGCAACCAAATTGAGTTTCAATTGCGCCATTTTGTAGAGTAAGAGTGTATCTTTCAACCATAGTTAGGCCGTCATTTTCCATCGAGTCAGCCCAAAATGCCGAAGACTTGTTTTTAAAAAATCACGATTTTCAACGATTTTTTTGGATTCAAAGCTATGTTTCACTTCATTTAACTGTACAGTAAAAACCGAAAAAATTCAGGGAACATCTACACATCCAAAATAAATTTTTAGTTGCGTTGGAACCGCTTTAAAAGGATTAGAACGCTCGAAAAAAATTAAAATATCAAAAAACACATTTTTCTCGTTTACGGGTTTTTGTGGGGTTGGAGAGGGTCGGAAAAAATTTCAAAAAAATTTTTTTCGGTCTCCTCCAAAGTTTTTGGGTCGATTGTTTCAAAACCGGTGGGGGCCGCCAGACCCCTCTTATTCCGCTACTCCCTTTAGTCCCAGTAAAATCTGCAAGCTCGAAACTAGCTTTCTCTATAATTTCTACCGCTTAAAAAAATGGAACTTTTTTGCAATAGTTTGCAACGATACAATCATTTTTAAAGTAACTAACAGCTTAAATGTAAAAATGCATTTTTTTCACATTCAATTATTTGCAATTGAAGAGCTTGGTGCAAAAAGGAGTTATCTACATTTTTTTCAGAAAATGTGTTTAGTGGCGCCCCCTATTGTATGTTCAATTCTACATCTTTTGGTGCATAAACGAGTCTTTATGCAGACTATTATTATTATTATTATTATTTAAGTCTTTATTTAATTTACAAAATTACAAAATTACATACATGTAAAATACGAGTTCCTCAAGAATGCATCGGACAACTTTTTGGGGAAAATGCTCGACGCATTTAATAGAATTTATGATACCAGTCGAGTACCGCAAAATTTTAAAGAAGCACTAATATATCCTCTCCATAAAAAGGGTGATACGAAACAAATATTCAATTACAGGGGTATCTCATTTATCGATATTGAAGCTAAATTGTTTTCAGGAATTTTGTTAAACAGATTATGGCTTTGGTTGGATAGTTATAATGTGTTAAATGAATTTCAGGCGGGATTCAGACCGGGGTATGGAACAATTGACAATATTTTTAGTGTTATAAACTTAATACAATTGCAATTCGTCGAAAATAAAGTAAAGAAGATTTACTTATTTTTCGTCGACTTCAAAGCTGCATTTGATTCCGTACCGAGAAAGCTATTGTTTTATAAATTATCTAGTCTGGGCCTGTCAAGTAAATTTATTAAAGTTATTGAACATATGTATGAGGATAGTAAAGCTGCAGTCTGGGGCGAACAGGGAATATCAGAATTCTTTAAAACTTTATCAGGGGTGAAACAGGGTTGTTTATTGTCCCCAATTTTATTCTCGATCTACCTTAATGATCTTCACGATGACATTGGGGGTGGTATTTATCTTGGGGAGTTAAATATTCGAGTACTTTTGTACGCCGATGATATTGTTTTGATAGCAGATAAGCCTGTAACAATGCAACGTATGATAGACGCATTAAGCAGCTATTGCCAAAGTTGGGGTCTAAGAGTGAATCTTGAAAAGTCTAAGATGATGGTCTGTAGAAATAAAGGAGGAAGATATTCTAATGAAGAAAAGTGGAATTTCGAGGGAAATAATATTGAAATAGTAAATAAATATAATTATTTAGGAGTTACTATTACCCCTGCACTCTCATTTGAACCTCATCTGAAAGAAAAACTTCAGGCATCTAAATTTGCCATGAACTGTACTTGGTCCAAATTAATTGATAACTATAATGTCCCAATGAATTCTAAGATAAAAGTTTTTCATTCAACCTCGCGTTCGATAATGTGTTATGCGGCGCAGGTTTGGGGTTATAAAAAGTATCAAACAGTTGAAAGGTTGCAACGGTTTTTTGTTAAAAAGCTTTTCAAGTTACCAAAGAATACGGCTAATTATATAATCAGTTTAGAAACGAATTTGACGAGTATGTTTTGGTATACATTGAAGTTGCACATAAGTTATATTTTCAAAATACTTCAACTTCCAGACGGTAGGCTCCCCAAACTAATAGCCAAGAAAATTATCGCTAAGAAAATCTTGTGGTTCAAGGATTGGGATAACGTGTGTCGTCAACTGGGAATATCCCCGTTCAATCTAGAAAATTATAATAACTGGAGAAGTAATTTAAATAGTTTTCTGGATATATTAAAGATGAACGAGAGAGAGAATGATATAGCTAGGGCGAGAGAAGGACAACATCATGTTATCTATCCGAGGTTGGATTACGATAAATGGGAATACCTCTGTAATTATAGTGTCGAAGATGCCCGCTTAATAATAAAAGCCAGATCAGAGTCATTCAATTTAAATTTTAGGCCCTTTGATCCAGAAGCTGACCAAAACTGCACTTTGTGTAACCTAAATGACATAGAAACCGTTATTCATTTTATAGGAGTTTGTCCCATACTGGCGCCATATAGGCTTCATTATTTAAATAAAATAGTTCTCTCGATTGAGGAGGTGTGTAGTTTTTTGAATGGTACAGAAAACTGGAGTGACTTATGCAAATATTTAAAATCAGCTATCTCTTATAGAAGATTGATTATTAATGAATTTTATCTCTGATGATAAGTCGTTTTCATTTCTATTTTTGTTCTGTTTTAATATTATTTTTATTTTTTACTTTATCCGATGTTTATTTGTTCCTCATTTAGTTATAGTTTTAAACCATAATAATTTGTAATCGCAACTCGGCAGACGGATGTAATCCATTGCCTTCAAAGAGTTATTATTTATTTTTCTATTGAATTTAGAATTATTATTTGTTCATAAATAATATTGTATTGTAAGATGGAAACATTTCTTTAAATAAACTCTATTATTATTATTATTATTATTATTATTATACATGTAAAATAGTATTTCAATTACAGTGAAATTAAATAAAACTAAAAATAAATTCCTTATAAAGACAAACAACATGGCCATTGACCATCCGTGGAGTCTATGATTTATTGTTGCATTTTGTATTTATTTATTTTTGTATATATATATATTAATATATATATATCAACATATATATATATTTTTTTTTTTTTTTTTTAAATTATTATTATTATTATTATTACCTTATATACTTCCTTCTTTCTGTCTTAACTATACAATATAAAACATAAAGCATTAAACCGAAAATTGGCAAACAAAAAATAGATTTATAATTATCCTGGATTAATAAGTGATACTCGTTTTGCATAAGCTACAGTACAATACTGAACCAAAGCAACCCAGTCTTTGCCGTTCAAATAATCCACAAAGCTCTGTCTAGAAAGAGTAGGCGAACCAAAGTAACGACCGCGCAGTTCAGCCAATGCTGGACAATCCGCCAGGAAGTGAAACAGGTCCTCATACTCATTACTGACACATAGATTGCATTCAAGGTCGGTATTCTTAAAATATTTGTAATTCAACGGTAATAGATCACCTCGAATTTTAAATATCCATCTCATTGATTTCAAAGAAAAAGCATCAGTTAAATACAATTTATCCTCTAAAGTATAATGAAGTTCTTTATAAAATGGGTAATAACTTGTATTAAATACCTTCAGTTTGCAAATGTTATTAAAATCACTGTTTAAAGATTCAATTATAATATTAAGCGTAGTTTTCCACAAAACGCTATTGTTACAATTTGTGAAGTTTAAATTAAAATTAATATTAAATTTTTCAGCTTGACTCTTAATTTCTGAAAACCAAAAAATATTCTTTTTTATTATTTCAGTAGCTAAAATTTTGGGATATCTATTTTCGGAAAGGTTTAAGGATCTGAGTAGATATTTATAGTGCAGTTTTAATGTGTAAAGGAAAATAGGCGGTAATTTGGTTTCGAAATGTATTAACGCTGAGGGTGCGTATTTTGGGCATCTCATTAATTTCTTCATGAAAAAATAAAGAACCCTCTCAACCTCGTCATATCTTTTCCATCCCCACAATTGGGCACCATAGCAAATGATATTTCTAGTAACTGAGTTGAAAATTCTAATTTTTGATGAATATGAAATATTATTATTATCAATGCAGACTATTATTACTTATTCTCTAACCTAGGTTAGATTTGGAGCAAAATCGAGTTTTCTACTGCAGATAACTTTCTTTTGCTCCAAACAGAAAAGATGACGCAATCAATCAAACAAAAAATTTTTTATTAGGTTTATTTAATGTTTATATTAGGTAGATATTATTTTTTTTTTTTTTTTTTTTTTTTTTTTTTTTTTTTTTTTTTTTTTTTTGGCGCATCAACAGCTGAGGTCATTAGCGCCCGGAGCTTTTTCCAGTGCACTGCCGGCCTCCGGACAGTGTTCTCTCGTTACAGACAACACTGTCCATCACCGGACAGTGAGCTGTAAGAAGCTCCTAGGAAGAGAAAATCTAAGGGTCAGCTGCTGGATTCGAACCCGGGACCTCCGCGTGGGAGTCCAGTATGCTAACCTCATAGCTAATCCCTTCCCTGGTAGATATTATTATTTTTCTTTTTGACAGGCATAATAATATATCTAACATTCGTTTCGACAAGGCACAAAATGCCACTTAAAAGCTCAAAAACAAGAAATCTGTTCGACTAAAGTACTTAATATGTACTCAAGTTTTACTGAAAATTATGATTTTGGTGCAAAAAAAGAGTTAGCTGCAAAATAACTTTTGCTTATAGCAAGCTTAAAAAGTGCCCTAGAAAGTTCAAATTGAGCTCCAAATGACCCCATCACATTATATTAACTAATCCTTACAGCAGACACAACATAAGGAATACATCTTAAAGCATATTTAGTTTTTTGTCCCTACTAAAATTTTTAAAAAACTGTAGATAACTCCTTTTGGCACCAAGCTCTTCAACTGACAATTTAGGTAAGCGTTAGAACGTTGGTGGATTTTGCGAAGTGCTTTAGAGTGGGAAAAAATTGGACACGAGAGGATGAGGAATATTTGATTGAACCCTAAACTTGCATCCCTAGAAGGTTTTTTTTTGTTTTTTTTAATGAAGTCATTTGCGAATTAACTGCTCAAACTAGGCACCCCTTTTGAAACTGTTATCGCTTCAGATTAACCAGAAATGTTATTGAACAAGCGTTTTTTTTAAGTTTTCATCACTTTCTTTCAAGCTTTGTGCACTTTCCCGCCTGAAACTTGACCGGAAGGAAGCTTTTCTTAAAAAGCCATTCGTTCTTTAGGACAATTCGCAACTCTGTCGACTATATTGGGTATAATGACGGATTTGTGTCGTTCAATAACAAGATTCTATCAATTTAAAATATCTATTATGTTATTTCAATTTTACAGAATAAAAATATTAACACAAAGTAAATAGATAATCGGAATTAACATAAAAAAACAAGAGTATTATTACTGGGTGGTGGTTAACTAATACAAGTTTAGCTAATTTACAAAGCGTATTCCGCAAACTATTCCAATCTTATACATACATATGGTAGCTGCCATTACAAATAAATGAGGAAAACCGAGTAACGTGAGAACAGTGAATAATCCAAACTATAGCACAGTTAGATAAAAGATAGAAGAGATCAATGTCACGAACAATTTAGCGACAACATGACAGAGAGAGAGATATCTATATTGGCTCTGTTAGAGGGTGTTTCCATTGTTTACAGTAATTCTGTTACTTTATCTTGCTTTTCAAGTTAGCTAGGAAAACTGGTCTACCAAGATTAACAGCTTAGTTTACTTATTTATTAATTTATTTTTAATAATAATATCTTCATCCTGTTTAATTACAGTTAATTTAACTGGCTTTAATTTTATTTGAGGTGAGAAGCGGTTTATTTATTTGCATCTATTTAAAGGTTAAGTTCGTTTTTTTTTTTGTCAAATTTGTGTTAAATTTTATATGTAATCTTTAAAAGTAATTTTTTTTATTATTACATAACTATTCTCGAAAATGGACCCAAACTATAACCCTAAATAGGTAAGGTAAGAAAAAGTCGTATGAGTGTGCTCATAAGATGTTAACCCCTTAACGTGCACGCTCGAGTTAACTCGAGCGCGCTAAATTGGCCAAACTGTGCACACTCGAGATAATTCGAGCGGCGTTGTACTTTATGCTGCTACAATTTTTCACACTCCGAATATAATCGAGAATTGAAAATAATGTGAAAGCAAAGAAAAACAATCGTTTTATTGATATTTATCATTTACATGGGATTGCAAGCTATAACACTTACTTAATCGTATAAAATATAGCGTTTTTTTTTCAAAAATACTGTGCATTAAGGGGTTAAATATTAAATTGGAAAAAAAGTAAATAATCATGGTCAACTGAGCCGAAAATTGCCGACAAAAACCGATCGCATTCGGCTTGTTAGAGAGAAGAGAGAGAGAAATATGATATTTAAAAACACGGCTAAGGCTGGTTGGGTTAGAGATCCAGTAATTCCTGGAATTCGCTCTGTCTAACCCATCGGTTTTTGATGGCATAGGTTTAGACTGACTTTACTGCTCTATAGTGAGTATATCTTGGAACGGGAAATCGCAGAAACTCCAAATTTGATATTTCACTCAGGTGCCACCAGCGGAAGCGACAATAAAGTTTTGGTCAAAATAGGTACACCGGAAGTACCACTTTACTGAATAGATTTTCCACTTTTTTTAACTTTTTTAGAAAAACCGCTTCTTAGATTTTCTTCAAACTTGTTACAATTATAGCTCTCAAATAGCTCTATAACTTTTATTCGAAACATTTTTCTGGAATACTTCGATTAAGGGCACTTTTGGGGGAGAGGGTGGGTGGGTCAGTACGGTAGAATGCCCAATACTCTGTAATATATGGGCTTACTCTTTATGATAGGCTACTCTTTACTGAACAAATATTTTGTAGATGAAAATGGCCAGCATTAAGGTCAGTGACATCTAATCAATTCTAAACAAAATTAGTGAAATTTTAATACAATAAAATTGCTTAAATGATATCAATTATAATAAAGTTTGGTAACACCATCTACATAATTAATATCCAACCGAATGGCACTTCATTCATCTAAAACGTGCATCGTTAATTTGAAACGATTGCAATACTTTCCCTCAGTAGATGTAAGAGCAGGATGAACATTGCAATATTACGTAGGAAAGCTTTACCCTCTGCTTCTTGCCAAATTTTATCAAATATGAAACTTCTTTTATGTGAAAGAAAAATAAAAGGAATTTAAGAGACAGTTTCTAGCTTTAAGGTATTCTCAAAATTTGAGATTAAAAAATTAGAGGGGAAACTGGATGTGATTCACGGCTAGAAGTACTAATGGAAGCTCAGTTCCTCCTAAATTTTGGACATAGTGTCTCTCACAAACCCAAGAAAAAACTTACTAAGCAAAAATGACCTACAAAAGATGATGGTTGCTGTTCATCAGATATAGTTTGGATAGAAATTTGTATAAGCAGCAAATAAATATTAGAATAAAACACAAAATTTACAACTTGCTACGAAGTTAGGTGAATTAAATAATGGAATAGACCAAGGGAACGCCAGTGAAGTACATACATCCTGGAGCACTACAGTTTGTGGAAACGTCTGTTCTATGGAAGGTGATTGCTCACGCAACTGTCAACCTCTTTAATAATCCCTCACAATCAGCTTATCCAAACTATTAGACAACTGGAAGGTTTAATGCTACTGAAACATGCTAACTTGGATGTACCAGCGCACTTCCCAAGTAGTGGATATTACTGTTACACACCCTTGTTCAAGAAGTAACACGTTAAATGAAATATGACTGTTGTAAATGGATTGTAAAACTCTTAAGAATGGTGTTTGTTTTTTTTATCTGAAAAATAACTCCACCAGTTTGGATAGCTCTCCTGAAGCACGACCGGTTCCATTTGCTAAGGAGTTTTTGTCTGATCTCTCTAATGTTGCGTTCAGCTCAAATTTTCTATTTTCTAGTTTTCAGCGGAAGTAGACGTTTTGAGGAGATCAATCCGAAAAAAGTTTCAGATAGCTGAAATATTTATAGTTAGATTGAGGCGCCACGGTAGCCGAGCTGGTTAAGAGGCGAGACCTGCAAAGCTAATATGCATTGTGGTACTGGGTTCGATTCCCGGTCTTAGGTCTTTAATTTTATTTAATGGTTAATAAAAGAAATTTACAGTAAAGTATGTTTGCTAGTCGCCTCCGTCCACGACACCTAATTGGTAGTTGGACGTTAAGCCGCGCCTGAAAAAATAGGCGATTACTTTACTTTACTTTTACTTTTTTAGTTAGATTGAACCCTACCAGGAAACCTAACCACTACCTAGCCAACAAAATCCATTAATTGGAAGTTAAAATTTACTTTGTAACGGCTCCAGATACAAATCTTTACTTCTTATAGATTTTAAAAGTTTTTACTTTTTTCCAGGATAATTTGACTTTAAGCAAAGAAGGACTTTTGGAAGTGGAGGTGGCTGTTTTTCAATCGAAAGTCGTCTATAGAAAAAAATTTCATTCGATTCTGTTTGTAATTCGCGCACAGTGAATCAAACTGCAAAATGGTAATCCTTTGATCTTAGAACAGTAAAAGAAATCGACGAAAATATGCAACTAATCGACCATCTTTACGCAACTTACTGTAACAAATACCCTAGTAAAACCACTATAGTGTCTCAAGTATTTCCAAATAAATATAAAAATTGAAAAAAGCAAAAAGGTAGTAGAACTTGAACGATTGCTAGTGGCACCACTTAATGAATGGAAGACTTATTAAACATTTTTTTTGTATATTGAAGAGTGAGGCCAAATGGGTGCTAGACGGGCGGTTTGTTTTATCGATTCGCTCCAGTGAACTACAATTGTAAGGTTGGCCATCCTGTACAAACCCGCTCGGCTAGGCATCTAGAAGTTATTTGAAATTCAAATCAGATCATCGGCCATTAATTTTAGACAATAAAACTTTACACAAAAAATCTCTAAACAGTAATATTATTTTTCTATTTGAACCATCAATTGTACAACTTAAATCCGAAATTTCTGTGGATGGTAACAGTTCTTTTATCCTCTATTTGCGAAGCTTTTCTTGATATATGTTCAAGATAATGTTCAGATCTTAACAACTACAGAAGGAATATACTTTATTAGAAAATAGGGATTAATGGAGTAACAGCTAATCATTAAACGGAACCAAAAGTTACTCCCCGGAGTCTTTCATCAGACGGATCACAGAAAGAGTGGAATGAACATATTGAATGGAAAGACACGAAGATCTTGTTTAACACGAGGTAATTTTAAAAATGAACCACTGAACACATTCTACCAGGAGCCAAGTCAGTGGGACCTCAAATTCCAAATAAAAAATTAGAACGTTTCCATTTCTTTCCTGAGTAAGAAAAATAAAAATTTATAGGAATGCAAAAATGCTACGTCTTACCCAGAATGTACTTTAAAAAAGGATAAAAATATATTCCTGGGGAACTAAGTCGCTGTATGCTCAATTAGTGACTAGTGACCTACAAGCTGAGCTTCTAGTTTAAAAGAAGATATTAAAAGAAATAATAATAATAAAAAGCAGTAAACAGGTTATGTTTTAGAAAAACTTATGTTCATACTCCTAGAAATTTGTCACTTCTTTGCAAAGTCGATGAAGTTTGTCTACCCAAACAATATTCTGAGAAGAAAAGAAGGTGTATTCTCTGAATACTTAGGGTTGGGATTAAAGTAATCGCCTATTTTTTTTTTTTGTAGGCGGGGCTTAACATCCACCAACAAATTAGGTGTCTGGGGCGGGGGCGAAAGCACTTACTTTACAATAAACAATTTTTTCTAACAAATAAAAAGTAGTCATATGCTGGATTCGAACTGGGGATCTTCCTCTTACAAAGCCATGCTCTTGTCCAGTAGACCAATACCCGTTCTACGGGTTGGGAATATCTACCGGTCAAAATAAAACATTGAATACAGAAAAATTAGACCTATTTCCTTAAACTAAAGCGAAAAAATAATGCCACTTTCATCGTTATTAGAAGTTAAAAATATCGTTCCTATATGATTTGAGTTATTCAAATTAACACGAACTATTAAGTTAAAAATAAAAGATTTGTAAATGTAATTATTTTTGACCTTGCCAAAAATTTTCTAAATCGTAAAATTAACCTAAATAACAATAGATCTTGCGAAAAGTCTGATTCTGCAGGGCTAAGGATGTTAATTCTCGGGGAGGAAAAACCAAGGCCTGTGAGCTTTACCCAAGAGCCGCTCTCCAGCATCAAGAGTCTGATTAAAAGGACGGGTCTGGAGGGCCTTGCTCTAGAGAAGGGGAGCCACAATAGATCCAAAGGGGTCGCAGTGGCGTAGGATTGAGGCCGCCCTAGTTTAATCTATCTGTCTATCTATCTGATTCTGCAGTCAGAAGATGAAAACTTCTTTCTGTAACTTCTTCAGTAAAGTGTACACTTTACAAAAAAGCAAAACAGATAGCTGATACCTAAATAATGTGAACATATACGTAATAGAAAATTATCAACATATATTTACATTCATTGGCGCGAACGATGCCCATGACAATTGGATTGGAAGACGTTAACGTACGCCTAAATAATTGAGCATACAACAAATAACCATCTCAGGCTATGCACTTTAATGATCCAGCGGCCACTTTCTGCTTCAGTCTACAATGGAAGATTGGATAGGCGTGTCCGGATGGATAGTTTTACAGGCAAGAAAGTTGATATGATGGGGTGTTTTTGTTTGGTACTTTTTGCAACGAAATTGATCTAGATCTACTGGTATGAATGAAATATTTAGTACGGAGTGGATTTTGGGATCCTGATACATATACGGGAAGCATTGTTACTCATCCAGGATTTCTGGATTGTAGGATTAGGAGTCGATTGAGTTTGGGCTCGTCGAATTTACGTTACCATAATTACAATTTTTAAAACTGACACACAACGTGTATAAGTAAGTAAAAAAAATACTGAGAAAAAAAAGCAAGAGACAATGTAAAGGAAAAAAGATCATAAAAAAGGAACATCCTATTATGTAAGGCGGGAAGTATTGATTCTCGCATATTAATTAGTTTCTAGAGTGATTCAAGAAGCCGTGGCACATACAAACAACTCCTTACCGATACAATAGACATTTCCATTCACTTTTAAACATTTCAATAATTAATTTATATGGACTTTTTTATGCCCTTGTATCGCCAAAAAAAAAAAAAAAATTAAATAAAATAAAGTAAAATAGGTGTGAACACTTCCTTTTACAATTCACAATTATCCCACCCCAAACTTTTAATTTACTTCTTACCAACATTATACAGTTTGTAATACGTTACACTGATTCCTTATAAGAAACCTACCCCAAAATATAACTTGGAATTATTATATGATTATGTAGGCAATGAAAATTCGAAAATTCTAGAAGCCATTGTGGAGGAACTCTCAAAAATAAGTAAATAAATCTCAAAAAGTGCCCTTAACAGAATTTTTTCCGTGAAAAAATGATCCAAATTCAAATTGCACATTTGAGACGTTTATTTTGAAAGTGGCATAAGTCACTTTTTCAAAAAAATCGAGTTAATGGCAACACTAAATACAGTTGAACGGTATATTTTCATTTTTAAAAAAATTTGCAATCAATAAGTTGAGAACTATTGAGATTTGTTCGAGAGGAAGTGTTGGTAATTAACGCTATAACAAACATGTTTATTTTGAAAGTGGCGTAAGTCGCTGTACTCAGGGAAATTAATTACGGGGCTTAGTGTGAAAGAAATAGAAACATGTGATAAGTGTGTGTGTGTGTGTGAAGTATTGTTTTGAATTATTTTCAGTATTTTTAAAAAAGTCGTGATCATGGGACTTATTTTTATAAGTGCGAAAGAATAGTGCAGTTTTGTAAATTATATTATAACCAAAAACTGATTTTAATTCTTCTCCTTTGGAGGAGCTCAGGTAGTAAATCACTGCCTTTTCAAAACATCACTTCAGTAAAATACGTCGGACAAAATTAATATATGTCAGTCATTTTTCTAAACTATTTATATTGAAAGTGGCTTAAGTCACTTTACCGTAATTAAAAATGGTGATTTTTTAATGTTTATACGAAATTATTTATACTGAGAAAAATATCAGTATCATGAGATAACAAATACAAATCTTCTCGAAAGTTAGCATCCATATTTTTAAACGTGTTAAAACGCAAACCCTTAAATAACTCGACTTAAAAACAAAGTGACTTATGCCACTTTCAAATTAAACGGCTCATTTATAAGTGATTTTTAATCACTAAAAGATATTTTTCTGCAACCATGTAGGGAAGTTCTCATTACTCAATTAAAATCAGCTGTGTAATGCCCAACTTCCCACACTAGTGGGGGGAAATTCCCATTAGTGTCACTTTCCGCACAAGTGAGTGGAAAAACTTTATTGTGCTTCCTTGATATAAGAAGTTTTGTTATTAACATAAATATTTTCTGTAAAACTTTAATAAGCTTATTTAAATTTATTTTATTTAAATAATTAAAAAACGAATATTAAAAAATAAAATAAAAATTGAAAGGAATATAGAAATAAAAATAATACTTTAATAAATAATTAGATATTTTTAATTATAACAGTTAAAAAGGTTATAGTGTTACCTTATAGAAATTTAAAATGGATTCTAGTGATTCCTGTTTAGAAAACACTCCTCCATCAATAAAAGAAACAGCAGAAAATGTAATAAGTAATGTAAATACGTAAGTAATGTAAATAATTGTAATATAACAATAAATGTTTATAATAAATAAATTACTTTTTGTAGACTGTAAAAATGAAATTTTTAATTTTATTAGTTAATAAATGGTTGCAGAAAAAATATAATATTTAACTCTAGTGTAAAGTATTTTCCTCACACTCGGCAATTTGCACTTGCACTCGCATCGCTTCGCTCGCTCGTGCGTTCAAACCCTGCCTCGCGTGAGGAAAAGTACTACTTTCCACACTTGTTAAATAAATAACTATTTAATCAACTTGAAGAATTTTTTTTTTTGGAAATCTCAAAATACTGAGAAATCTACTCCTTCGGATGACAGCGAAGCTAAATGTAGAATATGAAATTATCTAAGAAGGCCAGTAATGTACTGGGTATTTATGGTTGACTATCATTGTAACAGAATTTGAAGAAAATTCGTCACTTACAACTATGAGAATCGTAGTAGACTAAAGTTAATTAATTTTTTAAAATCTATTTTAAACAAATATCAGTATTTGTCGTCATAATGTTAATTTAAATTTTGTTCTTAAATAATTCCACGAAAATAAATAACCTACTAATGAATAGCGAGCGTTAAGTGCCCAAACTGGACTATCCGGATTTCAGGCTTCACCTGAAATGCCATGATCCAAACTGGAACAGCGAGTAGAACAAAATCTAAAACAAGATTTTATGTTTTTTTTCTGTTTTTTGGAAGTACATTCTTGAACTTGAAAGATAGAAAAATATCATTCAATTCTCAACCTCGAACTGAGGGACTTCGTTTTTTGCCTTACGGACAAATACTCTTTATCATTGTTTCAGAACAAAGGAACACAGTAAAAGATTTGAGACTCTATCAAAATGTCATTTGAAAATGACAGAATTTCTATGAAACGACTTGTAATCAATCGGTTGACAAATTAAAACCAAACCAAATCTGGTAACAACCATTTTTTTGGTATAAGATTTATTTATCTAATATTTTTTGTGTAAATAGATTCACATTTGCAGGCAGCAAGGGTTCTCTCATACTTATTCCCTTCCTCCTTTACACAGACCGGGAGCTCTCCGATTCCTCAAAATAACAATTTTCAGTTGAGAATAAAGACTTGGGCACACAGAAAGCGGTCTGTCGCAGCAGGCTAAGATCTCCGACCGAGCCGGTCTAATTGTATTAAACAATGTTGCATCATCTCTGCCAAACAGAACGCGGTCTAGTCTTTGTCGCGACGACAAGCGATCTGGTAGTATAAAATTATAGATTTCAACGTGATCTCCTTGCCACCTTTGATCAAAAATGGGTGAAGAAATTGAAATATTTTATAGAAAATTTGCGCAAATACAGAGTTTTGTTTGATAATTCGCACGGGCATTATAAAAATGCTTTAAAAAAACCATGTTATCTTCATGTGACTCCAGTTCGATACATAAGAGGTGGTATTCCCCTAATTGTTCTCTCTTCTTATGCACCCAACTTTGTCTTTTCTTCTTTTTGCTCTGCAAAGCTAATAGCAGAAGGAGTTGCTCTCCGTCCAAGCTCATACTCTATATATACAAATTAAAACAAATAACAAGAAAACGCACTACTACTTCTCAAGAAGAAAGCTACCAAACTGGACCGCTCTAACAAAAGAATCGCGTCCTGTGTGACGTCCCCATATCGCAGACCGCCGCGACAGACCGCTTTCTGTGTGCCCAAGACCTAAAATAGTGGCATATCTGATAGAATCTCAGGATTACATTTTGCTAGAGTGATCGATGCAACAACACAGTGGTGGATCAAGGGACCATATTGATCTGGCATGCAGCCAGTCGAGTGACAAATTCTCTAAAAATGAGGTTCTGTAGAAAAAGGTTATTTACTAATAAAGTCTAATGGCCTATTACTCTAAATTCCAGTTTGAATGGTCTATTACTCTAAATTCCGTTCGAACGGCCTGATAAGTTACAATCTTTTTCAGGTTCAATTCTAAATCTAAATTTCATCGTGCCTAAAAAAATATGCACATCTTTAAATAACTCTTCTTTAGGCGCATCGATTGCTGAGATCGTTAGCGGCCCTAATAATTTTTACCTTTTCTATTTTTGTAGCTGGACGGACGCGTTTAAAAATATTTATTGCTTATTTCAATACGAAGGTTTATTATAAATTAATTTGATTTAAAAAATTTAAGCATGTTCTTCAAACTTAGTATATGAATTTTAAAACATTTTAAAAAAGTTTCCCGTAATTTATAAAATCAAAACTTGAGTGTAAAAAAAATTAATGAGAATTAACTTAGTGGTCGTTGCACTTCGATTCCAGCAGAGAACAACTGTCAGGTGGCTGACAATGCACTGATAAAGACTCGGGTAAGAGTCATTAACCTTACATAATGACGTGCACAAATTTTATATAAGAAAACAATAAGGTATTAAAAAAGAAAAAGTAAAAAGTAAGCTGGAAATATCAATTTTGAAACTTCTCATTTCTATGGCAGTGCTTGGACAAATTCTCTGTGTAAATTACAACAAAATGTGTACCTAGTAAACGCGCACAATATACACCAAAAAGTAGAATTAAGCAAGCATTGGCCATACTAGCCAGAAATAGATTAAATTAGTTGAGATTAGTAACAAATTGCTGTTACGGTAATTGAATAAAATCTTAGTAAGTGAATTTAAGGGCGTGATTCGATTAATGTATTCCTGCAGAGGTGACCTGAAATGGGTTCTAAAAGAGATAAAAGGGGTGCGGGGGTAGATAGAAGATTGGCGATGGAAAAGACAACCCGCTTTAATTCACAGTTGATTTGATTTCAAGAATAAACTCCCGAGAAGACCACGTTTAGTGTAAATTGAAATCTTGGCCCAGGAATGATTCCTCTCCTCCTTTATACCATTTTTTAAAATGAAAGTTTTCATTACGAACATCAATTTCACTTGAAGAGCCTAAAAATTCCTCTTTCATCGCGGACCGAGTAACATTTCTCTCCAACTAGGAAAATAATGAACGTCAGGGTTATAGAATTTAGATGTTAAGGAGTTACTGGGAAATCAACTCTAACCAAAAAGGAATAAGGATGCTAGAGTTTTCTCTGCCTTATCACTTAATACAAAATATACAAAGGGATGAACCCAAATTTTGGCTTAGTTCGTGCTAAAATTGGTTGCACATATCAACTATTCTATCAACTATGTTTGAACGAAACATGCGCAGCAAAGAGCTAACTCAAAATTTTCTTTAGTACAGACTGTACAGTTGATCTAGAATGATTTAACAAATCCATCTAATTACTGCAATTTCATTCCTAATAATTTCATATGATTTTACCCAGTATTATTATATATATATATTTTTACTTTATTTGATATTTACAACTGCAACAATTGTTGCATCAAGTAAATTTGATCTTACTGGTTCAGTTCTCTTGAAAAGTCATGGCTGGAGCAATCACCCACTGGTGAAACTCTTTCACAATGATTTAATCACAACAGATCTCTAGGCCACTTCCGCTTCAAACGACGAGGAGGATTGTCTGGAAGGTGTGGAGAGGAGAGTTGTTGGACAAGAGGATAGATTAGGATGGAGAGCTAGGAGGCTGTGAAATTTACGGTAGCGAGACTTTATTAGGTCAGTGACAAAAGGGATGTGAAGGTCACAGTGTGTATGGTAAGGTTAGAGATGTAGTATGGAGCATTCAGGATTTTCCGTAGGATTTTAGACTGTAGTGTCTGCAGGCGTTTGGAGTTAGAGGGTTTGGTTGAGCCCCACACTTCTGCTCCGTATGTCTAAATGGGTTTTAACAATGTCTTGTAAATTGTCAGTTTGTGATTCAAGTCGAGTTTGGATCTGCGGTCAAGTAGTCTAGTAAGTAGCTTGTAGCGTCTGTTCAAGTCTTGTCGTTTCAGTCGAGTATCTGGTTTCCACGTGAGTCTAATTATTGTTTATGTTTATTGTTTTAATTATTATTAATATGTAATTCATCTAATTTAATGGAAACTATTTTTTTCCAGTTATTCTGATTTTCTTTGACTTATTGTCCAGTGATACATGCATTTTGTACCAGAATTAATTATTTTCTTTTTATTTTATGATTCGAAATAGATTACTGTATTTATCGACTCCATCGACGGTAATTACTATGGTGTTGTCTTGAATAATTGATATATTGTAGTTTACTTTTTTCTAGTTGATGTACTTAAGGTAAATAAAAAGTCTAAAACAAAATAAAAATATTGCAATTTAAGAATCGTAATGTATTTTTGACGCAATTTTTGGATACTTTCTTAAAGAAGATCTAGCAAATACTTGTCGAAATCTATTATCTTTGGTCTTATTGTATCCCTGACCGGTTTCGAACTTTAATCGATGATCAGAAGGTAGATTAATTAGTTTGATGAAGAATTTCCGATTTCACTTATGTTTCTATCTTGCACTACTCTTGCTGACTTGAGTATCATTGAGTCAGATTGATTCAGCAGGTGCTGTGTAGAGATAGAAATGTAAGTAAGATTATAATCTACCTCTGATCATGGATAAAGGTTCGAAACCGGTCAGGAATAAACGACGGATAACCACATTTTCAACTAGATAGAAAGAGATATAGCAGATAAAATATTAGCCCTCGTGAGTTTAAGCACAGCAATAGACCATCTTAAGTGAGGTAAATAAAGTACAAAGTCCATAAAAATATATTACTGACCACAATTTTGTGGATAGCAGTTGGGAAGTATACAGTTGAAGAAGAAGAAATGTGTTATACAAGGGTCGGAGGAAGCAAAGATGAATGTATGAATGGAGAGGAAATGACAATAAAAGATTTGGGTAGTGTGATTGTGCAGCAGTGCGATAAGGGTGCAAGGGGATGCTGCTGGGCAGTCGGAGGGAATCTCCTAGCACCTGCATAGTTTTCCCACACGCGGGAATCTAGGACACAGGCCCTTCTTACTGTTTCAACAGTACCCCCGTCGTCGAGACTGTACAGGCCGGCTTGGCTGGTTCTTCTACACGTCAGGCTGGGGCTGCCTAAGGCTTTGTATTCTTAATAAGATCTGTTAGCTTTACAATCACCTCTAGCGCATTTTCTTCTTTATTATTATTTCTACACTGATACAGAACTACACCAACTTGAGGCGCGCCATCATTGCGAGATATGTAGACTCATGTTTTCATAGAATATTAACAGACAAAACTACTAGAATAGTTCTATAAAAGTACTTTACATCATTATCTGTCCAACTTTATTGCAAACAAGTTTTTTTACTTGTTTCACTTTCTTTTTATTATTATTATTTATTATTTTAATGATTTAAGGCGCGCCAACATCTGAGGTTATTGGCGCCCAGAGCTTTTTTCAGTGCATTGTCGGCCTCCGGACAGTGTTCACTCTTGCCAGATAACACCGTCCATTACCGGACAGTGAGCTGTAAGAAGCTCCTAGAAAGAGAAAACTTTACTATAAACAACTTTTTTCTAACAAATAAAAAGTAGCTGTATGCGGGATCCGAACTGGGCATCTCCCACTTACAAAGCCGTACTCTTGTCCCCTAGACCAACACTCGCTCCTCTTGTTCGCGAGTAGTATAAATACAAAAGATAAATAATCCTTTATAAATTTCTATAAAACTAGATATATTCCGCCCTTGCGGTCATTTTTTTTAACTTCTTGAAGATGTCGCTTTGATCTATCATTTTGACGGTTAAGAGATCTGCAGCTTGCTGGGTTTGTGGTGAGTTTTTGCCACCCTCTAAATCTTAGAAATACCTCAAAAAAAAAATGTTATCTGCTAGAGGCTATACTTAAAAATATGATAAAAACAGTGCACTATAAGACCTCGCAACAATGTTCAATTCTAACCAAAATAAAATGTTACATTACATTAAAATCGATAAAAATATAAGACATTTTAGACGTGATCTCAAATAATAGTGATAATAACGCAGACATAATGGGTTCGAATCCAGCTGCTGGGCACTTAGATTTTTCTCTTTCTAAGAGCTTCTTACAACAGCGCACTATCCGGTGATGGATAGTGTTGTCTGTAATGTGAGAGAACACTGCCCACAGGCAGGCAAGTGCAGTGAACCAAAGCTACTAACTAGCACCAATAACCTCAGATGTTAACGCGCTTTAAATTAAATTAAAAAAAAAAATTGAATAAATAATACCGTCATAAATAAATAAATAATTTAAAAGTTGTGTTAGGTTAGTAACACCATACTGTGATTTGATATTATTGCACAAACAGGCGCCCGAACGAATCTAAATATTAATTTGCAATTACTTGTTGTATTAGCATGAAAAAGGTCAAGATATATATATATAAAATATTAAAATTATAATTGTAGCAAATCGGTTTGAGTCACAAATGAGTCAGAAATCATACAAACAAGTCAGGGTCATGACCTCTTTCAGATAGACACTCCACCATTCAATTCTGAAATCTAATTCAATAGCATACTTTGTGATACTGAAAACATTTGTATTGAAACAATTAAATTTTGTATTAACAAAAATGATGCTGCCTTAAAGCAAAATTGCCACTTAGGGCACTAATATGAACAACATAATTAGAAAATCAAAATGCCTGAATTTAAGGAATCTAACTTTATACTCAAGAAAGTTGATTCTTTCTTTACGGAATTTAATATCTTTATGATGATGTCATAGCCTAATAATACGGAGAGAACTAGCATTCTATGACGATAGAATATAAGTATGACGCAGAAAGAATCTATGACTGATATAAAACAAAAGTCTTAGATTTCTAGGGTTCTTAATATGTAAAATACTTTTAGAGGATAATTTATTTTTTTTTGCGTTTATTTGTGCTACAATCAGCGCGTTGACGCTATAAGTAACAATGATAACAAGAGTAACAAATGAAACAAACGAGTGGAGAAGTTACCCAGTGGTAACACTCCAAAATATTGGACTGTTAGTCACTCTCTTCACTTGAGATGAGATCACGAGGCCACTATATCTTAAGGCGTCTTGTCCGGGTTGTCAGCAAGAGTTCATGAAGAAAGATTTTGAGCTAGAGGATTTGCGAGTGATGGCAGGTTGAAATGAAGTTACCTTCATCTGGTTTTGGCAACTTGTGTGTTAAAAAGAATGTTAAGGTCAGTGTGTACAGTCAGTTTGGAGACTAGATAAAATGAAGAGTTAGGTAGAAAGCCTAGGCAACCCATCTATGTTAATTATGGATTTAGAAGTCTCGTCAAAGGCTCCTGGGCAAAGTGGATTTATTTTCTCTGGAAAAGCCCTTCCAAACAGTAAATTGCAGAATTACTTCTTGCTGAAACAATCTGTACAGGATATTATCCTCTCTGCCAGGCCCATTCGTAGCAGCATAGGGTTTCCTCTATCTATAATAGCCCGCAAAGAAAGCTCCTCAATCAACGCGAATTACTCCGCTCTGCCTTACTGCAGCAATGGCTCCGTTCCAGTTAGTTCGGAGCAAGTTTAACCAGGGATTAAGCCCACCACCACTACTACTAAAACTAATTGTGCATCCAATCTTTGATGGCCTCGTTGTCGAAAGACTGGGTACCATTCCTCTTCAGGATTTTCAACCAATACCGACAAAGGCAATGATTTATGCAACATGTTGAATCAACCACCAGTTAAGATAAAAATACTATTTCAAAAAAGCGTACTTTGCAGTGCCTATTTTACCAAACTCCGTAATTCTAAACTAAAATTAAGGTTTATATTGACAAAATAATGTTATGACGTATGTGTAAATATAATAAGAATAAATATACATATAGCTTGAAAACCTGACATGTACCAGCTGACATAAAGGTCAAAAGTTCATTGCAAAACAGATTATCAATTAGAAGAGATTCTCTAGTAACAATCATATAATTACAGCTCACCTGAAGTACAAGTCAATGTTGAATAGATAATTATTTCTACATGAGTATTCGATCACTTACCTGTAACAAAACGAAAAAGACAATTAATGAAAAATATTAAACTATTTAAATGGTTTTATAATAATTTTGTAATAAAATGAATGCAATTCAGAGAAACTTCCTTATTAATGGAGATTGATTAATAAAAATTATTATAAAAAAAATTAATAAATAAAAAATGGATAGCATTGCCATTTTTAAATAAATAATTTCAACGTTTTTTTTCTCCTAAAAAAGAGATAATAATTAGAAATTTGAAACCGTATTAATCAGAATGCCGCAAGATTCTACTGTACGATAAGTGGTAGCACAGAAATGAGATCAAATTTTGGATGTTAACAAAAATATTTATATTTATTTATTTATTTACAGCCTGTACATATACATACACATCAAAGTAAATGTGATCTTCATTTAGTTATGCACAGATTGTAGGCTGAATCCTAGTGGAACCAGCGCCACAATCGGGAAGGCATGCTGAGAGGGGCCCTAGCCAATGCTGGAACTCTCTAGAGGTTGGAAGGAAGTTTAGGAAATAGGTAAAAGGTTGCGGGGCCAACGTCATTTCAGGCGTCGTGGAGGACTGTCGGGATGGGTTGTTGTGGATAAGGCTTGTGCTGTGGGATTAGGATGTATGGTTAGGGCTATTATGGAAATTAAGGAAGCGAGGTCATTGTCAAAAGGGATATTGAGGTCTGTATGGAGGGCTGAAATTGGATACATAATAAGGAGCGTTGACGATATGCCCGAAGGACTTTAGATTGAAAGGATTGGATTCTTTGGATGTTGGAAGGTTTCGCAGAGCCCTACAGCTCCATAGCTCCAGATGGGTCTCAGTAGTATCTTGTATAGAGTCAGTTTGTTCTGTACATTCATGGCTGATCTCCGCCCTAGCAGTCTTCGTAGTTGTCCGTATCGTCTATTGAGTTCTTGTCTTTTCAGTCTAGTGTTATCAAAAATATAGCTCAAATTTCTGCTTCCGTTTTGGCCTAGTAACAGTTTCCCATACAAATTGTGATCCAAATCTATGAACCAAAAGAGACAAATGTCTAGTTGGGATTTTTCAAATTTTTTTTTTTCACAAAAATGGATCCAATAATTTTCCTGTAACTACATTTACCTTATTTCCCCCACCTAAACGCGTTATCATCTCATTAACTATTCTGGTATATGGTAGGCTGTTATGGTAAGTAAGATCTTTCTGGTTGATTTAGGGAGAACATCATTCCCTGAATCAAATTGTCTATCGTGATATGTAAAGAAAAGTAAAGAGAAAAATGAGAAGAACGCGACAGCAATCCTCCCCAAAAATTGACTTAGAACGATCCATATTAAAAATTATAAATAAAAAAAAATCAAGATTTGAACTTGGCCCACTAACGGCCGAAACATAATTCTGAAAAAATATAAATAAGTAAACTATAACAGATGAATTTTTTTTTTTTAAATATTATTTTTAACCAAAGTTTGTTGGCAACATGTATTTTATTACCATTATCTTGTAAATGGTCTTCTAATAGGGGAGCTAAACTGTAAACTGAAGCAGCTGTGACCAACTGGGAACAAGGTTTTTTGACCTATACAGAGTCTCTTAGAGAGTAAGGCAGTGTGCAGTGACTCTTACATATTAATCTGGTCTAGTAAATAATTAATAATAATCTAACAATAAGAATTATTATCATACAGAATACCATTGCTTGTTTAAGTGATCTAAAAGTGTAAGCGAATGTATCTATAAGTAAGAATGGAGAGTGAGTGATATCCTAGTGATAAGCACCTAGACGATGCTGGCTGTATGGCGGAAGCCAATTGGCAAAAAAATAAAACAACAAAAAAAATAAATAAATAAATCAACAGAGAATAAAGCGAAAATCACTAGACGATGTAAACAATAGAAAAATTATTAATGGAAGAATGCACGTAGTAATTGCATTCTATTATTGCAATGAACGGTGTTTACTTGAATATATACGAGGGTCGTTTGAAAAGTCCGTGCAAAAATAAAAACTACTTAATTTTTTGGGGTAAACCTTTTTTATTTTTCAACATAGTCTCCTTTTAGGCTTACCCACTTCGTCCAACACTGCTCTAGTTTGTTGAACCCTTCCGAATAATAGAATTTGTCCAAGTCTGAAAAATAGCCATTCGTTTCTGCAATCACCTCCTCGTTTGAATAAAATCTTTTTCCCGCTAGCCATTTCTTCATATTGGGGAACAAATAGTAGTCCGAGGGAGCCAAGTCTGGAGAATAGGGGGGATGTGAAACGAGTTGGAACCCTATTTCCATTAATTTTGCGACCACAACTGCTGAGGTGTGAGCTGGTGCGTTGTCGTGATGGAAAAGGACTTTTTTGTGGGCCAATCGTGGGCGTTTTTCTAGCAGCTCGGTTTTCTAACGGTCCAATAACGATGAATAATATGCACCTGTAATAGTTTTACCCTTTTCCAGATAGTCAATGAGGATTATTCCTTGCGAATCCCAAAAGACAGTCGCCATAATCTTTCCGGCCGAAGGAACGGTCTTCGCCTTTTTTGGCGCAGATTCCCCCTTGGTAACCCATTTTTTAGATTGTTCTTTGGTCTCAGGAGTGTAGTGATGTATCCATGTTTCATCCACAGTGACGAAACGACGCTTAAAGTCCTGCGGATTCTTCTGGAACAGCTGCAAACCGTCCTTGCAACACTTCACACGATTTCCTTTTTGGTCAAGCGTGAGCAATCGCGGCACCCATCTTGCGGATAGCTTTGTCATGTCCAAATGTTGATGCAAAATATTATGTACCCGTTCCTTCGAGATGCCCACAGCACTAGCAATCTCACGCACCTTCACTCTTCTGTCATCCATCACCATATCATGGATTTTATCAATGATTTCTCATAGTAGTAGTAATAGTAGTGGAGTAGTAACCTCAACAGGGCGTCCAGAACGTTCAGCGTCACTTGTGCCCATATGGCCACTACGAAAATTTTGAAAACACTTATAAACGGTTCTAATCGAAGGTGCAGAGTCACCATAATGTTTATCAAGCTTCTCTTTAGTCTCCTGAGGCGTTTTGCCTTTCATAAAGTAGTGTTTAATCAACACACGAAATTCTTTTTCGTCCATTTTTTGAAAATCACTCGACTTCCTCGATTCAAACGAATGCCAAACACAAAGAAATAGACCGATCTGGCTGTAACTTGGTGTGTGTTCTTCCAAGAGATGCTACTAACTAAACATAATCTCGATACGCGCCAGTGGTGCTATCTCTCTGACTTTGCACGGACTTTTCAAACGACCCTCGTATGTAAAATTGCAATCTCCCAACGGTCACTACGAACAATTTACTGATGGAATTATATCTTTGGCAACTAAAAGAAGATGAAGGACTTTCCTATAATGCAATTATGTGAGTAAGTAGATTCATTCATAAGTATAAGTAGCTTTTTAGATGATGAATTTAGATGATACTACGATTGTATTCCATGAAGATAATCAAAAGGAATGTCCTCAAAAATTTTCTTCAAATTTAATGAATACTTTTTAACTTCACAACAAAACTAAATTTTATTATTACCGCAACTATTCAATTTTGTATTTTGGTACAAATTTTGAATCAAACAATAACAATATATCTTCAAAATGTATAATTGAAATGCTATCAAAAAAATGATAATACTATTTAACAATGATTACGTCATGAATTTGAGGTGGGAGGAGGAAATCTTGCCTAAAAATTTCAAAGAGATATGAATGAAAATAATAAACATGTGAAGCGATTAAATTTAAGAATTTAAAAAAAATTAAATTAAAGGAAATGCTACACGAATTTTTTTAAAAAATCATTAGGGCGATTTGTTCGGGATTTCTTAATGAAGATGATGATAACATGATAACGATATTACAGCAATAACATAAAAAGAAAAACGACGTTGGGGAGACAGACATACAAACCAAGAACGAACAAAAGATTATTCTAATTCTTTTGGTTATAAAAGAAAAAAAATTATTATAAAGGGTATATTTCCCAAATAAATGGGAAATTAAAATAGTGCTGTCAAAAGATGCATTATTTAGTTGTATTTTATTATCTAACAGTAGGTTGCTAAATTTCCTAGACTTTTAAATAGCATAGAAACATGGAAGGAAGCGTGGTCTTTAAATTCCTTAACCAAATCTTAATTGAAATAGAGTATTTTATTATTATTTGTATCGACCAGTTAGACCTGAGTACTGTTACTCTAATCGAACCATTATTGACAGCATAGTTAGCATAAAAATTGAATCCCAAGCTGTCATAAACTTCTGCCAAATAGATATGTCTCATTGTGCCGCTGAATTATCACAAAATAAATGAATTGATGTATTATTCGAATTCTTACTCATTTTTGCCTTTTCATTCTCGCTTCTAGAGAAATTACAGGACCACTCTGAATCTAACCAAAGTTTACTGACTATAGTTATTTTAATTACTATTTCTCTATTACCAAAGTCTTGTAATACAAGGGTCGTTTGAAAAGTCCGTGCAAAGTCAGAGAGATAGCACTACTGGCGCTTATCGAGGTTATGTTTAGTTAGTAGCATCTCTTGGAAGAACACACACCAAGTTTCAGCCAGATCGGTCTATTTCTTTGTGTTTGGCATTCGTTTGAATCGAGGAAGTCGAGTGATTTTCAAAAAATGGACGAAAAAGAATTTCGTGTGTTGATTAAACACTACTTTATGAAAGGCAAAACGCTTCAGGAGACTAAAGAGAAGCTTGATAAACATTATGGTTACTCTGCACCTTCGATTAGAACAGTTTATAAGTGGTTTCAAAATTTTCGGAGTGGCCATATGGGCACAAGTGACGCTGAACGTTCTGGACACCCTGTTGAGGTTACTACTCCAGAAATCATTGATAAAATCCATGATATGGTGATGGATGACAGAAGAGTGAAGGTGCGTGAGATTGCTAGTGCTGTGGGCATCTCGAATGAACGGGTACATAATATTTTGCATCAACATTTGGACATGACAAAGCTATCCGCAAGATGGGTGCCGCGATTGCTCACGCTTGACCAAAAACGAAATCGTGTGAAGTGTTGCAAGGACGGTTTGCAGCTGTTCCAGAAGAATCCGCAGGACTTTAAGCGTCGTTTCGTCACTGTGGATGAAACATGGATACATCACTACACTCCTGAGACCAAAGAACAATCTAAACAATGGGTTACCAAGGTGGAATCTGCGCCAAAAAAGGCGAAGACCGTTCCTTCGGCCGGAAAGATTATGGCGACTGTCTTTTGGGATTCGCAAGGAATAATCCTCATCGACAATCTGGAAAAGGGTAAAACTATTACAGGTGCATATTATTCATCGTTATTGGACCGTTTGAAAACCGAGCTGCAAGAAAAACGCCCACGATTGGCCCACAAAAAAGTCCTTTTCCATCACGACAACGCACCAGCTCACACCTCAGCAGTTAAGGTCGCAAAATTAATGGAAATAGGGTTCCAACTCGTTTCATATCCCCCCTATTCTCCAGACTTGGCTCACTCGGACTACTATTTCTTCCCCAATATGAAGAAATGGCTGGCGGGAAAAAGATTTTATTCAAACGAGGAGGTGATTGCAGAAACGAATGGCTATTTTTCAGACGGACAAATCCTATTATTCGGAAGGGATCAACAAACTAGAGCAGCGTTGGACGAAGTGTATAAGCCTAAAAGGAGACTATGTTGAAAAATAAAAAAGGTTTACCCCAAAAAATTAAGAAGTTTTTATTTTTGCACGGACTTTTCAAACGACCCTCGTATACCACCACAGTGGCTTCTATGTTTCCAATACTTTTGTTAATAATTTGTTCATTTATGTGATGAAGAATAACAAAACTTTAAATCCCAACCATAAGCTACAGCTAAACTGGAATCAATTTAAACAATTTTGTTTTGGAATTAATTATTGGTTAAAATTAGAGACGGATTCCTGCGAGTCTTGGGTCAATGGCCAGTCCACTGGTTCTTAAGTAGGCTGTAAGTAGACTGGTGGAAACCTGAGGGTGACAGGCAACTAATCTGATTGTGGCTGAAATGGATTCCCTAAAAAGATTTTGAGCTTCTAAAAAAAGTTTTTTTTTAAAGTTCAAGATTGCTTATTCTCAAAAAGCTTCTTCATACCCAAAGCTTTTTTGAGAAAAGAGAGAGTAATGAAAATTTCTCATGTACGTAATATTTGTATATACCGGTACCGATTAGAACTTAAGGCGCGACAATAACAGAGGCCGTTGGCGCCCGAAGCCCTTTTCTGGGCACTGCCGATCTTCCGGACAGTATTCTCTCATCATAGAATACCCATCACCGGACAGTGAGCTGAAAAGAGAAAATCTAAGGGCAAGCAGCTGGATTTGAAACCCCAAGATCTCCGTGTGGGAATTCAGTCCGCTAATCACTGGGCTAATCCCTTCCCTAGGTTCCTCTTTATTTCAAATCCTCTGCAGAGATAACACTATACAGGGTGTACAAGGAGGAGAAGTCGAATCTTCGGGAGGTGATTCAGCAGCTTAAATGCAACAAAAAATATTCTATTCACTATGGCCCGATTCTCAAGATATTTGCATTTTTAACTTTTCCGACAATATTCGCGTTTTCCATCATAAAAATGGCCGTAACTTTTCTATCCTTTATCCTACAACAAATCTGCTTACTTAAAACGAAAGAGCATTAAATTTCCTATAAATAAGCTTAACCCAGAGCCTCAAAACGGTTTTTATAAACCATGAAATTTTTACTTTAATGTCTAAAAAAAATATTTCTCGATTTTTTTTTTTACAATGATCAATGAATCAAGGAATCACCCAATTACAGAAAAAGTTGTGCATTTATTGAGCTTTAAGTCCATATGGATTTTATGTTGTCATTTTTCATAGCCCACTCATACAGCTCTGCAGACAAAATTTGCTGTATGTACTCGTACATCGCAAAATGACAGTGCATCTTTCTTTAGAGACTTGCGAAATCTATTTCTATTAAAAGTAATGTTTCTTGCGGCTCAAGTGATGCGTCATCACAGTTTTATATTCTTTAAACATCCAACATAATTTAGACAGAATATTGCCTCGTATAAATTCAAAAGAAAGAACAACGAATGTTGACTTGAAGACAAAAAAACAAAGCATGTGTTGATGAAGATGAACATGTGGCCGCGGACTGCATGTGTCAAGTGATACTTGCGTCTATTATGCATGAAGAGGAGCACAAAGAGCCACAGACTGGATGAGTTTATATTTATGGAGCCATATTGCAGTGGAGGTCTCACATATGTTACCACAACAACTTATTCAGATTATCCTAAATAACTCTTCTCCTTTAGCAGTTCTAACTAGTGTGCTGAACTGGAGGCCTCAGTTTCTTGATACAGGAGGCGAACACTGTGGACCCCCTAGGAGTCCTATCTTTTTAATTTTCCTTACTGAACTATCTGAGGAAACATTGCAATCTTAAGAATTTTAATTTTTTAATCGGATTTTCAAAGCAGGTATCCGTAGTATTAAACTCCCCTGAGTCCCAAAAAGTGTCCTTTTCACAAATTGTTGGGTATAATGTGGAGCACAACTTCTTAGATTTGTGGCCCCGCCTACAAACGCTCAGCTACTGAGGTGCCCAATAGCCGCCTCAGTTTTATTCTACTTATTCAATTAAAAAAAGTATAATTGTATTTGTAATTACATACAAATTTAGAATTTCACTTATATAATGTGTTGTTGCAATAAAAATCACAGTTATAAACAAAGATATGCACTTCTCTTTTAGTACAGAGGACTTCACCTAGGCGGAGCTCTCAGAGAGAACTGAAATAAAGAGGCATCATAAGATTCTATACGTATTTGACACCAGTACATTTGATTGTGGAACGGTTAACAGAAATTCCGAACAGGAAGTGACAATATCAAGTTATCGGAAGTGCGACTCTGCTGAAAGATTCACGTTTCCTGTAATTTTCAATCTCCCAAACTTATCACTGTGGTATCACTATTTTTGCTTCATAAATAATTAGAAAATGCTAGGATCACAAATCATAAGAACATTAAAACATCAGCGAAGTACAAATTAAGTCTGGTAGGAATTGAACACTGGCAACCTGAAGCAAATATTGTTTCTAGCCAAAAACTTTACAGGTCGATTGTGTGTTCAGATAAGGAGAGGTTCCCTCAGCGTTTTATCTCCATGATAAGGAGTTTTCCCTCTAGTCAAGTGATAATAAACAGCCTCTTTCCCCCACTCTTAAAAACAGAGATAACAAGCCCAGTTGCCTACCTCAGAAACAAAGCTAAATATAAAAATAAATTAATATAAATTATACGCGTATGTTGGAGATGGGCACTGATTAAAAATCCAAGTTAATCATAAATTTAATTAAATTTTAATAAGAATTTAATCGACGAAATTAATTGTTCTTTTAATCATATAATTAATTAGTGAACTAAATTTCAAATTTAATCGTTAATCGAACTTAAAATTTCTTGAATAAATCTGAGAATTTAATTGAACTTTAATTTTAATCTTTAATCAAATTGATTTAATCACGCACTATATGACTTTTCAACTAATGGTTCGGACAACGTTTTGGCGAGGCCACCTTTCTCAGTATCTCCAACCAAAACTTCTCAATTAATTTTTTTCCAGACTTGGACTTCACAAGCATTACGACTAACTAAATGAAGATAGATCCACCCTTACACTCAAATTTAACTGTTTTGGTGATTCACATTTTAAATTCAACTGGCCTGAAAAAAAAATAATAGGCAATTACTTTACTGGTTAGTGAAGAGAAAGGAGGAGAGAAACTGCTCAGCGGTAGCATTCTCTACAGGATATCGATGTTGATGATCGACGACAATCAAGACCTTCAGATCTCAAGGAAGTCTTTGGACCGTTGACGATTCAGTCGATTGTCAGGAATGACAGAGAAGACGAGATACTGTACAAATGGATTAGAGCAAGTAGAGAGATCTCTGTTATATGTATAATAACTTTGTGCTTGAAAGTTGTTTAGAGACAAGGCCCGCAACGCCAAGATGTAACTGTAGGTCTTTGTTTGTTTCCAATTTACGTGCCTTGGATTTTATTTAAACACTATTTAATGTGATTTTACTAGAAGAGATTTCTCCCATCTCTGGAACATACGAGGGGGTACCCAAAAATAACCGGAATTGCGTTGCCGCGCATGGAGCTTATGTAGTACGCATTTCTGCCGCTAGACGTGTATAGCGCAATTCCTTGCCAGTTCAGTCCTGCCTGTGTTGTCTGCCTGGCTTGTTCTGTTCATCTGCAGTGATTGTTTTTACCAGCGCTGTTTTGTTCTTTTTTCGTTTTTTATGATGGCAAGTTTAAGTGAACAACGTGCAGCTCTGAAATTTTGTTTTCTACTCGGGAAAAATGCTGCTGAAAGTGTTTTAATGTTGAAAACAGCTTACAAAGATGACGCTATGGGAAAAACTCAAGTATACGAGTGGTTTACACGGTTTAAAAATGGCGACATGTCGATTGATGACAAACCTCGTTCTGGACGTCCATCAACTGCCCGAATCGACGAAAATGATGAAAAAATTCGAGAGCTGGTGTTCACAGACCGTCGACAGACAATTGATCAACTGTCAGAGAGTAGTGGGTTATCTTGGAGCTCGGTTCAGCGAATTTTAACGGAAGATTTGGGGATGAAAAGGGTTGCTGTCAAGTTTGTTCCTCGAGTTCTGACTGACAATCAAAAAGAACATCGAGTTGAAACATGTCGTGCTTTGAAACAACAGCTTGAAACTGATCCAGACTTTCTGTCAAAGGTCATTACTGGTGATGAGTCATGGTGCTATGGTTATGACCCAGAAACAAAGCAACAGTCGAGCCAATGGAAGACGTCATCTTCACCCCGACCAAAAAAATGTCGTCAAGTCAAGTCAAACATCAAAACAATGCTGATTTGCTTTTTTGATGCCAAAGGCGTAGTCCATTCAGAGTTTGTCCCCCCAGGTCAGACCGTCAATCAAACCTTGTATTTGGAAGTTTTGAAAATATTGCGCAATAGTGGTCGCCAAAAATGACCCGATTTGTGGCAAACAGGAGACTGGTTCTTCCACCACGACAATGCACCTGCACACACAGCCATCTCTGTTACACAGTTTTTGGCTAAAAATGGCATGGTTCCGCTGCCCCACGCACCTTACTCGCCTGACCTGGCTCCGTGCGACTTTTTCTTATTTCCACGCATGAAAAAGGGCATGAAAGGTCACCGATTTGACAACATTGAAGAGGTCAAGAAAAAAACGAAGAAGGAGCTGTCAGCCATTTCTAAAGATGACTACAAAAAATGTTTCGAACAGTGGAAGCACCGGTGGGACAAATGTATTAGTTGTAATGGAGAGTATTTTGAAGGGGATAAGGTTGTTCTGTAAAAAATTTGTAAATAAATAGCTTTTAAAAAATAATTCCGGTTTTTTTTGGGTACCCCTCGTAAGTAAAGTGTAGACACCAAACTGGTTAACCTATCTCTGACGTTGCAAGCAAGTCCGAAACCGGTCAGGGATACAAATACAACATGCGTGCTACTTACGGATAAAATCAACACCATTAAGAAATTATTATCATTGAAAATATATTCTTACATGTAAGAGTACCCAATCTCACGCGGGGCTAAGTTGTTGCAAGATAGGGAGCCCTGAAAAAAGCTCGCCCAACTTAGGCAGGCACTCAGCTAAATGAAGATTGAGATAAAGTGCACCAACTAGCTAAATAACAGGATCCTTCTAAAGAAATATCAGCACAGAAAGGTCGTAGTTAGGGATTACTTTCTAGTGTACGGGTGTAAAGATCTTTCAAATTTGGGGTTTCTGAATCATCAGAGTTTCAAAAAAAAAAAAAAAAAAAAAGAAGCAAATTGGGCTAATCAGTTCCAAGAGCAATTTCTCCTGAGAAAGGCTACAACCAGTTTCGAAAAGGATGATATCCAAAACGGTTCCTTTGGGTAGATAAGCGAGAGTAAAAGAGCGACCCTTATGACACTATTGTCTTTGAAGTCTTGTCGCAAAGTGGTGTTAAGGAGGACAAATGTTGACAGATTGATCAATATCAGAGTACCGAAGTAAAACAGTAGAAGATTTCTATATTAATGTCAAGGCTCGTTCCTCTAAATAAACCCAGGAAATATCTACACTAAAACGGGAAATACGTAGAGAGAAATGTCTTAATATAAATTTACCTTTCACCGGATTTATTTTAAGAAGATAAACATTCTGACAGTTGGAAGAGCTAAAACATAAAAGAAAAAGAACGCGAAGTAAAAAAAAAAGAAAAAAAAAAGAAAATTCAACTGAACCAAAATATTTACACAATCAATATCATGTAACCAAAAAAACTAGACAAGTAGTAACAATTGTAAAGCTTGTAAACAAGTCACAGCTAAGACAAGACCAATTCTATGCTCCGGCAGATCTTTAAGAGTAAGTCATTATCTTATATACTGGGGTAGCATGTAAGATAATCTTATATGAAGCAGATAACTTGAAAATAAGAATAATAATATTCTAAATACTCGTGTATATACGATTAATACCGAGGAACTCCTGTTGAGCGCTGTTTGACAGCCACAATTTGAACATCTTTCGTTCAGAACCACTTTACTGTTAATCCAGACAAGAGCTGACAAAATATGTAGGAAGTAGTGGCCATTTTAATGACATCAGAAAACCAGTACCAGCAGAACGTCACCTGCAGTTAGAGACCACCTGTCCAATCTAGGAATCAGTCACCTGTATGCTCCTTTGAACTATACCACCTTTCATCAATTCTACGTCTTGATGTTCAAGAAAATTAACTAAAATATCCATTTTTTTTTACAAACGTATGGCGGAAAAAAAAACTGACAAAACTGAACCATCTACAGATTGTAGAAAGCCAAAAGTGAAATAAACAGAAAAATGTAATATATAACTTTGTGATCTAATTTTAAAAGTGGCATCAATTATCGATGCCAGTTAAGGGTGTTTGACGGGGTATACACGTCAAATCAAATCTCTGTTACGGTGCGTTCGACGTTTATACTCGTTGTGAAAAATATAAAATTGCCATTAACTAAAAAAAACTCGAAATTTTAATAAAATTCAATACGAATATTATTTGGTGGGATGTTTCCTTTATCTTACCAATAGAACTGCGGTGGGAGCCAGCCAAATGATAAGTGTTTGGTACATGTTTGGTCTCCGCATTAGAGATTGGGAATTACCTCACACAAATAGAAGCTCTTAACCTTTGTGCAATGCCATTTTCACCTTAGATAGAGATTCAGACCTCAGTACGAACATGATTTCATTTTGCACAGAGTTCAAAGCTCTTTTCTTCCTTGTAAAAGCACTTGCGTCCCTAGTTAATTAGGCAATGCATAACGTGTAGCGGTGCAAGATTTTGAATGAGCACAGAATACTCTGTCTGTAATCTCAAGCCCCTAGAGATTTCACAGAAAAAGTCTCTTGCAGTAACTATTACGAGACGTTGTAAACTTTTGGTTGTTTTTGCCCTGCGTTCGACGTGTATACACGTCATTGTCTGATTTTAATTCCGCACCCTGTGGGAGGGTTTTTTTAAAATTAAATTCCGCGGTTAACTGGTTAATGTCACAGTGCTTAAAGCAGTGATTCTCAACCGCGGCACTCTTTTAACAATTTCAAAATTTGGCGGTACACTAACACTAAGTTTAAAAGTATTTTTACTTATCCATATAATACACTGTGTAAAATAGTTTATGTTTATTTTCAATGTAAAATAAAATAATATGTACTAAAAAACAGTAAATGTTTATTAAGGGATTAAATACAAGTTAATAATAAGAATACTTTTAATTAGAAATTTGAGCTTGATGTTATTTGATAATTTCGTTTATATTTGGTCGTATAAATGATAATTCTATTCTCATATAGTCTTCTACATTTAAAATATAATTTTTATTGTAGGCATTTCTAAAATTTGGCGGCACCAAAACTTTTGCGGTACGCAAAAGTGCCGCAGCACAGTGGTTGAGAATCACTAGCGTAAAGTAAGTTCTGGACTCAAAATAAAACTACCTCCTCACGTAACTGTGTAATAAACACCGATTTTCTGTACGACCTCAGGGAAAATAATTAATTAACTTCCGAGCCCATAAATAGAGGACGATAAATGCGTAAATTAAATGTACAAAGGTTCACCAAATTCCAAAAAGAGAATGAAATTTTTCCAATTTTCTTTCAAACACAAAGTTTGCATTAACTTTTATTGATGAAAAGCTAAAATTAATTCATTTATTTAAAATACAATAAATCGACAGATGTGTGAGGGGAAACTGAGAGACAATTGTTCCCATTAAAAGACAAACTACTCCATTAATAGTTCAAAAGTTATTTGGGATAAGACAGTATACACATAAATCTGTGGTGGTAAATAAACTACCAAAACAGTGTAACCACATCACTAAAACTTCTAATTAAATTACAACTGCTTCAGCGCTATCTAATTAAAGCACATACTAACTTCTAAAATATGCTGATTTCAAAGCACAGCATGAGAATATCATTAAGGCGAATTAAGTAGAGTGCATTCAACAGAATGTATGAGGCTGAAGACAATTAACTTCTGCCAAATCTATAAAACTTGGTTAGGCTGTTAGGACAAGACGTAGTGCATCAGTAAATAGTTCTGAGTGCATCGTCGGAAAATGGGGGGTTAACAATATCTCTACTTTATGGGGCTGCAACTGTGACCTTTTTTGGGGGGTATTCGACCTATCAATAAATTTGACCAATTTTTTTTTACAGTTCTATAACTTTAAAGTTTGTCAAACGAATGTTTGCAGACATATACAGGTATTTAGATGCACCATTTCGCTACGTAAGACATAATATGTGCTTAAATCTATAGCAGCGCTAGCAATGAAATATGAATGTATATAAAAGTTATAGCCGATTAGAATGAATGCAAGAAAATGATTTCAGAAGGATTACGTGATTTTAATTTCGGTTAAGCTATAAGGATGGCAAGAATATAGAGTACTGATTCATCTATTAGCTGTAGTTTATGTAAATAGTTGTATTATAGTAGAGGGATGAATGTGTGAAGCGAATGTATTTATAAGTAAGAATGGAGAGTGAGTGATATTCTAGTGATAAGCACCTAGACGATGCTGGCTGTATGGCGGAAGACAATGCCACAAAAAAGGCAAAACAAAAAAACTTTAAAGTTTAACAACTAAGAGAGAAGTAATAATTAATGATAATAATTATCTCAAGTATCTTTAAAACCGGTATTATCAAAAAAAAAAAGTAATTTCATATTTAATTGCTAATTATAGTAGATTAAAGATTGTTACTTTAAGGTGTCTCAGCTTCTCATACAACAATCCAATGCCACAAACAAAAACAGAAAAAAGTAATCGGCTAATTATCAGGCGGGCTACCAACTATCAATTAGATGTCGTGGACGGAGGTGGAAGCCATATCGTATATCACCAAAAAACATCCCATTTACAGATCTTGTTCTTTCTCTTAATCTGTAGAAAAAAGAAAGATTGAGAAAGAATTTTTCCCTCCCTCTCGGATGAAACGACAGATAAGGTCAAATGCCTCAGCGGTCACTAATACGAGGGTCGTTTGAAAAGTCCGTGCAAAGTCAGAGAGATAGCACTACTGGCGCGTATCGAGGTTATGTTTAGTTAGTAGCATCTCTTGGAAGAACACACACCAAGTTTCAGCCAGATCGGTCTATTTATTTGTGTTTGGCATTCGTTTGAATCGAGGAAGTCGAGTGATTTTCAAAAAATGGACGAAAAAGAATTTCGTGTGTTGATTAAACACTACTTTATGAAAGGCAAAACGCCTGAGGAGACTAAAGAGAAGCTTGATAAACATTATGGTGACTCTGCACCTTCGATTAGAACAGTTTATAAGTGTTTCAAAATTTTCGGAGTGGCCATATGGGCACAAGTGACGCTGAACGTTCTGGACGCCCTGTTGAGGTTACTACTCCACTACTATTACTACTACTATGAGCAATCATTGATAAAATCCATGATATGGTGATGGATGACAGAAGAGTGAAGGTGCGTGAGATAGCTAGTGCTGTGGGCATCTCGAATGAACGGGTACATAATATTTTGCATCAACATTTGGACATGACAAAGCTATTCGCAAGATGGGTGCCGCGATTGCTCACGCTTGACCAAAAACGAAATCGCGTGAAGTGTTGCAAGGACGGTTTGCAGCTGTTCCAGAAGAATCCGCAGGACTTTAAGCGTCGTTTCGTCACTGTGGATGAAACATGGATACATCTCTACACTCCTGAGTGGGTTACCAAGAGGGAATCTGCGCCAAAAAAGGCGAAGACCGTTCCTTCGGCCGGAAAGATTATGGCGACTGTCTTTGGGATTCGCAAGGAATAATCCTCATCTATCTGGAAAAGGGTAAAACTATTACAGGTGCATATTATTCATCGTTATTGGACCGTTTGAAAACAGAGCTGCAAGAAAAACGCCCACGATTGGCCCACAAAAAAGTCCTTTTCCATCACGACAACGCACCAGCTCACACCTCAGCAGTTGTGGTCGCAAAATTAATGGAAATAGGGTTCCAACTCGTTTCACATCCTCCCTATTCTCCAGACTTGGCTCCCTCGGACTACTATTTCTTCCCCAATATGAAGAAATGGCTGGCGGGAAAAAGATTTTATTCAAACGAGGAGGTGATTGCAGAAACGAATGGCTATTTTTCAGACTTGGACAAATCCTATTATTCGGAAGGGATCAACAAACTAGAGCAGCGTTGGACGAAGTGTATAAGCCTAAAAGGAGACTATATTGAAAAATAAAAAAGGTTTACCCCAAAAAATTAAGAAGTTTTTATTTTTGCACGCACTTTTCAAACGACCCTCGTAAATACTCGTATTTCAAGAAAATCATTTGGAAAAATAAAACAATTCCAAGAGTAGAAAAAGTTGCCGAACTTGACTAAAAATAAATCCTCATTCATGATATTTAAAACAAAATTCAGTAATTCTACCTAGTATAAAAAGAAATTCATTTAAAGCCCTGAGAGAAAATAACACTGATTGAATATTCATTAGGGCACGCTAAGGGATTCCCCAAAGGGTATATATTACCTTTTTCAAGTAAAGGTCGATATTGGCAAGGTTCAATCGGAAGCCCAGATAGACAAAATGAATAAAAAATTCTGTTCATGTGTTTCATTTTGTGAAACGAAACCTCTAATAAAAATAATACTGGGAAAAAAAAATATCAAAGTCAAAATGTGTTTTCAAAGTAAAAGGGAAGCTTTATTTATGATAGAGCTGTGAGAAGCTTTATTGTTAAATGAGCTCTGTGAAGCTCTATTTATTGCTGGGAATGAGCGAACCAGAGAAAATCATTAACGATAACTTCTTTAAATTTTTAAATGTTCTGGACCAATGAATGAAGTATCTGCTCCGAGAAAATATGAAAATTCTCTTATTTTCATGGCCTTATTCTCCGAGATCTGCTTAGAGTAAGATTTTTATAGCAAAAAATTTCATGATGGAAAGATTAGTTGGAGTAACTACCAAGGGAACTTACATTGAAAACCTCTGACTTCACAAAAAAAAAAAAAAGATATAACGGAGTCTCACTATACATTCTGGGACCATCTTAGAATGATCCTGTCAGTGACCTGGTTACAAGATCACTTGAAAAAGTTGCTGACAAATTTTAACTTGGTAGAATTTTGGCCACAGTCATACTTAAAGAAGGACCCTGTGCTCGACCTTCACTGTGGCCTTTTTTGGCTTATACTTCCTTTGAAGGACATTAGCACGACAACTAGTCTAATGTAGAAGTAGGAATGTAACAACATTCAGGATTAAAACCCATTGCTACGTAGAATAGGAGTAATCAAAACTTTTGTGATTAGGATGAATACAATAAATTCAATTGTTAAGAAGAAGCAGGAGGTGGAGGAGAAAAACGAATGACAAAGATGATGTGCGCGTGCGTATGAGAATAGAGAAGGGAGATAATAGAGCGAACAGGGACGTTAAGTTCACTTCACACAGAAATGCGTTAACAATAAAAGAGACTATGGTGGCCTTCGATAAAAAAAAAGTAATAAAAAAATGAAATACATCTCCAAAATTCATTTGCCCTCCACAATGGCATTGCTCTATCTTAGTGCAGGGGGTATAACTCGAGGATCACTCAGCAAGGAAAGAAATGAGAGGAGAATGGATTTCTGTTTCAAAGGAAATCAGACTCGAAGAAGTCCTCTCCTACTTCGGGTTAGTTCTATAAGACTGACTAGGGCAGAGGTGTCAAAATCGATTCAACCAGGGGCCAATTGGTGCAACAGGCAAGATTCATGCGGGCCACAACATATTTACAAATTTTCCTAATTTTGCGAATAACTGGATTCAGAGACTGAGAACAGGCAATCTTCATTATGGCAGATAGATTTTTATCAGTCAATCTTGATTCTGTATGCCGTTTTATTTAATTTCATAGACGGAAATAGTTGCTCACACAAGGACGTACTCCCAAAAATAACACAAAAATTGTGCAGCAAACAATTTTGGATATTTCTTACCAAAATAAGAAAATTTATTTTGGGAATTCCTACTTCGTCTTTTAAAACCTTATGATTCTGGAATTCCACTGAAAGTGGCAGACATTGGTTCCCAAATGTCGCTGGAACTAGTATTAAAGTAATTGCCTATTTTTTCAGGCAGTCTTTACGTCTAACTACCAATTAGGTATTGTGGACGGAGGCACATACTTTACTGTAAATTTCTTTTATTAACCATTAAAAAAAAAATCCAAGGTCTCTAGACCAGGGAATCGAACCCAGTACCATAAATTCACATTAGCTTCGCATGTCTCGCCTCTTAACCGCTCGGCTAACCGTGATGCCTACGCCAAATAGTATTTAATAATATATGCGCTTCTCGTTGGAACTAAGTCAGAGCGTTTATAACAAGCCCACAGGCACCGCAGGAAAGGCCCTCCTGGGCCACGTGTTCACTCACCTTCAGTGGTTAACGGAAACTGGGAATTGTGTGTACGATATTGGCTCGTTCTACCCTAAGCGCTAGTTCCTTTTTTTAAAAACTTTTTCTATTTTCATTTTATTTCAGTATATCGTGGGCAACAAGAAATTACCTCGGTTTGACACCCTTGGACTACGGTAAGGAAAGGATTTCGATCATGTTCCAAATGTAGATATCGAGTTGAGTCACTGAAGTCAGAATGAAATAACTTTTTTGAAATCACCTGAGTTTAAAGAAGTAATTTTTTGAAAATTAAGTGTTTGTAGGTGTGTGTATAGATTATCTTAAAATTTAAAAATCTCAAAGAACTGGAACTTAAGATTGGGTCTCTGCAAGGAATCTGGAATCAACGTAGTAATCAAAATCCATTACTTGAAAAAAAAAAAACGCAAGCGTATGGATTATTCCCTTTTTTTATTATTATTTTCTCGAAAATGGCTCCCATCGATTTTCTATTAAAACTTTTGCACAAACACAAACATTGAATTCATCAACACTTCCGGTCACGTAAAATTCCGGCATTCTTTCCAACTAACCATTTTGTCCATTGCTAAGTACTTTTAAGATCAAAGACCCTTAACGATTTTTAAAACTTCATAAGTTACCCACTTCTAATAAAATGAACTAATTGACAGAACAGGAATATTAAGATCTGCAATTACCACAAGGAAAGCGCAATATTACACAATGAAGAGAATTTGGGACTACTTATTCTATTTTTTTTAAATATTATTAGAGTATAATAAATAGAAGAGCGTCTAATAAATAGAACAGGTACGCAACACAGAATCTATTTCAGGAAAATCGATTAGAAAACTAGTTCATTTATTGAACACATCCATAACGTGAAACTTTCCAAAATTTTTTTACTTCCGTTTTAGGCGATTTCCACATAAAGCGATTAAACTACTTATTTTAAAAAATGCTATGTCGTAAATTCACTGCTATTGACGCATTATTTTGTTTTTTGATTGAAAAACTATTCAAGGACTTTTTGTAAAAATAATTAAATAAAATAAATGAAACCTAGTAATTGTTTGAGAGTTCTGGCAAGTTTAGTGCGTATTGTAAAATAGAGTAGAATTGTAAAGTTAAGAGTTGTGCTTAATTTGGGGCAATTTATGCAGAATATTACCCAGAACAAATAAGTATAATTCCGTGTTTTCTGCATAAAATCCCAAATCTCTCGTCATTCCATCCATATCCTTAAGCAGTTTAATAGTTCCCGTCACCTTTTACCAATTAAGACCCGGCAACTCCTAGTTTCCTCTCTTATATTCCCCCATTTCGACTATGGTTGTTTAGTGTATGGCGGTCTTTCTGGTGATATTGAAGCTAAGCTTAAGCGCCTCATGAACTGCTTCATAAGATTTATTTTCAGCATTTCCAGAGACTCTCGCATTTCGCACTGCTACGATGAGTTGAAGTGGCTTTTTCCTGTCTATCGCCGCCAATATTTTTTGGCTTCTTTCCTTTTTCAAGTCATCCAGTCTCAAAGGCCTTCCTATATTTTTTAACTCCTTAAGTTTAAATCCTCCATCCATTCCCGTAACACTAGATCTCGCTCATCTGATCTCTATATTCCCTCTCACCGTACCTCATCCTTTGACAAGTCCTTCCTCATACGTGCTACCTCTCTCTGGAACTCCTTGCCTTCATCTGTCCGCCATGCTCCTACCCTATCCATCTTTAAATCCCGTCTATTCAGTTATCTCCTTTCTATTCAGCTTCCTCCGAAATTCTAATTGTTTTAATTTATTTCCTTAATTTCTGCTGTTTTATTATTTTATTTTTACTTTCATTTTCACTTATTATATTTTCACTTTAGTAAATATTTATTTATTTATTTAATTCCTGTATAATCACAGGCCAAACTATTAAGGCCTCTAATTGTACCTGTGTTTATTCTTAGGGGACAATTGTCCCAGAATAATAAATTTCTTTTCTATTCTATTCTAAAATTCGAGCCAGCCACGCCCCACCGTATAAATTACAATTCCAACTTTATCCACATTTTTAAGCATTATTATGAGTTCCATTAGATGAGAAGGTGGTAATATGGGACAGTCTTTTTTTTTTTAGCTTGCATATTTTGAACACTACAGAATTAAAAATCTACTCTGAAGTAAAATCGTAGACATACATTTATTTGTCTTTGTAAATTTGGAGTCTTGAGTGGATCACAGCAAGGAGTCTGGAGTTACACTGAAGAAAGTCTGTGGTGTGGTGCCATATTGGGTTTTCAGAAAGTGTGGTCCGTAATATGGGGACACACATAATAATTATAGTTAATGTTCTCCGTTTCTCTATGAATTGTAAAAATAAGCCTTAAATCTGCCACAAAACTATATCTTATACAATTATCGTACATTAACGATAAAAATTAGGGTGTAATTAGTTTTCTTCAGAAATGATCTTTTTAAGCCCTTTATAGTAATCCTGTAGAAAAAAAAATATTTATAAGGCACTAGTTTCGTCCTCAGTGCCACTTTTCACACTTGTTTGGCAGACGATTAACAAGGTTGTTATATGGGGCAACACTGTCCCATAATACCACCATACATCGCGTACAATATAACCTCATTTTTTCCCCAATATACATTCATATTTGAAAACCATAATACTGGCAATTAAAACTCTACTTTCTACGTTTTTATTGTTTAAGGTTAAATCAACCTTAAGAAAACTTTTTAGCTCTGACAAAATCAACACGGTCCTCTCTTGGACAAAGCTGCCGTCTCGATTGACGCGCTGCCTTCTGCAGCAGACAAAGCCTACCCAAAAAGAGTAGTACGAGGGTCGTTTGAAAAGTCCGTGCAAAGTCAGAGAGATAGCACTACTGGCGCGTATCGAGGTTATGTTTAGTTAGTAGCACCTCTTGGAAGAACACACACCAAGTTTCAGCCAGATCGGTCTATTTCTTTGTGTTTGGCATTCGTTTGAATCGAGGAAGTCGAGTGATTTTCAAAAAATGGACGAAAAAGAATTTCGTGTGTTGATTAAACACTACTTTATGAAAGGCAAAACGCCTCAGGAGACTAAAGAGAAGCTTGATAAACATTATGGTGACTCTGCACCTTAGATTAGAACAGTTTATAAGTGGTTTCAAAATTTTCGGAGTGGCCATATGGGCACAAGTGACGCTGAACGTTCTGGACGCCCTGTTGAGGTTACTACTCCAGAAATCATTGATAAAATCCATGATATGGTGATGGATGACAGAAGAGTGAAGGTGCGTGAGATTGCTAGTGCTGTGGGCATCTCGAATGAACGGGTACATAATATTTTGCATCAACATTTGGACATGACAAAGCTATCCGCAAGATGGGTGCCGCGATTGCTCACGCTAGACCAAAAACGAAATCGTGTGAAGTGTTGCAAGGACGGTTTGCAGCTGTTCCAGAAGAATCCGCAGGACTTTAAGCGTCGTTTCGTCACTGTGGATGAAACATGGATACATCACTACACTCCTGAGACTAAAGAACAATCTAAACAATGGGTTACCAAGGGGGAATCTGCGCCAAAAAAGGCGAAGACCGTTCCTTCGGCCGGAAAGATTATGGCGACTGTCTTTTGGGATTCGCAAGGAATAATCCTCATCGACTATCTGGAAAAGGGTAAAACTATTATAGGTGCATGTTATTCATCGTTATTGGACCGTTTGAAAACCGAGCTGCAAGAAAAACGCCCACAAAAAAGTCCTTTTCCATCACGACAACGCACCAGCTCACACCTCAGCAGTTGTGGTCGCAAAATTAATGGAAATAGGGTTCCAACTCGTTTCGCATCCCCCCTATTCTCCAGACTTGGCTCCCTCGGACTACTATTTCTTCCCCAATATGAAGAAATGGCTGGCGGGAAAAAGATTTTATTCAAACGAGGAGGTGATTGCAGAAACGAATGGCTATTTTTCAGACTTGGACAAATCCTATTATTCGGAAGGGATCAACAAACTAGAGCAGCGTTGGACGAAGTGTATAAGCCTAAAAGGAGACTATGTTGAAAAATAAAAATAAAAATTTTTTACCCCAAAAAATTAAGTAGTTTTTATTTTTGCACGGACTTTTCAAACGACCCTCGTAAGGCACCAAAAACTAACAAGTAGCACTATTGGTTTCACAAAAACGGAGGTGTCCCAAATTCCAACCCCGTCCCATATTACCACCTTCTCCTCTACCTAAATAAAATATTAAGATATTTAAGATTCATGTAAAAGTAGATCGGAAAAATGCAATTAATTTTTTTTTTAAAAAAAAAGGCTGAAATTTAGAAGATAAAATTTAGGTTAAAAACGAATTTATTTTTGAGGTTTTAGTTAATCATCAGGCCTTAAATTGTAACAAGATGGTATTTTTAGATATACAATTTCTTTTTTTAAATTTTATTTAAAGTCACTAGTGCCCGGAACGTTTTTTTAGTGAACTGCCGACCTCCGGACAGGGTTCTTTCACAGACATCCTTTCAACCCTGGATTCGAACCCGGGCTCTCCGCGCTAACCACCTACCCTAAAGGTTTTTTTTTTTTTTTTAGTTTATTCAATAAAAATATTTAAAAATGAAAATCCATAGTTTTCTTCGATTCTTCTAGTCCATTTTTATTTTAATTTATTTTATTTAATCTCGTTTCACAAGACTGAGTTTACATTATTATTTTGTTTGCAACAGATTAAAAATGAATTTAATATTTTTTGCTAACCAAAAGCCAACCAACCAAAAATTGCATCGCCTAGAAGAAGTAAAGTTACAGAATTCAACCATTCAATTACAATAACCTTAATACATTGAACAATTTGAAGTGAACATGCACATGAATATTTCTCTCACTACAATACCTAGCCTTGTTTTTTAAATAAAGGAAGAGTTGAATCTAAAAATTTAGTTAGATGAATTTAAAATAAAGGTGTTATAAAAAAAAAAGTCTAATAAACCAGCTGAAACTTGAATGTATTCTAAATTCATTTCTCTCACTTCATTGCACACTTCATGATGGCATTGCTCCAACTCCAAACTACACCCTCTCTCCTCACTAATCTACATATATTCCATCTTGTTTATCTATATTTAATTTCCACATTTTACTCAATCTGCGTCCAAAATACTTTAAAAAAAAAAATAAAAAAAATATGAATAATTATTTTAAAACGCTTATTACTAGGGAACGGATTCGTATGTATTTACATTTTTTTTTTAGACAATTTACAGACGTTTTTCAACTAGAAGTATTCATACTGACACTCTTTAAGCCGTTTGAGTCTACTTTTATTTCACATATTTCCACATATTTGGATGTTATCGCATATTTATACATATTTGATTAAAATAAATAAATATTTCTACATATTTAATCAAAATATGTACATATTTTTCATTTTGGGCATATTTTCATAATTGGGAGGTGGTTGACAGGAACTGTGAACCACAGACTGTAGGGCTGTGAATCACAGTGGTTAAAAAAGTGTTCTTAAAAGCACCAAGTCGCATTAAAATGCTAAAAGATCTCTATCCAGACTTGTGCCTTCTACCAGAACCAATATTGACAAGATGGGGTACTTGGCTGGAAGCAGCTCAGTATTACTATGAAAACTACAATAAAATCAAGAATGTCCTTACACATCTCGAAGACGAAGCAGTAGCGATAAATACAGCCAAGTCTTTATTCGAGAAACCTAATTTAAGGAACGACCTTGCATTCATTTCTGACAATTGCGTATTTCTTGCACAAGCCATTACCCAACTTGAGTCCCAAAATGTTCGACTGACAGAAAACGTGTCCAACGTTAAAAAAGTCATCGAAAAGGTGGAAGGAATACCTGGGAGTAAAGGAAGATCTGATCAGATCAAAACTGGTAGAAGTACTGAGCAAGAACAAAGGGTGGGAGACCATCTGCCAGATTTCTGATATTATCAGTGGAACAGAAGTCACCTCAGAACATCGTGTACCCTTTACAACCAACGAGATAACTTCTTTCAGCAAGGCAACTGTAACATCTGTAGATGTTGAACGATCTTTTAGTCGTTACAAGTCCATCTTACGCCCAGATCGTCGTCACTTTATGTTCCAACATTTGAAATTTCATGTGGTTGCAAACAATTTCGAAGAGTGAAGTTTTCAAAATTGAAAATTTAACACATCTTTTTATAAATAGTAAAAATGTTCTTTGTTGTATAAATCATTATAACTTGTAAAAACAAATTATTTTGTTCCTTATAAATTATTATAAATTGTAAAAATGTTCTTTTCTTGTATAAATAATTATAACTTGCCCCCCCCCCCAAAAAAAATTCCATTTTAATAAAAAAAAATGTCCATTTTACTTAAATATTCCAGAAAATATTTTAAGAAAATCACATATTTTCCACATAATTGACGAAAATAAATGCATATTTTAGTTAAATATTTGGCATTTTTGAATACATAAAAATCCGTTCCTTACTTATAAGCTATCAGCAATGTCAATATCCATAAAATTAATAAAAAGCGTGAATTTTATTTTTTTTATTTTTATTCTAAAGGAAAAAAATACATCGGAAGTCCACTGAGAAGCTGCCCACTGGCAACAATCTCGCTGGAGTTTCTTTCATTACTGATGGAGGTGGTACTACTGGAAATATAACGAACAAACGATAAGCCCACATAAAATTTTAAACTCTCGAAAAATGTGAAAGAAATGTTCCAAACGCCCAGTAGCTTTCAGTTGCGATTCGTTTCCAAATGATAATTGAAAATCGTCAGAAAAGTTGCCTACATATAAACGTGGAAACCTGTCGTTCGTTTTCTGGTAGGCAAAAACCTAGCTCTGTGAAAACCTAAGAAAGAGGTACAGGTTTAGCTTATTATAGCTCAAATTGATAATCTTGGTTAATTATTAGCAAAGCAATAAGCTCTCAATGAATTCCCACGCGGAGCTTCTGGGTTCGAATCCAGCTGCTGGCCCCCTATTAAGGCCTCTCTTCCTAGGAGCTTCTTACAGCTATAGAGCTCATAGGATGGGAAATGTTATTTGTACTGAAAGAATATTGTGTGAAAGCCGGAACTGCGCTGGATAAAGCTCTGGGCGCCAATGAACTCAAGATATTGTCGTGCGTTTAATAAAATAATTGTCTTAATAATAATTGATGATTAGCATAGTGCTGCACGAGACCGAGACGAGGCGAGACTTTATGCAGTCTCGGTCTCGGTCTCGGTCGCTCAAGTCTCGGTCTCGGTCTCGTCGAGATATCTCGGCCTCGGTCTAGGTGTTTTGAATTTTTGTTTAAGTATTAAAAGCGGTTTGCTATTAATAATCTTTTCAAAAAATGTTATTATTTTAATTTATATATTGGTAATGAAAATGTGTGTAAAAGAAGACAACTACTTACACTTCAATGCATCATATATTACTATTACTGTTATATATCTTTATATAATTTCAAAAAGATGTTAAAAACGCGCCAAATAAAAGACCCAAATAACATACCTGCCTCCTATAACAAGTCGATTCGTGAAATAAAAAATACACCTCCCAACAAACTTCCCGCTCCATTAGTTATGGCTGTTGGTGAAGAAAAAGAATCTGGTGATTCACCTTTTGACGACGACGACGACTGCATCAATATTTTTGCACCATTTGCTCAAAAATCAGCAAATATCACCGAAGCATGGAAGGCAGAAATAATTAATACTATACCAAATTAGACCAAGCACCAGTAGGCGTTGACATTTTAGAATGGTGGAAAACACTTGAGAATTCCTTCAAAAATTTGTCTAGAATGGCGAAAGATATTTTTAGTATCTGTGCAACTTCAGTGCCATCGGAAAGATTATTTTCGCAAGCTGCGTTGATAATGACCAATAGAAGATCTTCTCTAACTTCTGACTCAGCTCTTTTATGTACCAATGCTTGGGCAAAGTGTATCTTAAAAACGAAAATTTGTGGCAATATTTTTTAGGTGCATAGATAGTCTTTTTTTTCAAATTCACTAATTCCAAAATTCTAAAATATAATTCAAATAATATCAAAGTTGAAAGTATTAGATTATAAATAGTGAAATTTATGAAATTGAATGAATGAATGATATGAATAGTGAAATTTAGTGAATTTATGTAAAAATTTGGTAATTCGAAGGGGGCCGCCACGGTAGCCGAGCGGTGCGAGACCTGCGAAGCTAATGTGTATTGTGGTACTGGGTTCGATTCCCGGTCTTAGGCCTTGGATTTTATTTAATGGTTAATATGAGAAATTTACAGTAAAGTATGTTTGCTAGTCGCCTCCGACCGCGACACCTAATTGGTAGTTGGACGTAAAGCCCCGCCTGAAAAAATAGGCGATTACTTTACTTTGCTTACTTTACTTATGTAATTCGAACTCAAATAGATGTAGTATTATTGAACATATAATAAAATCGTATCTTTTAATAATTAATTCAATACCTGTAATGATTATTTATTAATAAAGAACACAATTTTATAATTTTGTAGCTAAAAATTAATATTTGAAAAACCGAGACGAGACCGAGATTTCTCGACGAGATATATATCGTCTCGATCTCGGTCTCGGTTGCTCAAGTCTCGTCTCGGTCTCGGTACCGAGACCGAGACCGAGATTTGTCTCGTTTCTCGTGCAGCACTAGATTAGCACCTATATGACATTAATTTTGAGTAGACTGAAGTCTAATAGAAGTTTTAAATACAGCTTAAACTTGTGATTTAAGCTTAACACTATTTAAATGTTCGTGAATTTTATCTTATTTTGTTTTTGTTAAGATAAATTATTTTTTATGAATTTTATTAATTTATGATGCGCTATTTGGCATCCGGAGCCTCTTTACGAACATTGCCGGCTTCCGGAAAATGTTCTTTTTTAAAGAAGACCTCACATTATACCTCACCAGACGGTAAGCTGTAAAAGGCTTCGACGAAGGAAAAAAATTCTAGTGCAGACAGGACTCGAACCTGGGATTTCCGCGTGAGAGTCCAGTACACTAACCACTCAGCTAATTCCTTCTCATTATTGTTATTGTTATTACAAGCATTATCATTTTAATGAACAACAGAATCAACAACCAAATAATCATAACAACCAAAACTTTCTCCAAAGATCTGCATCCAGCTTTCAAGTCACGAGAATAGGAGCCTACAGCAATTCGTCCAATACCGGAAGTACATTATCATAGATTTCTATTTCTTTTTATATCTATCTGACTGTGAAAACTATATTACAGATCAAAAAAAAAAACGTAATAAATTATTGTTTTGGACGTACCCCCATTGTAACGTTTAAAATTAAAATACTAGTACCGTAAATGATGACTGATTTTGAACTATATCTTCATCTATCTGAGCCAGAAAGAGCTAGTAAGTTAGAAAAATAAGAAGGCACCACGGTAGCCTAGCGGGTTATAGGCTAGACCAGGGGTCGGCAACCTATTTCAAGTAAAGAGCCATTTCTCCTTAAATAATTTTAATAAATCTTACCAAGAGCCGCAAGGATGAGAATGTGTAAAAAACTCTGTAGATCATTTGTATTCACAATTTATTATTTTATGATATTCAATAACATTTAAATGTTTTAAAACTGCCCGGTAGGACATTGGTAAAAGGGTTGATGGTCAAAAACTGCACGAAAAAGTGGTAACGTTGAAAAACACCCACTTCTATATATTTACAATTTTATATATTTATTTTCACATATTGCAAAGAAAATAAACTAATAAATAATAACTAAACGTGTGTTTGAATGAAAATGGCGGCAGTCCTATATATTACGTACTGTATTTTAATATACAATAATTCTATTCAATTTCAAACCTATCACATTTAAAATTCTTTTTGAAAAAATATCTTTACTTTAATAAATGAAACTTTCATTTGTTCCAATAAAATTGAAATATATAATTTATAATATATTTATAATCAATTTATAATTTGGACAAGCTGAAGAGCCACACAATTTGGATAAAAGAGCCGCGGATTGCCGACCCCTGGGCTAGACCCGCAAAACTAATATGTATTGTTAGTAGGTTCGATTCTCCCGGTGTTAGGCCCTGGATTTTATTTAATGCGTAATAGGATCATACGAGGTGTGTTCAAAAAGTAACGGGAATTTTCGTTTTTTGAAAAAAATATTTATTTATTAATCTACATTAATATTGTCGCCTTCAAAGTAGTCCCCTTCGCATACAATACACTTGTGCCAGCGCTTTTTCCAATCCTCGAAACACTTCTGAAACTCGATCTTTGTGATAGCTTTCAGCTCTTTCAGCGATTCGCTTTTAATGTCATCTATGCTTGTAAAACGACGGCCTTTTAATGTTCTCTTTATGTTTGGAAATAGAAAAAAGTCACATGGAGCCATGTCTGGCGAATATGGAGGCTGGGGCATCGTTAAAGTTTTGTTTTTGGCCAAAAATTCACGAACAAGCAATGAAGTGTGAGCAGGTGCATTATCGTGGTGCAAAATCCATGAATTGTTTTACCACAAATCCGGGCGTTTTTTTCGGATTGCTTCACGCAAACGGCGTTGAACTTGTAAGTAGTACTCCTTATTGATTGTTTGACCTTGTGGCAAGAATTCATGATGCACTATGCCATTAAAATCGAAGAACACAGTGAGCATAACCTTCACATTCGACCGCACTTGTCGAGCCTTTTTCGGTCTTGGCGATCCAGAATGCCTCCACTGGGACGATTGAGCCTTAGTTTCGACATCATATCCGTAAACCCATGTTTCGTCACCTGTTATAACACGTTTCAGTAGATCCGCATCGTTGTCGACTTCATTGAGTGACTCTTGAGCAACTTCCATTCTCCGCTGTTTTTGTTCGAAATTCAACAATTTTGGAACAAATTTTGCTGCCACACTTTTCATACCCAAAACATTCGAAAAAATTTCATGGCATGAGCCAATTGATATGGCAACATCATCAGCGACTTCTCTGATTGTGATTCGGCGATCGTTCATAACCATTTCTTTCACTTTTTTCACGTTTTCATCGGTTGTTGATGTGCTTGGACGTCCAGGTCGTTCGTCATCTTCAACGTTTTCGCGGCCATCTTGGAAACGCTTATACCACTCGTAAATCCTTGTTTTACTCATAGCAGACTCACCATATGCCTTTATTAACATTTCACACACTTTATTTCATTTTTTACGCAAAATTTAATACAAATTCTTTGATCCATTTTTTTTAACAAACAAAAATCGCCAAGCTCGAAAAACACGTCTAACCTTAACGGCTGCCACTTAAGAAGTAAACAATGAATATTACTGAAAATTTTATCGTACTTCAGGGGCATGTGTACCAACATAATAAAAAAAAAAAAATTACAATCAGACTCTCCAAACCCGCGAAATTTAAAAATTCCCGTTACTTTTTGAACACACCTCGTATTTACAGTAAAGTTTGTTCGCTAGTCGCCTCCATCGTCGATATCTAATTGGTAGTTGGACGTGAAGCCCGCCTGAAAAAATACTACTTACATATACAACGAAGATTCTTTATTTAAAATTCTTTTAAAGCAAAGGGTCCATTTCTAAATAATCACTTCTTTTTTTTACTAACTTTTATGATGTCACAGTAAAATGTGAAAAACGCACTCTTTCAGCACAGCCACATTTCACAGTCAATCATCAATTGATTTGAAGATCAATTCCAATCATAATGCAACGGGGGATCTTTCTCGTGAGCAACTTAATTCCCAAAATTTAACTCAATCGTTACTCAATCAATTATTGCCTTTATTTTATTTCATATCTGAGGCCATTCAGCTCCACTCCTATTCCTTAAGGCGCCCGAAGCCTTTCAGATGAATAGCAACCACATCAATCATTTTTAAATTGAACGACTGTTTGAAATTCAACCATGAAGCACGCTGTTAGTCAGGGGTAGGATGTTTACAGCTTCAGACAAATCAACATCTAAAAACCATCTAACCTACGATTGCTAATAATTCTGTAATCTAGAAAATGAAGTACACAAACAAATATTCTGACAAAAACTTGAAAGTGTTTCTTTTTTGGAGGTAGTAGGGGCAGATGTTTGTTTTTTATTTTTTGCCATAAATAAAATTATCATATTTGTAACCATCCGGAAATGGGTATAGTGGTAACAATAAGAGAAAAGTCATTCATTAAAACGATATTAATATTCCATAATTCAGGGGTTTAGTGCATAAACTGGTACCAGCTGTATGAACTCCATTAATCTAGATTCTAGTGACCACCTTGCGTTAAAAAAAACGGGTTCGCGATTAACCAGATGTACAAGAAGTACTATCATCGGAACTTTCGACTAAATAAGTGTTTATAGCGAGCGAAGGAACATATGTTCTAATCTCACCACAAGATGTAGACCAAATTCATCCCTGTCATTCACGAGCATTGGGCGTTATAAAATTAAGATTATGATTAAAAAATAAAAGATTATAAAAATATTATTGCACTTATTTACTTATTTTTTGCCAAGCTTTTTAATTAATATATATATTTTTAAATCTTTTATTTGAATTTACCACTGCAACAGTTGTTGCAACAAGAAAATATGGTTAAACAAAATAAAAGAAAATCATGAGTGGAGAAGGCACCCAGTGGTGTCACTCCAGTAACGTGCTTTGCTCTCACAATAAGAGTAGATCACGAGGCCATCTTCTCTTCAATCTCCTTAGAGGATTACCCTGGTAATGTGGAGGAAGATACGATGTTCTATGAGAGGGTTAGGATGAGCTGCTGTAGAGGAATGAAATTTGAGAAAACGGGTGTTCTGTAAGATCTGTAATGAAAGAGATTTTGAGGTCATTATGGATAGTGAGGTTAGATACATAGAACGGAGCGAAGTATTTTTGACTGTAATGTCTGGAGGCGTAGTGAGTTGGAACGCTTAGTCGATCCCCATACTTCGATGCCGTATGACCAAATAGGTCGCAGTAACAGTAGATATAAGAGTCTTTTGTTCTGTAGGTTAAGTTTCGAACGTTTGTCAAGTAGTCTGGCGAGAAGTTTTGTAGCGTTGGTTAGTTTTTTGTCTTTTCTGTCTAGTATGGGGATTCCATGTCAACCGTTTGTCTAGGTGCAGTCAAAGGTAGCGTACTTTGTCCACAGTTGGTACAGAAGTTTGGTTCAAGATGATGGGTGGTAGGATTTTACGTCTGAGAGTAAATACTAAAAATTTTGATTATATTTTAAATTGTATTACATTGTTAACATAAAAAGTTAGTGTGTCTTAACAGGTAACAGTTGATGTATTGGGTACTGAAACAGCACCAAGACAGGAGAAGAAGACTCACGAACCTTTGAAGTTAATAAATATAAGCCTTGAAGATGATCTAGTCTCTAGGCAGAAAGCTTGGCAAAAAAAAGAATAAATCAGTACCTCGGAGGTACCCAGCACTATGTCACATTTTAAATTTTGTACGGAAGAGCAAATGAAACGAGTTTTTTCGCGGTTTTTTCCTTACTTATAAGCCCACGGGAGTTATTTTGCTTAAATCTTTGGTAGATAATAAGTAACATAGATGCACGTTAACAGATGGTTGGGTAATAAAAAACAATAATTTTGTATTAGAAAGATTAAAAAAAAAAATGGACTTAGTGTTTGTATATCTCCGAGGTACTGAAATACAAACTTAACTGAAATTGGCAATAATCTTTCTGCCCTTTGAATTAATGAATCTGCCACCAAAAACGATGAACGACAAATAACTGCAACAAATCAATATATAGAGTATACAGTTCTACTTCTACGGGATATAGATCGTTTACCGTAAACATAGCTTTCAAAAGAATGTTTCAAATAATAGATGTAGATACACAAGAAGCTGTAATAAATAAAACTTTTAAAGAAATAGTAAGAAAGAGTAGGTACAATTTAACTGGTAAAAGAAAATGAGTTAACGTCACTCTAAAAGTAGAAGAATAATATATTAGGTTGGGAAATTGTAGGATATGGTAAAAGTAATGGAAAACGTGAGCTGTATACAGTACAGCTGCCTTCCCATTGGATAATCAACTTCTGAGCTCCTGTTTGTTGCAAACTGAGTCCCCTATAGGCCTTTCCTTTAAATTCTACAAATTTACTGCAAAATGGCCACCAAATTGCATATCATATTCTTTTTAAAATGAAAATTGGTTAACACAAAAGTTATTATAGGTAAATAATATTTACTGTAGTATACACAATAAATAAAAGCAGGAGTGTAAATGAAGTACCGCTCTGATAAGCATTCAGACTGTAGCAGACATTAAACTACGGTAATATAAACCAAATTATTAATGTTTTATTCCGAATAGATTTTATGGAATATAGGACTGGCATATTTTTCTAATTTATGGGTGAATAGAAATAGAAAGTATTTAGAGGATGTAGATAGTTAGCTTTTAAAAGAGGCTAACCGCAATTAAAAAAGGGTCTAAAAAAACAGACTGAAAACAGCCAACCGCTATTTGTGATAAATCTTTGAAATATATGTGATAAATTGAAATTATTTAAAATTTCATACAAATACATAAAATTAAAATTATATGAAGACAATTTTGTCTGCATGAAGTGCCTGGAGTAGGCTGTGAAAAATTGACAAACTCCCCTTAAAGTAGAGGATAGCATTTTTTTTTTTTTTTACGATGTCCGCAGGAGTATTCCTCATTGGGATGGTATCTGTTATAATATAGTGCTATCTTTGCAGCGGATTGGACATAAATATTGAAGGAATTAGCAAAATGGATTCCCATGCTGAGTTCTCCGGAGTTCAAATCCAGTTGATGGCTCCCTACGGTGAAAGGGAACAAACAGTGGATTCCCAAGATATTCCGAACTATCCAAAAAATTAGACATGAAGTGTAAGCTTTTTCACTGACCCACAATTGCTAGGCAACCATTTGTTTGTTTACGCGGGTTTGATTTAGATTTTCTAATTGTGGTGGATAATTTATATTCTATCTGCATTTTTTTCAATCACGCATGGACACAAAAGCAATTTAAATGCCATCTATAACCTTTAGTTTGATCATTACAGTTCTAAAACGCAAATGACGACAAATGCTTTAGCAGTATTTGAAATAAAGCAAAAATGTTTACAAAATATCAAATAAAATGTATAATTTTACTCAAATTTTGATTGTTAAAAAAATCGACAACCCAAATATTTAGATTTTTCTTCAGATAAAACACACTTTTGCAAGGTTTTGTTCGGTTATATTTGCAAAAAGAGACTTGTTTCGTCCCGTTTTACCCGTTAAGCCAACTGAATTTTAAAGATGTTTAGTTTTTAAAATATTCAGTTTAAAATTTTTAAACTTAACTCTTGTGCAAATGGCCCAAGAGCTAGTACTAAAAAAAAAAAGAACAAAATTTGACCCACGACTCAAAAAGGTTCGTCTATTGCATTAAGTTTCAACAGTATGAGAAGTTTTCTTCACTTTTGAACTGGCCAAGGCAATTAAGTTAGAAGGGCTTAAGTTTTTGGCTATAAACTAGCGCCAAAATCTAGCCAGCAAGTTTGGGGTCAACAACTTCTTGATACACTCTAAAGTAGGCAAAATTTTGATTTTTTTTTGTTTTTTTCAAGCCTTTCTTCCAGGAAAAATATCTGCATTTTTGGTCTGTTATAGTGGCCAAAATCAATTGATCTTCTGTATTTCTCCCATTAATTTACTTCAAGCAGCAAATTCTTTGTGTATACGAGAAAATTAGATTCACAATTTACGATTTTTCTTTATTCTGAAGCAGATTAAGGGTTAATTAAGCACCAATAACTAAACCCTACTAAAAGGTAACCAGCTATGAATAATAAAATTTTTAAAAAACGGATCTGGAACACACTTGCGACTAAAAACCACGCGATAAAAAAACCTAGTTTAAAATGAATTTTACAATTTTGGACCAAGACGAACAAAAAATAAATAGTGTTTGATTTGCACCAAAATTCAGATTGAACCACTCTAAATCAACTTAATTTTTTTTTGTGGTCTACACTCAATATTATTGTAACCCAACCTATTACCTTCCCCTTCTCCTACCTTTCGATCCATTAAGCTGTGTAATTTATCGATCTAAAGTGATGGATAGATCTAACTATGGTGTAGAGAAACGGGATTTCCACTTGAATACCGTTTCCTTTCCATATTTAGACATAACTGTTTAGGTTTTCATTTTCTTTTGAATCAGTAGAAGGGAAACATAAACAATAACAGGAAATGATAATTTAGTCAGTATTATTTGAAATGATATGTACGTGTAGAATTGTGAAATAACAGCTACTTTCCTAACAACATAGCGACCATCCTCCCTATTTGTATCGTAATTCAATTTTTTTTTTTTTTGCATTTTAATTGTAAATTAAAATGCCAGCACGCCATGTTCTTTCTACTAAGGGATTTCTGCCTTTCTGTGTTCTTTAATAACAACCATCTGCCTTTCAAAGGCTCTACCTTGGGCTGTTCAAAGACAAACGTCTAACATGGAACCCATACACCAGTCTTAAAACGCAAACCATGGCCAAACGTACAAATTTTCTTTACCAAATGCTTGGAGGACAAAGTTCTAAACTACCGACGGCACTAAGAATGGTTGATGCCCCATTCTACATCACAAAGACCCAACGATCTCGACATTCCTTTCGTAAAGCAACTAGCCCAAGGAAATATATATATATATATATTTTTTTTTTTTTTTTTTTTTTTTTTTATCTACGCCACCCGTAAGTCACGGCAGTTCTGCCATCCGACGTCGGGCTTCCCAGTACACTAATGCTTTTTTCCTGTAGATATCGTCCGATAAGATAAGACTTCTTATGTCCTCGATAGAAGGACACACGACAAGGTGTTCGGAGGACATGTCTTCTCTTCCACACAGAGTGCAGGTCGGGTCCACCGCCAACCCAATGCGACATAGGTGGGCCTGCAAATAATCATGACCCGTGAGCAGTCTGAAGCAGGCCACGCCATCCCTTCTTGTCAGATTAGGTGGAACTCGTCCACCTGGTTCAACCAATACTTGCCACCGTTTTCCATCCGCTTTTGCTTTTTGTCTGCACTTCACTTCTGATCGAAGACAGGCAACAGTTATCCTTTTTAAAAGCGTGCATAGAGATCGGTTGCTCAGGTTGATCCATTTGCGCACCTCTTTTTGCCAATTCATTGGCTCTCTCGTTTCCATGCAGCCCACAGTGTCCTGGAATCCATTGGAGCGCTATTGTCTTATTGCTTTTATTGGCAGCCTCAATCGCTGCTCTGCATTTCGCTATGACTGCCAACTCTGCATAGCTCGCTCCAGCTATAGCTAGAATCGCAGCACGCGAGTCAACAAAGACCACAATACGGCTCCAACGACCCCACTTCACTTTGTCAAGGGCTAATAGTATTCCGGCAAGCTCGCCATCATAATTAGTGGATACTTTCCCCACAGGTGCTGATATTTGAAAGGCTTCAGAGTACACACCGGCTCCCGCATTATATCTTGCTTCTAGGGCTGAACCGTCTGTGTAGACATGAAACCAATCGGGTGAAGGGTAACGATTACTCAGGCGTTATTCCTTTTTTAACAGCTCTAGTTAACTGAAGGTTACATTTTACCTGCGCTAATCTTAGGGGGCTTTTTGGGTATATAAATGCCTCTCGGTTTGTGCAATCTAGCTGCAGGCGCTCCATTACTTCTTTAACGTTAGTTAAAAAAGTCTTTTGGATCTTCAGTCTTGGTGTTGGTGTCTGATATTGAGACCAATAATCAGTGGGAGACCTTCGTACGCGCTCGTACAGGCTCAGGCACGCCATATCTCTTCTACTACTCAGGGGCTCAATCTCAGCTTGTAACTGCATGGCAGCAATAGGTGTTGAGCCAGGGCCACCAGTTATTAACCTAAGAGCTTTATTTTGCGTCTTTTCAAGCTTTTCTAAGGCGGTGGATGAAGCCGTGGCAATTACCTCGCACCCATATTCCATAGCGGGGAGGACGTAGCTTTTATAAGCTAGTTTTAAAACGTCTTGGGAGCTTCCCCACTTTTTCCCCGCAAGGAAATATATCAGAAATACCATCCTATACTTTCTCTTTGCCCAAATCCTATTTGTCTCACGCCTCTCCTATCATTCCTGATAAACCTCCACGCCGACTGAAGCGCCAGTGGTGCTGAGATCTCTTTCCAAGACTGACCAGTAAAATAGGTATCTCGAAGATCTACAAAGTTTAAAATAAATCATAAGAATCATTTCCTTGCAAATCACAAACAATTGTAAAATCCATTCATCCAGTATTATAGCACTAATTTCCAGTTAAAGAGGATTTAGATCGTTTAGTTACTCGGATCCTACTAGAATTTTTCGTTTGTTGACTCACAGACTATTTCCAAAAAACCACTATTTCGGTACCCAAAGACCTACCTGTAAATCGAAATTTTGACAAGATCACAATTACTCGACTCTTATCAGTGCTGGCACAGTGAAAGTGGAAACATCCAGATATCTTAATTATGCGATAAATTACTTGTAAAAGATAAGATAAAATTATTTTTTAGATAACAAATTTTGATGCAGAAGACTGTATGACCAATGTTGTAGTCAAATCTAAATTAAGGAGTTCCTCTTTGAATAGAGAGAACTGTACTATATGTATAATATATTCCCGCGTTACGTGTATAATCATTAGCCTTATACAATAAAAAATTTTATGTTCTATTCCCTCGGGTGTTACAAATTTCTAAGATCATCGGTTTGTTCCACAAATATTAACCATGGAACAATAACAATTAAACTATCTTTTTTTTTCGGGCGCATCGACTGCTGAGGACATTAGCGCCCCTAATCATTTTAAGCTTTCACTCTGCTGTTGCCCTGGAATTACCTTCAACAATAGGAATTCCAAGGTTTTTATGATACAAAAAAACTGCCCGGCAGAGCCGATGTAGAAGCAATCGTAGAGACAAATAAAAGATGGAAATCCGCCCCCGGTGGCGACATTTTTGCTCTAGGGAAATCTCGGAGCCCGATTTTGGGATACAGGAGCGAAATTCCGACAATAATCTATTTAAAAATTACTAGTTTTTATCTCAAAAGCAATGATTTTGGCTGGTACTCAGGGTGGGGGTCAATTTCCATAAGTACTACAGCTGTAAGACATATTGTACCATCTCCTAGAAGTTGCTAGTTAATTCCCCTTCCCTTCTTACAAGTTCCAAGATATTCCTGTCTAGTCTATGTTGCGAAATGATCTCTTTTGGCCGCAGAAAGCGAAATATTTAATATCGAAAATTTGCAACGGCCACGCAATCAAGCAGGATATAAAAAGCCATTTCCTTCTCATCCTGGCAAAGATTCTACAGAAAGGTTCCGGGTTAAATAATAATAACCTCCCCCCTTTTATGAAGATGTTTTTCGTACCTAGCGTCTTGCTCCGATAATCTCGTATCACCAGCTTAATCTGGTACTTATCTAACTTCAAGAGAACGTCAATCCTGATTTCTATTTAGATAAAACGTAAGCTTTCTACTGTATTTGATTCCTCGAATGGCCGGCCTCTCAGGCTTTTAACAATTCTTACTCCAAAGCTATTGGAATGAGAGCAGTTTGCAATGGTAAGTTGAATCTCCCACTTCTGTCCAACAGAGACAATTTTGTTATCCTTAATTCCAGTATTTCAGAGCCAACCTTATTGCATCGAGAAAACGCTTCAGGACGTTTTACGTGTAGTATTTTTTTAGTACTATTTTATTATGAAGAAAAAAGCCAATAATTTGTACAGTATAGTATAAATTATTTTATTTATTTATTTATATTTTAATTTAAGGTGCGTCAACATCTGAGGACATTGGTACCTTTTTTCAGTGCGCTGCCGGCCTTCGGGCGGAAATATCTCTTGTTAACAACAACATCGTCCGTCTCCAGACAAAAAGCTGTAAGAAGCTCTTAAGAAGAGAAAAATCTAAGAGCCAGCAGCTGGATTCAAACTCGGGATCTCCGCTTACCACTGAGCTGATATCTTTCCCGATAATTATAAAAATGGGATCATTTTGCACCGAGAAACCGTTGCATCGTAATTAGAGGACGAGGTGGTTTGGCCATTGATCAACTTTTGAGTACAAATTCTAGCCTCTAGACTTCAAAATGTTACGAGTTCCTAGTCTAGACCTTCGGTAAAGTTATATCATACCATCTGGGACCATCATAACGTTTGATTGAGACCATCGATTTTAGTAGCGCTTTGTGGGTACTGCGAGAGACGATTTCTTGGACAAGATGATTTTAATAAAGGGAAGAAGTATAATAATGAAATTAGCTATTTTAAGTGGGGAGAATCAGTTTTCTCAAAAAGAAAGAGACATTTTCATAGCAGTTCTGTTTGGTTCCTCCATGAAATATGAATCACTTTTTTATCTAAACTGAGACTAGCTCTACAATGAACACTAACTAAGGTTCATCGGTCTAATGAACACCACCAGCAAAGCAAGCATAAAATCCAGGAAGATGAAGAAGACAAAATGCATGTTATCTTACAAGGGAGATTTGACGAGTAAACGGTATGCTAAAGACACTTGGATAGACCAATGAGTCAGCTCAGTCTGGCCGATAGATGGGTAGCAATAAAAAGGAAGAAAACTAGAAATACAGTGAATTGAATAGATGCTGTCAGACTACAAATCAAAACTACACAACACTCGACAAATACGTGACAAAGTTTATAAAACTGGGCAATGTACAAACTTAAATACTCCAAGAAAGGTAAAAATAAATAACTATCTATATATTTATTTACTGGAATTGCAGGTTTCATGGGTGCATTCCTAAATACAAGGGCAATAGAATTGTTTACATCGTAATCTTGCTATAAATAGATTTCTCTTAATCCTGATTAACCCCCCCTCTACGTAACATTAAAGAGCCGTCTTGCTCTTGTAGCTAATTTGAAAGCATTGCAATCGTTTCAAATTATCGATACGCGAACCGATTATCAAGAATGGAGTGTCATTCGATTCGGAAATTTTATGTAGATGTGACTGTTGTAGGTCTTGTCGCTTTACATAGTCTAGGAGGAGAGTTTGCCCCACTAAATAAGGCCATCCCTCTAAAACTATTATTAATAACTCCTGTAAATCTTAGTCCAAAGTTGACAAAATATGGCAGAAAGCAAAAGGTTAAAGCTTCCCTACGTTAACAGTATTGCAGTGCCATTCTGCTCTTACAACCACTAAGGGAAAGTATCGCGAACATTATAAATTATCGATGCGTGAACCGATTTAGATGAATGAAGGGGTCGTTCGATATTAATTATGTAGATACGTCTCTTGGGTGTCACTTCACAGTACTTATTACTTTAGGAACTTAGTTTGTCCTAAATGTGGGGCCTCCTCGAAACCCCGATTGAAGAAGAACGAGAGGAGTGGATTCAGTATATTGCACGATATAAATGCAAACTCTACACAGGGAGATCATATACTGAGATGTGTATGTTCTATAAATATTGTTAGTAATAGGACAATGAAACTATAAATAGAACAATCCAAAAAGTACAAAAATCTTAACTAAAACTTAGTTTTCAAAGTTAAGTATATAGGGTTGATTAAACGACAAAAGGAACCCAAATCAGCTAGCGGCCCAACATTTCATTCATACTTCAGCTCGTAATTTCAGCCATTTAAAAATTTACGAAATAGCATGTGTTTTATTAAAATTTTATAACAATTTAAGTAATCTTATCGCATTAAATTTTCATTAATACTGTTTAGAATTTATAGATGTCACAGACCCTTATGCTGGCCGTTTTTAACTACAAAATATTTGTTCAGTAAAGAGTAACCTACCAATAAGAGTAGGTACATTATACAACAGCGAACTGTCATTCTACTGGACTGACCCACTACCCCCTCCCCCAAAAGTGCCTTTAATCGAAGTATTTCAGAGAAATGTTTCGAATAAAAGTTATAGAGCTAATTGTGAGCTATAATTATACCAAGTTTGAAGAAAATCCAAAACGCGGTTTTCTTAAAAAAGTGGAAAATCTATTCATTAAAGTGGTACTTCCGGTGCACCTATTTTGGCCAAAAAATTATAGTCACTTCCGCTGGTGGCACCTGAACGGAATATCAAATTTGAAGTTTCTACGATATTCCATTCCTGAGATATGGCGAATAAACTCGCTACAGAGCAGTAGTCAGTCCAAACCACAGTCAACAAAGACCGATGGGTTAGACAGAGCGAATTCCAGGAATCATTGGATCTCTAACCCATCCTGCCTTAGCCGTGTTTTTTAATATCATAATTCTCTCTCTCTTCTCTCTAACAAGCCGAATGCGATCGGTTTTTGTCGGCAATTTTAGGGGCTCAGTTAACCTTGATTAACTTATTCACCTTTTAATGTATACGCACACTCACACGACTTTTTTTTTACTAATTCGTAAAGTAAATATAAGGCAATAATATTTTGTACAACTAAATTAACATTATTTAATTTTTAAACAATATTCGATCAGAAAACATTACTTTGGTTAAATACTTCTACACATTTACAGCAGAGAGCAAAACCATGACCATTTCATTCAAGGTAATCGCACAATTAAAGCCACAATGGTACGAATGACTTTAATAGGCTATATTAACTCTTAGAAATATAACCTTTGGCCTAACGTTTAATTTCTTGGGTAGATTATTAAGCCCACGTAAAATTTTATAAACAAATAGTGTAGGTTTATCATCGTCAAATACAACAAAATAAAATCTGAAGGATACAGGACACTTAATGAATGATCACCGACTTAGTAATTTAGTACTATCACTAGTAGTTTTGTAAACAGATTACTTAATATTGAAATTGAAACTATTCCATAAATAAACGCGTTATAAAAGATAAATCACTAACCTACTCGTTTTGAAATCAGTTTTTTAAGTATGTTTATCTTTTTTTTTTCTTTTTTTAAACAAAAATACAATTCTAAAAAGATATAATTTAAATTAATTTCAATATTAGAAATAAAAAAAAAGATGTCATGGCCAAAAATATGGTCAACTAGAGGAGAGAACTGATGCAGTCTTGAGGCCAACCATCTGTTACCGCCATACTTCGGCCCTAACTTATTATTATCGGCTTTTATTTCTCCGCTGAACAATAGAGATCGGTTTCTAACTAAACTTTCCCTTAGTAATAATCTCAAAATTCTAACTTATAAATTTTCTTACAGAAAACAGTTAATTTATTTATATATTGCTAATGTAAATTGTATTTGTAAAGGAATTTGGCCTAGGTCTAAGATGAATGGATTAATTGGTTTCGATACGTAGAAGAGAGCACTGTTTATTGTTCTCAGGATTTAGGGAATGTAGGGTTTTAGGGACGACTGGATCGTTTAGCCTAGTGATAGGCAACCTTTGTTTTTAGGTGCGAGCCAAAAACTAAAAGGAAAATATTTTTGGCGGGCCATAATAATTTTTTATATTTAAAAAGAATACAGTAAATGAGTAAGACATTTTTATAATAACAAATTTAAACTAATGCGATGTATGAAGCTGCGAGTGTTTTTTGATAATAGTTCGTCATAATTTGGGTCAAATTGGGGACGTAGCTATTCTTAAGATTGAACTGAGATGTTCCATTCGTCAATCTATTTCTGACAGATGCTCACAAAACATTGCACAAATTCTCTGATATTAAATTTGAAAAACTGCCTATCGGCAAGCACTTGTAGAACTCTAATTTTGAAACATTTACTAATATTTGTATGAGATGATTATTAGATTAGAGTTCAATTAATTCAAGCTGCAGGCAAGATTTCACTAATTCTCAGTTTAAATTCCCAATACTACCCCAACATTTCAACACGAATTGTTACATTGCTAGCTTGTTATTTTTAATTATTATTACAAAAATATGTGACTGGTCCGGATTGAACCTTTCCTGGGCCGGAGTTTGCCCATCACTGGTTTAGTCGTTACGTCGAGTCCCTTATGTCACCCCCCGTTTTGAGGCTATCAGGGCAGTGGAATAGCCTTTTCTAGTTAATGTAAGCGAGTTCTAACATTTGTCAAGTAATCGTTTTAAGATATTTTATCTATGTTTGCATTCTACATTTTTGAAAATAGTATGAAATATTGAAATTTATGGAAACAAGGAAAAAAATAAATTAATAAATTAATAAATTAATTAATAAATTAATAAATAAATAAATTAATTAATTAATAAATTAATTAATTAATAAATAAATAAATTAATTAATTAATAAATAAATAAATTAATTAATAAAATAAATAAAGGATAAATTATAATTAATCTGTATCTTATATAACCCGGTTGTAAAAATATTTTGATAAGCTGATATTTTTATCTTAAGAACGTATTTTTTTGGTAATTACTTATTCGCCAAAAATAGACAAGTTTTCTTGGATGATAATTATAATGAATGAGTCGATTATAAATTTTTAACAAGCTTACTACATAATGTATGTAGTATGTGAAGTAGCTGGCGAAGTAACCATTTTTCTTTTTTAAAAAAAAGTAAAATTCTCTGTGAATTAATTATGATTAAACTATAGCTTGGTATTTTTGCCAGCCAAGACTCTCTTTGCAATAATTGAGCTCCTATATAGTCTTCTCAAATAGAAATATAAGTCTTTTCTCCTACTATAATATATATCAAGGTCATCGACAAACAAGTCAAACATGGTGAGCGCCCTAATTCCCGCCTAACAGCCTGTATCAGGCTATAATTTTAATAAGTAGCCAACTGTCTTTTCCGTGTGCTCCAGTCTAGCCACCCTAACAAAAAAAAAATCTGTTATGAACATAAATACACACAACGTTTTTTACTTTTATTAAAGTTTTAAACAAAAAATCTCCAAACTCGAAATAGTCCCAAATTTTTCACTAACACAGTTTTGTAACATGGTACAATACACAGAAAAGACCAGAAGCTACTTTAAGGGAAGTATACAATCCTTGAATAAAGAGATACTTCCACTACAATGAATCCTTGAATAATGAAGCAGGGAGTTAAATCTCTAGCCTCAAACCAGATGTAGCATTTTACTGAACATATTTTTCACAATACTGAGATTTCTGGATCAAAAACGTTTTAGCATAATTCTTTTTAGGGATTTTGAAAAAATTCTAATCGGAACTAGGGTTTTGTAAATCGTACAAATTTCAAACCTCTATATCTCTTTTCGTATTGATCAGAATTCAACGAATCCTTTACCGAATTTTAGAGAAAAGATAGCTCTATAGCTGGAATAAATAGCAATGTTTTAGTGAAAACAGTTATTGAGATATAGAAGGATGATATTTGGAGGTTTTGTAAATCGTTCAAATTTCAAACCTCTATATCTCTCTTAGTATTGATCAGAATTCAACGAATCCTTTACCGAATTGTAGAGGAAAGATAGCTCTATAGCTGGAATAAATAGCAATGTTTTAGTGCTAATAGGTATTAGGATTAGAAGGATGAAATTTGGAGGTTTTGTAAATTGTTCAAATTTCAAACCTCTATATCTCTCTTAGTATTGATCAGAATTCAACGAATCCTTTACCGAATTGTAGAGGAAAGATAGCTTTATAGCTGGAATAAATAGCAATGTTTTAGTGCTAATAGGTATTAGGATATAGAAGGATGAAATTTGGAGGTTTTGTAAATTGTTCAAATTTTAAACCTTTATATCTTTCTTAGTATTGATCAGAATTCAACGAATCCTTTACCGAATTGTAGAGGAAAGATAGCTCTATAGCTGGAATAAATAGCAATGTTTTAGTGCTAATAGGTATTAGGATTAGAAGGATGAAATTTGGAGGTTTTGTAAATTGTTCAAATTTCAAACCTCTATATCTCTCTTAGTATTGATCAGAATTCAACGAATCCTTTACCGAATTGTAGAGGAAAGATAGCTCTATAGCTGGAATAAATAGCAATGTTTTAGTGCTAATAGGTATTAGGATTAGAAGGATGAAATTTGGAGGTTTTGTAAATTGTTCAAATTTCAAACCTCTATATCTCTCTTAGTATTGATCAGAATTCAACGAATCCTTTACCGAATTGTAGAGGAAAGATAGCTCTATAGCTGGAATAAATAGCAATGTTTTAGTGCTAATAGGTATTAGGATTAGAAGGATGAAATTTGGAGGTTTTGTAAATTGTTCAAATTTCAAACCTCTATATCTCTCTTAGTATTGATCAGAATTCAACGAATCCTTTACCGAATTGTAGAGGAAAGATAGCTCTATAGCTGGAATAAATAGCAATGTTTTAGTGCTAATAGGTATTAGGATTAGAAGGATGAAATTTGGAGGTTTTGTAAATTGTTCAAATTTCAAACCTCTATATCTCTCTTAGTATTGATCAGAATTCAACGAATCCTTTACCGAATTGTAGAGGAAAGATAGCTCTATAGCTGGAATAAATAGCAATGTTTTAGTGCTAATAGGTATTAGGATTAGAAGGATGAAATTTGGAGGTTTTGTAAATTGTTCAAATTTCAAACCTCTATATCTCTCTTAGTATTGATCAGAATTCAACGAATCCTTTACCGAATTGTAGAGGAAAGATAGCTTTATAGCTGGAATAAATAGCAATGTTTTAGTGCTAATAGGTATTAGGATATAGAAGGATGAAATTTGGAGGTTTTGTAAATTGTTCAAATTTCAAACCTCTATATCTCTCTTAGTATTGATCAGAATTCAACGAATCCTTTACCGAATTGTAGAGGAAAGATAGCTTTATAGCTGGAATAAATAGCAATGTTTTAGTGCTAATAGGTATTAGGATATAGAAGGATGAAATTTGGAGGTTTTGTAAATTGTTCAAATTTCAAACCTCTATATCTCTCTTAGTATTGATCAGAATTCAACGAATCCTTTACCGAATTGTAGAGGAAAGATAGCTCTATAGCTGGAATAAATAGCCATGTTTTAGTGCTAATAGGTATTAGGATTAGAAGGATGAAATTTGGAGGTTTTGTAAATTGTTCAAATTTCAAACCTCTATATCTCTCTTAGTATTGATCAGAATTCAACGAATCCTTTACCGAATTGTAGAGGAAAGATAGCTCTATAGCTGGAATAAATAGCAATGTTTTAGTGCTAATAGGTATTAGGATTAGAAGGATGAAATTTGGAGGTTTTGTAAATTGTTCAAATTTCAAACCTCTATATCTCTCTTAGTATTGATCAGAATTCAACGAATCCTTTACCGAATTGTAGAGGAAAGATAGCTCTATAGCTGGAATAAATAGCAATGTTTTAGTGCTAATAGGTATTAGGATTAGAAGGATGAAATTTGGAGGTTTTGTAAATTGTTCAAATTTCAAACCTCTATATCTCTCTTAGTATTGATCAGAATTCAACGAATCCTTTACCGAATTGTAGAGGAAAGATAGCTCTATAGCTGGAATAAATAGCAATGTTTTAGTGCTAATAGGTATTAGGATTAGAAGGATGAAATTTGGAGGTTTTGTAAATTGTTCAAATTTCAAACCTCTATATCTCTCTTAGTATTGATCAGAATTCAACGAATCCTTTACCGAATTGTAGAGGAAAGATAGCTCTATAGCTGGAATAAATAGCAATGTTTTAGTGCTAATAGGTATTAGGATTAGAAGGATGAAATTTGGAGGTTTTGTAAATTGTTCAAATTTCAAACCTCTATATCTCTCTTAGTATTGATCAGAATTCAACGAATCCTTTACCGAATTGTAGAGGAAAGATAGCTCTATAGCTGGAATAAATAGCAATGTTTTAGTGCTAATAGGTATTAGGATTAGAAGGATGAAATTTGGAGGTTTTGTAAATTGTTCAAATTTCAAACCTCTATATCTCTCTTAGTATTGATCAGAATTCAACGAATCCTTTACCGAATTGTAGAGGAAAGATAGCTCTATAGCTGGAATAAATAGCAATGTTTTAGTGCTAATAGGTATTAGGATTAGAAGGATGAAATTTGGAGGTTTTGTAAATTGTTCAAATTTCAAACCTCTATATCTCTCTTAGTATTGATCAGAATTCAACGAATCCTTTACCGAATTGTAGAGGAAAGATAGCTCTATAGCTGGAATAAATAGCAATGTTTTAGTGCTAATAGGTATTAGGATTAGAAGGATGAAATTTGGAGGTTTTGTAAATTGTTCAAATTTCAAACCTCTATATCTCTCTTAGTATTGATCAGAATTCAACGAATCCTTTACCGAATTGTAGAGGAAAGATAGCTCTATAGCTGGAATAAATAGCAATGTTTTAGTGCTAATAGGTATTAGGATTAGAAGGATGAAATTTGGAGGTTTTGTAAATTGTTCAAATTTCAAACCTCTATATCTCTCTTAGTATTGATCAGAATTCAACGAATCCTTTACCGAATTGTAGAGGAAAGATAGCTCTATAGCTGGAATAAATAGCAATGTTTTAGTGCTAATAGGTATTAGGATTAGAAGGATGAAATTTGGAGGTTTTGTAAATCGTTCAAATTTCAAACCTTTATATCTTTCTTAGTATTGATCAGAATTCAACGAATCCTTTACCGAATTGTAGAGGAAAGATAGCTTTACAGCTGGAATAAATAGCACTGTGTTAGTGCTAATAGGTATTAGGATATAGAAGGATGAATTCTTGAGGTTTTGTAAATCGATCAAATTTTAAACCTCTATATCTCTCTTCCTATTGTTCCAATTTTAATTAATTTTTCACCGAATTTTAGAGAAAAGTAGACTCTATATCTATTATAAATAACAATATTTAGTGATAATAATTATTGAGTTACAGAAGGTTGAATTTTTGTGGTTCTGTGAATAAAGACCAGAAACGATCAGAAATATTGATCGTTTGCGAATTCCATGGATGGAAGAATGTTTTTATAAACGTTAAACGACTGTAACCACTTAAGAGGGGATCAACGGGTCAACGTTAAATAATAGGATGATAGTAAATCTTAGCAAACTAATCGGCCGTAGAAATCACACCTAGGCCTTCTATAAAAGGAACCGGTAAATAATTTTATTTTTACAACCCAAAAAAAAAATCCTTTATATTAGAATGGAACTGAAAAACCGGAAGGTAGCATTTATGTGAGAGCTACTGACGGAGGAATTCTATGATGATGATGATGATGATGGAACGTTTGTTGTAACTAAGCAGAAAAAGGGTGTAACATGTCGTATAATTATTTATAAGGCAGTAAGCGGGGAAGAAAAGGACACTCGTCTTCATAAACCAGCTGTATTGGCACACCTGGCTAACGGATATTCACATCCTTCTATGCACTTCTCCTACTACCATCGTTTAATATATCGAACTATTTCTTGGGAATATTTTTAAAAAACCAGATCCCTATAAAGGGACTGTTAACAATAACCAACCTTGTAAAAATTTCAATAATACGATAGTTTTGGTTTTCGAACGTTGTTTGTTGATTTTGGGGAATATCGAGGTGCGGTCATTAAATTTAAACACAAATTGTGCTTAAATAAAAATAAAAATATTTGCAAACAATAGGGCTGGTAAAACCTTTTTGGTGAATAATTGTTAACTTTATTTATAGATAATTTCAAAAAATATAAAATTTTTGTATATTTTTTATGTTTCTCAATTTGTAATCTATATTAGTATAATATTCCTTTTGTACAGACCCTGAAGAAGGTAATACATTTACCGAAACGTTGGTTTAAAGAAACAAAAATTTGTGTTTAAATTTACTGACCGCACCTCAATATTCCCCAAAATCATCTTATAAAAACTTTGAACCAAATCTTATTACTGGTTCATCAAAAAGTATTTTTAGCACTTACTATCTTAAATATTGTCTACTATGTATTTCAAATGAACGCTGAGAATGTACATTATGTCTATTCTGTATTTATAAATAAATTAGGCTTTATTCCCATTTATTTTGTACAAAAAATGACTTTTAAAACAAAATTAGAAAGCAATCAAGCAACGGAACAGGCAGACTTTAAAAGTGGATTTTCGACAATACATTATATCCAGGAATGTGAACCAGGATCGTAGAGAAAACTAAAGAATACCAGTTAGCTTTTGACTCCATAAAACGTTACCATTCGAATGAGAGTTTAAGTAAAGAAGGTGTTAGAAGCAATAAGATAATTAATGTAGTTGGAAATTGATCCTGCCACAGTCAAGCCAGGAGAGACCGGAAGACCATTTCCTCTTGGAAATAGGAGTCAAATAGAGCAATCCACTGTCACCAAGGCTTTTTACAATATTGGAAAAGAGTGTTCAGAGGCAAGAAAGATAGAGGAATTAACATTAACGGTATAGCAATACAACATTTAGTGGATAATTATTTTTTTCCGCCATCTTCAGAGGAACTAGCCGAAATGATGGAAGACTTCGAAGGTCGTTTGAAAAGTCCGTGCAAAGTCAGAGAGATAGCACTACTGGCGCGTATCGAGGTTATGTTTAGTTAGTAGCATCTCTTGGAAGAACACACACCAAGTTACAGCCAGATCGGTCTATTTCTTTGTGTTTGGCATTCGTTTGAATCGAGGAAGTCGAGTGATTTGCAAAAAATGGACGAAAAAGAATTTCGTGTGTTGATTAAACACTACTTTATGAAAGGCAAAACGCCTCAGGAGACTAAAGAGAAGCTTGATAAACATTATGGTGACTCTCCACCTTCGATTAGAACAGTTTATAAGTGGTTTCAAAATATGGGCACAAGTGACGCTGAACGTTCTGGACGCCCAGTTTAGGTTACTACTCCAGAAATCATTGATAAAATCCATGATATGGTGATGGATGACAGAAGAGTGAAGGTGCGTGAGATTGCTAGTGCTGTGGGCATCTCGAATGAACGGGTACATAATATTTTGCATCAACATTTGGAAATGAGAAAGCTATCCGCAAGATGGGTGCCGCGATTGCTCACGCTTGACCAAAAACGAAATCGTGTGAAGTGTTGCAAGGACGGTTTGCAGCTGTTCCAGAAGAATCCGCAGGACTTTAAGCGTCGTTTCGTCACTGTGGATGAAACATGGATACATCACTACACTCCTGAGACCAAAGAACAATCTAAACAATCGGTTACCAAGGGGGAATCTGCGCCAAAAAAGGCGAAGACCGTTCCTTCGGCCGGAAAGATTATGGCGACTGTCTTTTGGGATTCGCAAGGAATAATACTCATCGACTATCTGGAAAAGGGTAAAACTATTACAGGTGCATATTATTCATCGTTATTGGACCGTTTGAAAACCGAGCTGCAAGAAAAACGCCCACGATTGGCCCACAAAAAAGTCCTTTTCCATCACGACAACGCACCAGCTCACACCTCAGCAGTTGTGGTCGCAAAATTAATGGAAATAGGGTTCCAACTCGTTTCACATCCCCCCTATTCTCCAGACTTGGCTCCCTCGGACTACTATTTCTTCCCCAATATGAAGAAATGGCTGGCGGGAAAAAGATTTTATTCAAACGAGGAGGTGATTGCAGAAACGAATGGCTATTTTTCAGACTTGGACAAATCCTATAATTCGGAAGGGATCAACAAACTAGAGCAGCGTTGGACGAAGTGTATAAGCCTAAAAGGAGACTATGTTGAAAAATAAAAAAGGTTTACCCCAAAAAATTAAGTAGTTTTTATTTTTGCACGGACTTTTCAAACGACCCTCGTACATACGTATAGAAAGGCAAGGAAGTTTGGTAGATCCATAAATCCTGATAAGACAATTCGTATAAAGACTAAGAGAACAACTGGACGATGTATACTTAAATTGGGTAACCAAGTCTGATGATTTGGGCTAGAATATCGCATTCAAGAAACAGTATTTCAGGAAGAGGTAAATAGACGCATTACTTTGAGCTGAAAGAAGTATTGGAGATCGAAGTTTATCTTCAAAAGCAGCATGCCAATTCAGTATACTGAGTTGGAAAAATAAAATCATTAAATTCCGAGAAAATTTCGAAAAAAGTGATAGGTAACGTTTACAAATTTATCTATTCATCACAAATTCTAATAGTTATAGTTTTGGATTAACTATCCATCACTTTTCCTTTTTCTTTTACACTTTTTAAGAGCAGAATTATCCGATGAAAAATGTTGTTAATAATAATAATAATACGCGGAGGTCCCGGGTTCAAATCCAGCTGCTGACCCTTAGATTTTCTCTTCCTAGGAGCTTCTTACAGACAACACTGTCCGGTGATGGACAGTGTTGTCTGTAACGACAGAACACTGTCCGGAGGCCGGCAGTGCACTGAAAAAAGCTCCGGGCGCCAATAACCTTAGATGTTGACACGCCTTAAATAATCTAAAAATAATAATAATAAATTACTCTTGTAAACGAGGATATATTTTAAAGATAATTTGGGAATTTTATCTTTTATAGGAAAAGAGAAAAGAATTATCAAACTTTGGTATTTTTTTTAACATCAGGCTATTTTGTGCACCTTTTAGACGATCAACCCTCATATAACTACATCTTAGAACATTACCAACTTAAAAATATCCATATTAATCATATGAATGCAGGAAAAGTACACAATTTTAGTTCCTAAGAAACTTGTTAGTAACATTGTAACGCGTTAATTAAAGTTTTAACCATGCTGTATGATAATGTAGTGTAAATAATGTCATGTTCTGACATCAGACAAATAAGACAAGTCATTGCTGCAGTATTATTATAGTGGTGTAGTAAGTCTGTAGTAAAATAGTTGTAGTGCGGTTATGGCGTTAGTTATAAACACGCTGTAGTGTCAGTAATCAACTAACAATAGACACTTCTCCCTCCTTATCAATCAACTAAACTTTCCCCCTCTCTGTCCAAAAATCTAACTGTAAAACTGTAATATTTTAAACCAAATTAGTGTGTGCAACAATAATTTCATGCATTCAGTAGTTTGGCCAAACTAAAGGTACATTTACAGCGAAATTAAGTATTTTAATAACATTTTATACGAAGAAATTAGTGACAAATGTTCGTTAATTTAACCTTCTATAGTTTGATCATAGATAAGGCACCCTTTGAGGCGGAAGTTAACGCCAGAAATGATAACCTTCTGCATGTCAGGTTATGTTACCGTGCTCCTGGTCATGTCTATTTACACAGTAAACTATCAGAACGCGCGTTTTATTTGGGTGAGGACTCGTATATCTGTGAGTGATTAATATACTTTTTACTCTCATTTAAGGATATAAATGAACGTAAAGATTTTTAACAAAACAAAAAAAAAGATGAAACTTCTCCGAAATAATGGTTCTTGAGTTTTATTACTGGAAAGATATCAGTTTGGAGACTTCACCATCTCTTCTGTGGATTGAGTAGTTTTAGGTAAAGAAATAACCGCAATAGTTTGCTGGATCTTTAGAACAGAGTTGATACCATTGGAACATCAAGTTTTTAAATTAAAAAAAATAAATAAATAAACTCGATTCAATGAAGTGATACTTTCGATTGATCGATTATAACCAAAATCTTATTGCGTCACGTTCTGCTGCCATTGAAGTTAAGTATCACATTTCAACTTCCTGGCATATTTCGCCTAAGCGAAAAATTTCTTAATAAAAAATAAATAAATGAACTAAAAATAATTTTAATTATAATTTTTCTAGTTCAAGGAGAACGATTTTTGAAAGTAGTTCTGCAAACGCGAAACTAGAGCATATTGATGCCTGCTTCCCCTAATAGTGAAGCTCCGCCCCTCTATCACACATCCAATAGTATCTTCAGATAAGCATTTGGGGAGAGCTGGAACTGGATCATCGAGAAATTAGCTACCAATGTAAGTATTATATAATAAATAATAAGGGCTGATCATTAAACGGTGAATTGGCCAGACTGCAATACTTGCTCTCTTAGGGTAGAAAGAGAAAATAAAGAAAATAACAGATAAAAATATTTTTTTGAGAACTGCCGTGAAAAAAAAAATCGAACAATTTAAAGACACTAAAATTGAACAAGAAACAGAAACAGTCGAAGAAATAAAAGGTTCCAATCACCACGAATTACTTAAAATATGGTTAGATCCATAAAGAAAACATTATAGATTGGCTAAATTCTAAATGTTCTATAGTCTATAGAGAATTTGAAACAATAAACCATGGAGAATTGTAAAAGTTTTGCTTACAGTAGAGTTAACATTTGCACATAAAATATATACTTCATTATTTATTGCGTAAGACTTGACAATCGAGTAAATGGTTCTTGTTTCCCATTGTTTTGTATACAATATACATGCTATTTGGCTGAATATGCAAGTTCAGTACTTTTATCTAATTGCCTACTTATCGCCCTAGAATGTTATACTACGTACAATAAACATGAAGCGGTCTATTATTTTATTTATTAAACTATATTATTTTAGACTTTACGCCTAGGCTTCTTATAAAAAAACACCAGGAAAAGAATATTTTGTAAAACATTTTGGAGTGCAGGGTGTTTAAGTTTGTTTTGCCTCCAAAAAAGGTTCTTAAAATAACAAATTAATAAATCTAATCAAACGAATTATTAATATGTCAGTTGTTTAATTGGTATTTGTATTATTTAAAAATGGCAGCTTCAAATTTTAAGACATCATTACTAGTTATAGGGCGCGACCTGTAAAGCTAATATGCATTGTAGTACTGGGTTCGATTCCCGGTCTTAGGCCTTGGATTTTATTTAAAGGTTAATAAAAGAAATTACAGTAAAGTACGTTTGCTAGTCGCCTCCATCCACGACACCTAATTTGGTAGTTGGACGTTAAGCTCCGCCTGAAAAAAATAGGCGATTACTTTACTTTACTTACTTCTAGTTATAGGAAATTCTAATCCATCCTTTTTACCCATGCCCCAAAATCCCCTGTTATTATTATCCTCATTATTATCTACCACAGAAAACCTTAGCCGTCACCTGAAAACTTAAGTGGCCTAGAGACCATCTGAATCAATAAAAGAGAAGTAATTGTAATGCAAAGGTAATGTAATGATGTTTGGTTATGAGTCACGGTGGGATACATACACTCACTCGTGCACATAAATTTGTAAAAAAACCACTTCCGGGACTCTGCGAGATGGTAACCACAAAACAAATATTTCAAGAGAAAAATCCAAAATGGCAAATCTGCAATAGATTAACTGGTAGAATAATAAAAAATAATAATTATTATTAGGGAAGGGATTAGCTATACGGTTAGCGTACTAGACTCTCACGCGGAGGTCCCGGGTTCGAATCCAGCTGCTGACTCTTAGATTTTCTCTTCCTAGGAGCTTCTTACAGCTCACTGTCCGGTGATAGACAGTGTTGTCTGTAACGAGAGAACACTGTCCGGAGGCCGGCAGTGCACTGGAAAAAGCTCCGGGCGCCAGTAACCTTAGATGTTGACGCGCCTTAATTAAAAAAAATAAAAATAATAATTAATTACAAGATAAATAGCTATTTAATCGGAACTTACTGACCGCAAAAGATAATAGAATTTACCAAGAGTTTTCAAATTCAAAATGACCAGCATGTAAACGATTCCTCAAACAGTTCATTTTATACGAGTTGAAAACTGCGCATGTGCAGTAGGCAATAGACTTCGTTTATCGTTTTTTTTTATATGTCCAACTATCGACAGGTGATCAAGATAATGCGACAGGTGCAAGCTGGCTGGTAGCTAAACGAACTTTACTTAAAGTTTTGTGATGGAACAAAATCTTAACAACAGAAATACATACTAGCTCCTCAAGTTCAATTGGACAGCTCTCTTGAGAAAGGAAGAGAACGAACAATTTTAAATAACAAAATTATTTGTTCATTAATTTTTTGAAAAAGAGAGGCCCTTGTTTATGGAGACCTAATTTAACTAAAAACCAAACAAACAAACAAACAAAAATAAAAATAATCTTTTAGCAATAAACCAAGTTAACAAACTCGATATAATAACAAGCGAAACAAACAAAGCTGTTATTATGTAATATTATATTATACAAACTACAAAATTCGTGTTTATTTTACCTAATTTATAATAACAAGTGCAGGAAAGTGGAAGAAGATTGGCTAAATGATGACAATAGTGAGGGGGTTTTGTAATTAGATTTCAAGTTTTAATTAGTTTTGCATTAAATCAAACCGCCATTTGCTTACTTATAACTAATTATTTCCAAGTAATTTATACAAATTTCTATGTAATTATTAATTATTTAATTCCTTTTATTGAAATATTGTCATTCTAAAAATTGTTTGTTTTTAAATAAAAATCTGATGACGTAGCAAAGCCCATTTAACAAAATATTGAGCATTTAAATTGTTTTAAAACTCCAAAATGCTTATTAAATTTTTTTTTTTAAATTGCTAACATCTAAGGTTGGTTTGTCTTCTGTCCAGGTACAGATAGACCTACGGACAACAAGGCTGTTTTATGTAAGAAATATTGGAAGTTTAAAGGCAACTTGATTGGAAAAACAATTTAAATAAATACATTTTTAGCATTTTCTCAAAATTGGTACCTAAAAAAGACGTTTAAGAAAGCACCATGCTTTTTTTTTTTTTTCTCCCAGAAAACAAAACAAAAAATAGACGCAATTATTTATTAGGTTTAGGGAAATGTCGACTAATATGGGATAGTTTGGTAAAATGGGAGCCCCAGTGGTAGTTCCAAAAGAAGGTGCTGCTATCTTCAGTTGGAGGCAGTAAACTTGTTGCAGAAATAGTATTTTTAAGAAAATTGCGTAGTGGCAGTGTTTGGGCGTGTGTTTATATTGAAAGAGATAAGTTAATTAGGTCCTTCATGTGTGTAACTATTATTCAAGGTTTTATAAAAATCTGATAAGATCGGTATTTCCTAAAATTAAGGTATACTTAAAAAATAGAATAAAATAAAAAAAAAATGAAAAACTATACCGTACACTATCACTGTAAAGGGGGTGCCTTTAAAACAACTATCATCCAAAATGGAGTTTCCAATACAAAATGGAGGTTGAGATAGGACAGCTAACACTATGAGAGAATATAAAAACTATTTAAATGTTAACATTAAAAACATTAAGGCCGGATATTTGCAAAAAAATAAAAAATAAGTTCAAGGGGAATTATCAATTTCCACTATAGAGTAAGCGCAAACGTAATTGCGTGATAAGAAACTGGTTTTCAATCCAACTACGGCAACATTTACACGAAACGTTTACATAATCATTTTCTCTACTTATCTTTTCAGTTGCTTATCAGATAGGATTATTTCGACATTAAAATAACTGAAAGTGAAATATCCCTCTCGCAAAAAAAAAAGAAAAAAGCATTACGAGGGTCGTTTGAAAAGTCCGTGCAAAGTCAGAGAGATAGCACTACTGGCGCGTATCGAGGTTATGTTTAGTTAGTAGCTTCTCTTGGAAGAACACACACCAAGTTTCAGCCAGATCGGTCTATTTCTTTGTGTTTGGCATTCATTTGAATCGAGGAAGTCGAGTGATTTTCAAAAAATGGACGAAAAAGAATTTCGTGTGTTGATTAAACACTACTTTATGAAAGGCAAAACGCCTCAGGAGACTAAAGAGAAGCTTGATAAACATTATGGTGACTCTGCACCTTCGATTAGAACAGTTTATAAGTGGTTTCAAAATTTTCGGTGTGGCCATATGGGCACAAGTGACGCTGAACGTTCTGGACGCCCTGTTGAGGTTACTACTCCAGAAATCATTGATAAAATCCATGATATGGTGATGGATGACAGAAGAGTGAAGGTGCGTGAGATTGCTAGTGCTGTGGGCATCTCGAATGAACGGGTACATAATATTTTGCATCAACATTTGGACATGACAAAGCTATCCGCAAGATAGGTGCCGCGATTGCTCACGCTTGACCAAAAAGGAAATCGTGTGAAGTGTTGCAAGGACGGTTTGCAGCTGTTCCAGAAGAATCCGCAGGATTTTAAGCGTCGTTTCGTCACTGTGGATGAAACATGGATACATCACTACACTCCTGAGACCAAAGAACAATCTAAACAATGGGTTACCAAGGGGGAATCTGCGCCAAAAAAGGCGAAGACCGTTCCTTCGGCCGGAAAGATTATGGCGACTGTCTTTTGGGATTCGCAAGGAATAATCCTCATCGACTATCTGGAAAAGGGTAAAACTATTAACAGGTGCATATTATTCATCGTTATTGGACCGTTTGAAAACCGAGCTGCAAGAAAAACGCCCACGATTGGCCCACAAAAAAGTCCTTTTCCATCACGACAACGCACCAGCTCACACCTCAGCAGTTGTGGTCGCAAAATTAATGGAAATAGGGTTCCAACTCGTTTCACATCCCCCCTATTCTCCAGACTTGGCTCCCTCGGACTACTATTTCTTCCCCAATATGAAGAAATGGCTGGCGGGAAAAAGATTTTATTCAAACGAGGAGGTGATTGCAGAAACGAATGGCTATTTTTCAGACTTGGACAAATCCTATTATTCGGAAGGGATCAACAAACTAGAGCAGCGTTGGACGAAGTGTATAAGCCTAAAAGGAGACTATGTTGAAAAATAAAAAAGGTTTACCCCAAAAAATTAAGTAGTTTTTATTTTTGCACGGACTTTTCAAACGACCCTCGTACAATAATATTATATTAAATTTAGGTAACAATTCTTATTTTTGCTCAGTTATTTGGAAGACTTTTCAGCGTTAAATTTTGCGCCTCCCTCACTTTGATGTTGATGTCAGGTAAGTAGAAAACGAACAAAATTAGCTTTTCCAACAAAAAAATTGACGAAAGATTCGAAATCATCAATACAAATTTGATTTAAGAGTTTGTAGAATTAGAGATGGTTACGTAATAGAGAATTCGAGTTCAACTATGTTTTCCGTCACACACAACACTGGCTGAATCCTATGAAACTGAAGCATTTTCTACACATTAATCTCATTAATTACCACCACTAATGTTGGATGAAACTTCGAAACCAGAAAAGGATACAATATGCATTAGTGCCCCGACGTATATAGTCAGAGATGATATCCTGTACTGCGGGCCTAACAACATATAAATTGTCAATAATTTTGAAAAAAATTGTTTTTATCACGTAATTTTTAACGACACTGAATTATTTTCCATCTTATTGTGATGTCCCCCTGAATTCCGAAAATGAAAAGCGCGTCGTGATCAGGCGCCCTTAACTAGATACTTCTGACTATACAAACAATTTATTTTGTTATTTACAATCTGTATAATATAATATACAATAAGTAAATAGGGAGAATGAAGGATAAATGGATGCGTGAAAGGATAAATGACTGCGAGGAAGTCGCAGGGCCACTGGTGATTCAGTCGGCGAGGAGGATTGTCAGGAATGTCAGAGGAGGCGAGAGATTGAAGCTAGTCGAGAGAGCAGTATGGAATTTTTGATATTTAGTCTTGGCGAGTTGGTGTACGAATCGGGATGTTGAGGTCGGTGTGAAGAGTGAGGTTAGTCACCGTAGACAGGTGCCTCAACTATCTGTCGGAGTAGTTTTGACTGAAATGTTTGTACTGTCCGTATGTTTTGTAGGTTTGACTGATCCCCACAACTCTAGTCCGTAACTCCACAATAGGTTTGAGGATAGTACAGTATATTAAGCGTTTGAGTTCAATGGGTAATGTGGAGCGTCGTCCAAGAAGTCCTGTAAAGCAGTTTCGCACGTTTCGTCATTGCTAGTCTTTTAAGTCTAGTATAAGGGTTCCACGTAAGTCTTTTGTCTAAAAAGAGCCCAAGGTAGCGCACCAGTTCTGTACAAGGAAGAGGAATTGCTGTTGAAGACAGGAGCCCCGCCGGAGAGTAAATGCTGGCATTTCTGTGGCTTCCATTTTAATCCGCCACTTCTTTGCCCAGGAGAATTTAGAAGTAAAATAATTTCGAAACCAAAAATTAGAAATGACAATTTTTTTTTTTTAGTTAAAAGTAGAAGAAAATATGTAATTCAAAATTACACGTTATTTAAAAAAAATGATAATAATAATTGCTGAGAGATATTTTTTGTGTAATAATAAGTTAAATTCAACATTAGAGTCAGACTCAAGAAATACGTCATTAAAACTTTTTTTCACTTAACGCTTATGAGTAGGGAACGGATTCGTATGTATTTACATATTTTTTTCTAGGCAATTTACAGACGTTTTTCAACTAGAAGTATTCATACTGACACTTTTTAAGCCGTTTGAGTCTACTTTTATTTCACATATTTCCACATATTTGGATGTTATCGCATATTTATACATATTTGATTAAAATAAATAAATATTTCTACATATTTAATCGAAATATGTACATATTTTTTCATATTTTTCATTTTGGGCATATTTTTTATAATTGGGAGGTGGTTGACAGGAACTGTGATAATTCATGTGACGTGTATTGCTCATGCCTTGCATCGAGTAGCAGAAACTGTCCGATCTTTGTTCAGTGACGTAGATTCCTTAATCTCCTCGGTTAAAAAAGTGTTTTTAAAAGCACCAAGTCGCATTAAAATGCTAAAAGATCTCTATCCAGACTTGTGTCTTCCACCAGAACCAATATTGACAAGATGGGGTACTTGGCTGGAAGCAGCTCAGTATTATTATGAAAACTACAATAAAATCAAGAATGTCCTTTCACATCTCGAAGACGAAGCAGTAGCGATAAATACAGCCAAGTCTTTATTCGAGGAACCTAATTTAAGGAATGACCTTGCATTCATTTCTGACAATTGCGTATTTCTTACACAAGCCATTACCCAACTTGAGTCCCAAAATGTTCGACTGACAGAAAACGTGTCCAACGTTAAAAAAGTCATCGAAAAGGTGGAAGGAATACCTGGGAGTAAGGGAGATCTGATCAGATCAAAACTGGTAGAAGTACTGAGCAAGAACAAAGGGTGGGAGACCATCTGCCAGATTTCTGATATTATCAGTGGAACAGAAGTCACCTCAGAACATCGTGTACCCTTTACAACCAACGAGATAACTTCTTTCAGCAAGGCACCTATAACATCTGTAGATGTTGAACGATCTTTTAGTGGTTACAAGTCCATCTTACGCCCAGATCGCCGTCACTTTACGTTCCAACATTTGAAATTTCATATGGTTGCAAACAATTTCGAAGAGTGAAGTTTTCAAAATTGAAAATTTAACACATCTTTTTATAAATAGTAAAAATGTTCTTTGTTGTATAAATCATTATAACTTGCCCCCCCAAAAAAAATTCCATTTTCATAAAAAAAGTGTCCATTTTACTTAAATATTCCAGAAAATATTTTAAGAAAATCACATATTTTCCACATAATTGACGAAAATAAATGCATATTTTAATTAAATATTTGGCATTTTTAAATACATAAAAATCCGTTCCTTACTTATGAGTATGAAACAATCGTAGTTTTTGTAGTTATTTAGTTTGCATTAATACTGCAATGTTCATATAAATGGAGAAATCCTTATTTTAAAACACTAATTTAAAGTAAAGTTTAAAAATATTAGAATAATGTAAGAAAAGAATGTAAAAAAAAAAAGTCTAACACACTTCTCTAGCAATGTGCAATGAAGCATTTAGCAGCAGCTGTTGTTCCACAAAATTAAAAACAACTTTAATCAATAAATCTTTTGGAAGAATTCAAAACGGTTTACTAATTTCTAAACTAAGTTAACTAAAATATACATCAATCAAAAAAGTTTGGTAACAACATAGCTGGTTCTGTCATGTTTTGGTAACTGGTAATCGTGGGAATATAACCCCATTTTAGGGCGTGATAGAAGATGGGAGAATTAAAAGCCTTAATTTTTACCATCTCTGCACTAAAACAATGATGATAATTTGTATATTTTTAAATTTTGAATTTTGTAATCTCTCCGGCGAGGCTCCTGTCCAACTGTCCTCTTCAACAGCAATCCTCTTCCTTGCAGAGATTTGGTGCGCTACCTTGGGCTCTACATAGACAAAAGACTCACTTGGAACCCACATGCTAGACTTAAAAGACAAGCAATGACGGAACGTGCGAAACTGCATTACAGGCTACTTGGACGACGCTCCAAATTACCCATTGAACTCAAACGTTTAACATACAACACTATCCTCAAACCTATGTGGACTAACGGACTGGAGCTGTGGGGTTCAACCAAACCTATAAAACATACGGACTGTACAGGGCATTTCAGTCAAAACTCTTCCGACAGATAGCTGACGCTCCTTTCTACGGTGACTAACCTCACTCTTAACAACGACCTCAACATTCCCTTCATAGACCAACTCGCCAAGACTAAATACCAAAGATTCCACACTACTCTCTCTACTTGCTCAAATCCTCTTGTACTGTCTCTCGCTTCCTCTGGCATCCCTAATACTCCTCGCCGACTGAATCGCCAGTCGCCCCGCGACTTCCTTGTAGTCTGAAGACCTAAACGCCATTATTCTCCTATCTCTTCTCTCTCCACACATTCTCCTTTCTCCTATAGAGAGTGCTACCGCTGGGTAGTTTCTCTCCTCCTGCTCTCCTCCCGCATCAGTTCATCGCCCTCTCCATATTTACTTATTGTATACAATGTAAACAGATTGTAAATTACAAAATTAAAAAAAAAAAAATTGTAATAGAAATAGCTGTATTTTAGTTCCCCCCAAATTTCAAATGAACTGCTCGACTTAAATTTGGTGAAAAAAAGTCGCGAAAACTAAAAAAAAATTAAGATGATTTATAGTATTTTACCACTAAAAACTCATAAAGATTTTATTATGAAAAGTAGTGATTGTAATTTTTATTAATTCTTCTAACTGCAGTTAAGTAATTTTACAACAAATAACTCATCACACTGATAATAATTAACACATCTAAATGAATCCTGAAGTATGCGCGTGTAAAAATGAAGTGGGGGAAGAAAAACTATTCTCAGAATTCCTGTTGCATATTTAATAGTTGTGAAATTTAATCTTCTGTAACAGGAGATACACAGCCAGCCATTGAAGATAAAGCAACTATGGACAGCTGGTACACGCACTTAGTAAGTTCGTTAAGAAAAAGTAAAAAAATTAATAATATTACACAGATAAAATAATATGACGCTGCATCATAGAAATAGAATTAACAGATGATACAATATGCTGCAAAAAGCAAAAAGCTATCTCAAGTTTAAATTGTTGCACTTTGCACTGCATTGTATTTTAAGAGTGGGAGGGGAAAAGAAAAAAAAAAAAAAAAATGGTTGAGTATTCACTTATATTTCATCGTTAACATTGTCGCGCTGCCACATAGATTATACAAGCAGTTTATAATAAAGTTACAAAACAACAATGCGATAGAAGTTTGGACCAAAGAAGTGGTGAATTAAAATGAACCCACAACATTAACTCGTTTAAAAAAAAGAAAACCAATCCTATTTCTACTGATGCTCTTCTAGTCCACGGATTCCCAAAAAATAATCCGTTTAAAAGTTATATAAATCAAGTAATGCCACTATCAACTGCTAAGCACAACCTTGAAAATCTTCAAACGCTACGAAAAATAATCTCAACTTCTAAACTGATAAGGAGTGGTTAGACAAGAGGGTTCCATCACAATGCAGGATTCAATAGCCAAGAAGAGATAGGAAAAGCCGACATCAGCATGATTTACCTACTTCAGTCAACAATGGCTGGCAAAGATAGTATAAAGTAATGAAACAACTAAAAAAAATTAAATCAGCGAAATAGCACTACCAAAGTTAATTTTTTTTACAAAACTTATCGTTGGGACCCCAAAAATTAATCAAATTTTAACCATTTTGTGATTTTCCAATTATTCATATAATCAAACCTGAACCGCAAACAAAATTACAAAAAAATTAAAAAAAAAAAAAAAAAAACTTTTTCGAATCCAATTAACCCCCTCCCCCCAAAAAAGTTATTTCTGGTAAAAATTCAAATTTGAAATCTCCACGAAAACAGTATTTCCTGTAGCTGGTAACCTAGTAAAAATACTTTTGTATTTCATTTTATTACTATGATTTCTAAAGATCATGGCACCAAAACTCATAGAATTAATTTTTTTTTTTTTTTAAGGCTAATAGTCCGTCCTTGGAAATCGAAGGTCGATGTACCAGGACAATACACAGCTCTGTCTGCGATCGAGATTTCTCTGATAAGAATAAACCTATTTGAAAGCACTAATTTGTTTTTTAATAGTATTATGAATACTATTAATAAGAATAGAACATAAAAACCTAATGTACTGATCAAAAAAAATAATAATAAAAATTTATAATAGTAAGTATCAAATTGAAAATTTCCGAAACAAGCTAAGTGTTTCTCAAATTGGGCAAAGTGGGAGCTAGAGACCTACAGGGGGGCGATAAAGGGCCCAGAGAAAATTGGGTGGTAGTTGAAACGGTTTAGGGGGCGATGCCTGATTTGCGTTTTTCTCACACAACAGTTCCTTTAATAACAACGAGAATAATTATAAATATAACTAACACCATGAAAGAAGCTAGCTTAAAATACCTTGTTTTCATTAAAAAGCAATAATAAAATAGTAATAATCTAATTAGTTATACGAATTCATTCTTGTTAACTGATTACTCAGAGCAGCTTTAAAAAAATAGTTGCTTTATGTAGGTTTGCTTGTAACAACAGGTATGCAAATTTATTGAATGTAATCGCCGAAAAAATACTGGTAAATTAAGAAGAATTAAAACTGTTTTCAGATAGCTCTAAGCCGAAATAAAAAATATTCTGATTACTTTCAATATAGTAATTAAAATAACTATACAACCACATTTCTACAAATTGCTTGGACCACTGCACGCTGGATTCCTTTGAATTAAAATGTAACTATTTTTTAGTAGATGGTAGTTGTTTTGTGGACAATTGTTAATATTATCTCTCTTTAGGAAAGATGTTTTCTTAAAAAATTGTAAATGTGGCTAAAGAAAAAATATATTAACGGAAATCTAGTTATAAAATAATAATAAACTGAATAAATAATAATAAAATTGTTTAGACACAAGCCGCTGAAAATTGAGATCTCATTACAAGTTTAACTAAGATGTAACAATGAATTCCTATAACCTATAACCAATATGATAAAAAATGTTACTTAACAAATGCCAAGATTAATAATTAACTCGTAATATATCTTTTTTTAAAAATATTATAAACAAGTAACTGCTGTGAAGAATTTCTGAACAAAAATTTATTAACTTGTTTAAAAATAAAAACATTTCAACAGAGAATAGAATAACTTGCAAATTAACAGTAACTTTTTAAGACAAACTGAAACACAGCTAAAATAAAAAATGGAATCCAAAAACATCAAATCCAGCTAAGAAATGCTGACTACTGAACACAACTGTGTGACAACGGCTAAATGTTGAAAGGGAACTTTGTTAGATAAATAAAGTCTATCAAAAACTTTTCTTTTATAATAAAAATAAATTTAGACTTAAAATCTATACTTCTAGCATAAGTTAAGAAGTAAATTAGAATAAGTTTAAACATTTAATCAAATCCAGACTAGTGAATGTATTTATAGTTAAAATTCTAAATATTATTGGTAGAAAAAAAATAAGCAATCACTATTGCAAAATTGAGATATAGATTTCTGATAGGCTTTTCAATAAGAAGTAACCATTAAAATCTCAGGTGATATGTCCCGATTGTTGCATAACATCTTAAGTATTAACTTTAAAACCTTTAAAAGACATTAGCCGTTTAAATTTAACAACTAAATTCCCCAAATTTCAATAAATACAAAAAATACTGAAAAGTTCACAAAACAAGTAACTCGTTGATTAAATTACTTAGATTTGGGTGACCAATACGTATTCTTTATGTCGTCCCCATCAACTACAAAAGAAATAAGTTGACAATAAATTCAAATTTAATAACCAGAAGAATATTCGAAAAATAAATTTTAAACATAATGACGGAGTAAATTGTAGTACAGTTAGGTGTGACTCACTGAGGTTCACAACCCCACCTGTCGGCCCGGGGAAGTGAGCATGTCTATACCTGTGCGCATCTATCAGGAAAAAATAAATAAATAAAATAATTCTACATTTGACAAACATTACTTAAAAATTTTAAGAGGGATGTTGCAAAAAACCATGAAATACAATCAATTATACAAACGAACAGAGTATAAAAACAATTACAAATCTAGGAGAATATTTTGTCAAATACATGTATACAAGAAACAAAGTAACTAGAAACTGGTAAATTTCAACTTTTCAGTTTACTCTCTTTTTTAGCAGGAAAGAATCAGTGACACAAAGTTTATCAGAAGCAATACTATTTAATGTTTTATAATTAGTTAACATTGATTTAATTTCGTAAATGGAACTGTATTAACAAATTATAAAATACACAGCAAAGAAAGATATTACTAACAGGAATCAATAACGTCCAACACAAAGAAATGAAAAGTGAAGTATTAAACCAACTGAAACTTTAACCATCTAAAATTAATATATATTTTCTAATAAGATGAAGTACGCATTGGATAACAAATACTCTAAAAATAAAGCTGAATAACTGGATGAAATCTTAACACTTCACAAAATATCAGAGATGCAGAGATAGTGAAAATAAAAAGAAATAGTCCTATATGTATTACTACTCCACCCACAAATGAAGCACATTTTATCCAACATACAATTTTGTGAAGTTGAACTTTAAAAAATATTCAAATATTAACCTCTTTAAATTTAATTAGGACTAGAAATTTAATTTACAGAAACTTAACTTATTTTTCAAGGTATCATATGAGAAAATTTATTAAGAATAGAATCGTAGGTTAAATATTAATTACAAATAAAAGAATGTAAGAATAAAATTAGGAACTTACCTAGCCGAAGTTCTCCGAAGTTTCCACATCCTATTTTCTTTCCAACTCTAAAATTTGGACCAACCATCAAAACTCCTGCACTACCTGACACACTGTGACGGCTTGAATGCATTGCGGCTCTTGATGTTCCACTTGATTTTGAAAGTCTTTTATTATTTTCGTCTCGGCTATCTTTTTCACGATTTGGCTCTCGTCCTTCTCGCTTCTGCATACTGGTTAAACAAATTTAAATAAAAAGATATGAATTAGACGAGCAAATGGCTGCTACTTGCACAGTTAGGCCCGGGGCCTAGGCTACAAAAGATTTTTGAGTACATTTTGTAGCGCAGCCACTAACAAAGAATAAACACTACTAACACTTAAACACATTTCTCATAAATATAATTACTATCACATCACAAAGAGCACAAATATTCTAGACATTACGTCAATTTAGAGCAACTTTAACCAAGACACAAGACAATGCACTGCTACCTCCATTATTATTTCATGATCCCTATCGCTACAAGCTTCCCCCACTACTAACCTAACGTCATATAACACATTAATATTTTTAATTTTTAACACTCACCTTTTAATAAAAGATAGTTCATTTTTGTCAAGTAATTTTTCCATTTACATTTAAAAAAGTTATTGAATACATTAACATAAACAATTTCCCCGCTATAACTAATAACAATATATCTCAGCTGTTTATTTCAAACTTCAAACCTTTATATTTAATTTTGTAAAAATCTGAATCATTGGACACTTTTTCAAGGTGAGTAAACATTGCTTTTAAAAGCATGCTAACTAAAAAATAATAGATGTTTTCAATTAGAGTACTTACCATTAGTGGGCGTCAATGCGTGATATCAACCTATTTTTTTCTTAATGAGTAATTGAAAAATACGCCTTTTGGATTGAAAATGTGGAAATTTTCGAAATAAATGTTACATTTTTATTGGACTTTGCGACTACATTTAAAAATAAATAAATTTTTAGTTGTGATCAACTAATCAGCTGTTATTTTGAGGTTAGCAGCCCATGGTTGTCACCTCACCATAGCGTTGAGTTTGAGTGGACGAAGGTAACAACAGATGATTGCTAGTTGTCATAGGGATTAGAGGATGGAAAGTAAACAAATTGAAAAAGTTCAACTGTCAGAATTTATATGGAACATCTACAAGGGACATCCTTGAAAGTAATACTGAAAATAAAGAAAGGTAATTTGTTTAATATAATAAGTATAAAGTTTTTCTTCCAGAAAGGTACCTTAGTACTACACATTGTTTTTATTATCTAGGAAAAGGTTTCTCATTTATCTCTTCCCCTATTGTTATTGTAGCTGACTTAAATGGAGTCAAATTAGAAACAGATGAATTGTCGCCTTGTGAGGCACCAATTTTTAATGCACTATTAACGTGGGAAGTAGAAAAAAACTATTTGCGAAGGTGATGAATGAAATTTCGTTCATAGTGAATTGAATTATTTTATTTGGAAGCATTTGCACGTTAGATCATTTTCATTTCCACATTGTAGGTTGCGCAAAACTAACACTGCTTTCAAAATTGAAGGTTTCATTGCTCTAAATGAAGGAAAACGTGATAAAATGGGTTATATAGTCCTCAATTTAAGACAAGCACAAATTATTCCGTCCCAAAGTGATATTAAAGTAAGTCTTTATTCTGATGATAACCCTTGAAAATGAATTTTGGAGATATTTCTTCAAGTAATTTAAATTTTAAATTTTGTTGTATACCCTTTCGCTTTAAACTTAATTTCAACGAATTTAAAACTTATTCTCTATACATTTCACATAGTTTAGTCATAATGCTTTGATTTTATTGCTGCTCACTTGCACAATTAGGTTTTAGGCCTTACATTAATGATGGTGGATTCTTAATTTCTAGATAGCCTCTAAAGTCTCTTAAGAACTTCTCATACATATTCTCTTATTTGCAAATTCAATTACATTGACGTTCCTACTCGAATTTCATTGAATTTGGTTCCTTCAGAACAAACTTTAACTCTCATGTTACATTAGTATGAAGGAAGAAGATTTAAAAAAAAACTTTTCTCATTAATAAAAATAAGATACAACTGAATAATGGTTCATCATTTATAATAACTGCTTCCTTTATATATAATCAAATATTATCTTTCTTTAAGACAGTAAACTATTTCAAAAATGTACATAGCCATCCATATTAAGATAAATTTCATGGGAGACCCTTCTGGAGAAGTTCATGCTTGACCTTAACTTTTATTAGAAAAAAGAAAGTACACCTTACTTTCCGAATCAAGAAAAATTTGCATACATTTATGTTAATAGTAATACCATAGCAAAATATTTTCAGCTATATACGAAAAAGCATCAATTATTACCATTATCATTCCACCATAAGTGTTACTTTTAAAACAACATATATCATATATGCTGAAATTGTGAAATGTAGCTAAATTTTTGTATATTTGTCCTTTAGGAAAATGAAACTTGGCGTAATTTTTTAGGAGTTCCGAGAAAAATAAAAGCATGGCATCCTCAGATTTTAATAGTATTCAAAATTCAAGAAGCTAACACGGTAAAGAAATTCAGTTACTAATGAATGTTATTTATTTTATTAAATTTGTTCTATTATATTTTTTTGTTTGTTTCTTTTTAGGTTGGTGATTGTAAAAATGTTAATCTCTCTCAAAATAAGTTAGCACCTTTGCCACTAAAAATGGAAGAAACGAAGAAGTGTAATTACCTTCAAATTGGGCCTTCTAAATTGTGTTCAAAATTTTATGAACTTTGTATTGACATCAATGAAACTGGGAGTCTTTCTTCTGTGAGTAACATGGAATGTATTTTGTTTCTTAATCTCTTCTACCTATTTTGATTAAATTGCATTTTCATCTTCTCCATTATTAATTTACCTTTACATCATTTTATTTCTCTCAATGCTGTTATTGCCACCCCACACACTTTAAGCAGATATTTTTTTTTCCGAACCATCTCTCCGCTGCTGCCTCGGTCACCATTTATGATTTTCTGAGGCACCTATTCCGACATTATTTTGGGTCCCACCTCGAGCATATTTGACTGCACTATCTTAGCTTGATTTCTTGAAGTGATCTTTTTTAAGCCCTTTATCTTTACTTATTCTTCATTTCTTACTTTTATGACCTAGTTTTTCGAATCGATCTCCTCCAACAGGGCATTTCTGCTGTCTTTATCTTTTATCCTATTTTATGAAGGATTGTCCAGGGTCTCCGCATCTTAGAGAAGAATATTCATGACAACACAGTAATCAATTTGCTTTTTAGTTTCCGTTCAGAAAGCTGAACTCCACAATATTGAGTGCAATATCCGCAATGTTTTCTTCGTCTAACCACTAGTTCTCCTTATTTCCGTTTTTATCCTCTCTTAGTTTCTAATCATTTCAGTTACAAAATTTAAAACTTTGGTAAAATGTTTATTAAATGCATAGCGACACAGTTTTAAGAGAGAGATTACAAAACCTCTCACTTTAATATCTTCTCAAATTGATAACAATTGATCCTATTAATCTTAATCTGATTTTTAACTCTTCAAAGTAATCTGAAAAATTAGCCTACTTTAAATTGTTCATTCAAAAAAGCTTAACATAAGTTAGAATGGCTGAAAGTTTTTCCTTGCTAAACGTAGCGCCATCTGTACTAATGGTTTTCCACTGAAAAATGTTAGCCATTATTTCACCACTTGCAGGAGTACTTAATGTATCCACCTTTTTGCAACTTCTGAATTTAGTGTATCCAAAAGCAGCATGGTTTTCTACTACTTGCTTTCATCAACAACATATTATTAAAATTTTTGATTATTGTTTATCAATACAGAATATATAATAAGAACCCAGAATAGAATTAATTGCTTAAGAGCGATTCTAACTAACTATAATCTTGTTATCCATCTTATAATCAAAATTTCATTTCCCTTTCTGCACTTTTGTCCCAATTGTTCATTTTGTGGGGAAATTTTCGAAAGTCTTATATTAAGATTTCCTGAAGTACCATTATTCTCCAGAGTAAATTGACTCTCATTCCATTCAACATACCGAGCACTTAGTTTAATTTCGTAATTCTCAGTCATGATATCGTAACAGCCATCATATCACGGTGCTTTTTTCATTGCATTGGCGTCCTGCTAACAGGTAACACTGCAAGCTGTAAGAAGCTCCTAAGTAAAGAAAAGATAGCTGCATATTAACTCAAGATTTCGGCCTTGGAATCCAAAGCACTTACAACTTATCTGATTCCTCTTGAGAACTGCGCACGATAGTAAAGCTTTTATTTCTGAGTTTTTCTTTCATGGCGGAAAATACCAGATAGTTCAAATATTTATCTTCTGAATCTAATGACAATTGGATTGTCTACATCTTGTTCGGTTCTCTCCCTATTTCCAAAGTCCAACTTAAATAACTTCCCTTTTATATAAATTAACATTTAAACTTAATTAAAGTTCTTATCATTAATCTTTTTATTTTAAAAAAAACTATTACTGTTTAGATAATTTCACCTAATGATATTGGAACACCATTAAAAATTCAATTTCATATAATGGGCATGTCTTTGATCACCAAGGAATTCTACGCATTCCAAGGAATTTCAAATAAAGAGAAATTTAAAGTGCAAATCAAATCAGAAATTCAATTTTTAGCAGCATATTTTAAGCAGTTTCCTTTCCTTACTTTTTATCTGATTTGTGGCGAAAAACTAATTGGTTCAGGTTCAATGGGCTTACAAGTATGTATATTTTTTTTTTAAAAAATTATTTATTCCATTCAATATTATTAACTTAAAATAGTATCTTAGTGATTGATTTGGCAGTTATAAGATTTTTTTACTGTTTAAACAATTATTTACTTTCCATTTATTTATTTGCTTCATTACTTTTGTAGGATCTGACAGATCTGAGGGAACATTTTACAGCGTCCAGTAAGGAAAAAATAACATTAAAATCTGTCGATGGAAAAGAAATACACATTACAGATAGTTTAAGTCCATTTCTTAAAGTTGAAGTTACTTTAGTTCCTATGTTATCTAAAATAGAAAGTGATACTGACTTGGTAGTGAATGAACAAAATAATGATGACCTTTCCTCAACTATAGGTAATTATTTAATTTATTAACATATTATATAAATTCATATTATTTATTTGATGGATTATTTTAAAGTTCCTTCTAATATAAAAATATTTTATTTGCTATAAAATCTGTTTGATGAAAGCGATGCTAATAGATATTTATATTTTTGACGAACAGTACAGCCTCAGCTATTACTTTCCTTACAAAAAGCTGGAGAGAAATTAAATCACATTAATGTTGAAATTGGCGATGATCTACTTCAAAAAGAACCTAGTATTTCTTGTGGTTTCATTCCAGAAATTCAGTTACCAAATTATGTTGAAAAAGATCAAATTGCAAGTCTTCAATCTGCTAAACAACCTGATCTGGAGAGACACATTGAGAATACTTGTAATTCATCTTCACCAACTGAAGCAAAGCTACAGGTATTTTGTTGATATTTACTTTTTAGATTTGTGATCATTTTTTGGTTAGCTGCCAGCCTTAACAGTTTGAAGAATATATTATATGATTGAAAAATACCATCAAAGAGATCTTGATGGGGATATTCATTAATAAACTATGTGGAAAGTAAAGTTTCAAAGATCATGTCCATCAAACGAGTGCTAGATCTTTCATCCTAATTCGTACTGATCTCTAAGTCACCATTTGTGGCTTTAAGCATGGCTAATTGAGTAAAACAATCTCAGGATGATCTTCATGGTTAGCCAATTCGGAATACCCTTTTAATTTTATAATTAGAGATTTTTTTTTAGAGCAACAATGAAAATAAGTTATTTGCAAGGAAAAAATATTTGCCTTTTTAATTAAATACACAAAAATTGTTTGAGAAAAACAATAAATATAACTAAGTTTAAAATGATAATTGGTGTAAATTTATGGCATCTTTGAAAATTCAATTTCTCAGACTTTCCAAACCTTCCTTTTTCTCGACAGGTTTTTTTTTGAACTGGTTCATATTGGTGTATTTTATTTTTATTCGAAACAATGGTTTCCAGGATAGCTGACTGGAAGTCAGTTACATAAGTTTTTAAGCGCAATTAAGTAAATGATAAAATTGTTCAGTTGATTACTGAGAAAATTCATTTAGCGAAGGTTATTTTTATGGCTTTTCGCCATGATTATTTTGGTTTAAATCCTTGTCTCTCGTAGTTGTTGTAGTAATAATTGCAAACTTATAAAGTTGAGCATTCAATAACTTTTCCAAATTTATAAATAATTAAAATACAACATTTGTTTGATTTTGTTATTTTTCCTTTTTATTTTTAGAAAGATGAAGAACTGCTGCCGGCTCAAGCAATTAAAATTAGCAGTACAAATGATATTAATTCACCAAAAGATGCTCGAATTACTAGTAATAGTTATCAGCACCATACTTCACCTCAACCCTGTAATCAGACTTCAGCGGGATCACCTCAGTTCTGTCATCCATCTTCTTCAATAGGATGTTCTCAGAGCATTGCAAGTAAATATAGTTTTTTTTTCATTCGTATTGAAAATTTATTGAATCAGCTGTTTTTAAAAAAATAATATAAAAAAAAAGTTAAAAATTACATAATATTCAGTCCATGGATGTAACAAAGTGTATGAGAATATGTAACATACAGTGTACCTCATGTAAAACCTGGACTGAGCTGAATGGCCCTCATTTAAAACAATTGATTAGTAATACAGATTTTTCAAAAATCTTTAGATTGAATTTATATAAACAATTATACAGAAAAATTTATTTGTATTTTATATTATTTTATTTGTTTTTTTTTAGATGCTCTTCCCAAGATTTATGTTCAAGAGTTGGCCACTAAATACATAGAAGAACTGGAAGATTGGAAGGAAAAGCAGCAAGAGATGTTTAAATTTGAGGTTAGCTGTTAAATATTTATATTATATTCTAGTGAGTTTATTTTGGATAATAATACACATTACAGTACTGTTTATAATGCAGCTAGTGCAAGATTCTTTTTGTTTTGATGTTATTTTTTTTGCCAAACATAAACAAAGCTCAAATTATAGCAGAGACTAATTCTATTTTTATTTCAGCTTAAACGAAAAACAGACAAGCACTTAAATAAACTATCATTAGAATGGACCAAAAGGCAGCAGTCTTTAGAAAATGTATTGACAGATCGACTCGAGAATTGTCAATCTTTAAAGAGTAGACTGGAAGAAGTATTGTTGGAATTAGAAATAAAAATAGAAAATTTAAATAAATTGGAACAAGAGGTAAGAGAAGTGTTATTTGTTTCCCATTATAAATTATGTTTTTGAACAAGTAGATTACTTAGAGTTTCTGCATTCATTGGACTGAATAGCAGTTTTAGTGGGCTGCAACTGGACTCCAACCTTATCTCTATTTATTGTACTTAATTTCTGTAAACCAACTTTGAGGCAAGGCATTACCTCCGTTTTCCTTTGTCATTGCTTGAAACAGTTTTTGAGGCCTTATTTGAGGCGATGTAGTGTAAAAAATTGAATAATGTATTTTTGATAAGTTGAACATTAGGCCATAGGCGTGAAGTCTGACAAGAGTAAACTAATAGTAAAGTAAAGTAATCGCCTATTTTTACAGGCGCGCTTTACGTCCAACTACCAAGTAGGTGTCGTTGATGGAGGCGACTAGCAAACATACTTTACTGTAAATTACTTTTATTAACCTTTAAATAAAATCCAAGGCCTAAGTCGAATCGAACCTAGTACACCAATACATATTAGCTTTACAAGTCTTGCCTCTAACCGCTCGGCTACCGTGGCGCCTGCAAACTAATAGTTCAAACAGATTGCTCTAGAATAGAATAACTGGATTTCATTTCCAAATGGATTCTTCTACTTTTTTTTTTTCAGAGATACCCTCCATTTGCGGGAGCAAGATAGGTAGTTATAATTTTGCTTTTTCCCAATGTTATTCACTACTAAATTTCTAGGGAAAGCAGGTCCTAAATTAATGACACTTATTTTCATAAGACTGCCGCGAGAAGTTACTTTAATTTTCAAGAACTCATAATTTTTTTTTTTTTTTTTTTTTTTTTTTTAAAAAAGTAGTTCCTAAGCTTCAATAGCGCAATAGACTATTTTTTTTTTTTTTTTTTTTTGTAAATTAATGATTCTGCTATCGATCGCTTTACCCAAAATGAACTTCGTTCAAGCAACCAAATTCATTGCGAAAACCACAGTCGAAAGGAATAAAATGTTTAGAAAATAATAGTTTACGTGCACTAAGTAAACAGTTCATGCGCAATTTATGTAAAACCAAGTTATGTGTGCACAATGTAAATGTCTTAAAGCCCTGAAGGTGACCTTGTCTCTTCTAGGTCACAGGTACGATGTAAATAAACGTTTAAACACTGAAATTTTCACTAATTTTCATTCCTATCAGAATTTTATTGAATTATTGTTCGTATTGTACTTTTTTAAAGTTGCTTGTTGGAAAAAGTGAATTAGACAGAAGATACACCATGAAATTTAGAGAATTACGAAAAGCATCAAAACAGCATCAGCGGGACATGGAAGAAAAGGTATATTTTTTCCCCCATTTTTGTTTATACTTAAACTTAAAATTTTGTAAGAAGTTTGTTTACATTAAAATATTTACAGATTAAACGATCAGATTTAGAAAAAACGGAAATTAAAAATAAATTGAAAGAAAAAGAGTCTGAGATTAGTAGATTGCTACAAATTATAGCATCTGAATCACAATCAAGATTATCTGTTGAAGAAACGAAGAAATTGTTGGCAGAAAAAGTTAGTTTTCTAATTTTCTAATTAATACTGATCGAATATCATTTTTAGAGAGTTCATGAAAAGAAGTATAATTTACCAAAAAAAATAAATGTCCATTAAAATAACTTGAATATATTTATATTCAATATTTAGGAGGTGCTAGAACAGAAGCTAATATATGCTATCCAAGAAAGGAATTATTTCAAAGAGCAGTTTAACTCAACTGTTCGTGAGTGTGAAAAATTGAAAGAAAAACGGGAAGATGAGTATAAGTGGCGTATGAAGAAAGATAAAGAAGGCTTGCAAATCATTGGGTAAGTCTGAAATTCATTTAGTCAATTTAAAAATAAACAGGGTGTTCATTTTAAGACGGCTCAAATGCATTTTATGCTTAAACGGTTGATCTGAGCAAAAAATGGTAGAGGAAAAATTTGTTGCCCGTCACCTCTAGTTTCAGAATATGTGACTTGATTTTAGATTCCTGCCCGCATACCCGGCTGACGCGCGACCAAAAGTGAGGGTTCGCAGTTGACCCCCATTTTCGTATACACAGTTTTAAAGAGTATAAAAAGTTATGAAAGAAACCGTAAACCGCAATTCGATATCTTCAACATTAAAGGTGTTAGGCCATTTCAAAATCTGGTATTTATTAATCATATTTCAACTTTTTAACTTGTTATCAAAGAGAAAGAAGAGCACGCGATAGATCATTTTTATGTATTTTTTCATCCCCTTTCTACTAAGAATATTGCCAAGGCAGTAAAGCTAGTATTTTACTTAATATCGGGAAATAAGTCGTTTTCCGAGTGATTTTTCTAAGTAAAATCAAATGTTAAGAGCTTTAGATGTTCTCAAGCATACACAAAATGGCTAAAAATTAATTTTACATCTGTTACAAACAAGAAGGTTTAATAATTATTTGGTAATTTTTGGAGAGTTGCGTTTAATTACCAAAAAAAAATTGGAAACCTTCTGCCACATATTTAAGTGCACAATATCTTTCATGTAAAGGATCAAACTTATTCCTTAATTTATGAAATAATGCACTTTACTCAACATGTGAAGCATGTACTGTGCCTTCAAAGGTGTCTCCTCTGGCACGCAAGCCAGGTTAGCCAGGAGGTTGCCAACTGCTCTCTGTATCTGAGGAGGCACCTTTGAAGGCACAGTACATGCTTCACAAGTTGAGATAAGTAAAGAAAAATGCAATAATCAATTACCTTGCAGGCCATTTCAGTGAAATACATTTGAATACTCATATAAATATGTTATAATGTACCTCGTTAGAATTACAATGAAGAAATATTGAACAGTAAGTAAATCATAAGGGGTAAATTGAATCAAAGTATATTTCTTCTTAATAAATAAAGTAAATCATTAATAGCTAAGAAATTTTGAAAACGGAAATACTGCTTTTTTTAAAATTTTTTATCCAAGTGTTGAAAGTAAAAATTAAGAAATTTGAGAAAACACAATTTAAACTGTATCAAAGTTAAAAATGAAATATTATCCGTTAACTAATTCAGAACCGCTTTTGAGAGAAGTCTTTCAATTTGTTCAAGATAAGATCGAGACTAATTCCCTAAGTCATAGGACCTAGGCTACAAGGTTCCCTTAATCTACAATGCAAAAAACCCTCATTCAATCCTCACACTAGATTGTCTTGGACCTACAAGACGTTTTATGTAACTTCTCAAATCCATTGTAGATAGGTTTAGGAACTTGTTTTTTTGTATTGCTTCAACTCCAAATACCATCAGTCTGCATTCCCCAAAATAGCTTGCGCTTTGCTTTTTGATTAACCTTTTTTTTAATAAATTTGAATTCTAGCAAGTATTAGGTTATTAGTTGAAGCTTGACAAGAGACTTAGATTCCTTATAACCACTTTTTTGTAAAATATTGAAATATAGAAAAATCCTAACGTTGACAGGTTTTGATCTAACGTAGTATTGGAAGAGAGAATAGTACCGAAATAGAATCCCAAGTTTTAGTTTTTCACGACATTTCGTTTTTGAACTAAACAGTTCACTATATATCTAGACCATGCTCTAAAAAAAAACTTTTTAACGTTTAGGGGACCATAAAACATTTCTGAGAAAACTCAATTTGTAAAATTTTCCACAATAGCAATACTTCCTTTTGCTCTAGACGTGAGAAAAAGCAAAAATGAAAGGAACACCTGTTAATGTTCATTAAACCTAACAAATTGTCCTACATTTTACGTTGTGATTTTTGATCGATATACTTATATAATCACTAGGGTGGGTCAAAAAAATCGACTATTTTTTTTTTTACAAGTGCAACGGAAAAATGGGTTCCTAGACACCTTAAAAAAATTCCCACCAAATATGAGCTCTTAATTTTGAAGGGAAGATCCTCCGCATCGCAGTTTTTCATTTTTTTTTTAGTCCAATAGAAAAAAATTCATACCTCTCTATTAATTGACTGTACAAAAAAATGTTTCGAATGAATTTTGTAGGAAATTTAATGTTCTACAAAAAAGGTACCTTATATTTTTTTCGTAAACCTCGCCATTTGAAAGATATAAAGGATTTAATTTTGATTATTTTATGACAAATTCCATTTTTGTTTATGAATTTTATAACTCGACAATAAATGACTTTTACGAAATGCAAAATACCAATTTTTGTTGGAAATTAACTGCTCTATAAAAATGGTTTCTTATGTTTTGGCGATAAAATTAACCGTTCAAAAGATATTCATCATCAAACTTTCATGTGTACGGATTTTAAAAGTTTTTGATTAGATATTCGAAAAATTTCAATTTAATTTATGATTTTTAAGAAAATTTACACGAATTTTAGTTGTTATCGATTGAGAAACGTCAAAATATTTTTTAAGTTTTTATTTATGTTTAAGTATATTTGTCTCGATTTATTATCGACAATATCAAATAATGCTTTAAGTTCGTTCTGAAATTTTATTTCATTTTTGCATCGTCCTGATGATTTTTTTCGCGCAAAAGATTTTTGCAATTTCAAGCATCGATTATGATAGCGAAGAATTTTTTTTATTACACTAGTCGATTCACTAGTCGGAATCTGGTTGTTTTTCCATAATTCAATAACTTGATCAGCTGCATTTTTGGCACTTTGTTTGACAGAACATTTCAAAACTTTGAGCTGATGAAAGAAAACACTCATAACCTCTTTCACTGTTGGTAACTTACGTTCTGAAAGTTTTTGCACAAGTTTTCCGATCAAATGAATTTCTTTATCCATATTTTCGATAAATATCAAGTTAATTCACGTAGTAACCACAATATTTGTAAATAATTAATCGATCGATCACATATACAAGACCATAAATTTTGGAAACACTAAAAATGCTGTAGAAATAAATGTATACAAACCAACGACAACATAACGATGAAGTAAAAAGTAGGTGGTGCTAGTTCAAAGTTCACAATTCAAACAGATGAAATAAAATACGAAACAAAAATTCTCTAGAGAAGAAATTTTCCCTAGGATCTCGTGATTTCTAATGATTAAAACTAAAATGTTTAGAATAAATGAAGAAAAATTTTGATAATTTTGAAAATAAAACTCAAATAATACTTATATTAATGACAAGAAATGAAATTTATAAATTAAATTGAAATTTTTCGAATATCTAATCAAAAACTTTTAAAATCCGTACACATGAAAGTTTGATGATGAATATCTTTTGAACGGTTAACTTTATCGCCAAAACATAAGACACCGATTTTATAGAGCAGTTAATTTCCAACAAATATTAGTATTTCGCATTTCGTAAAAGTCATTTATTGTCGAGGTATAAAATTCATAAACAAAAATGGAATTTGTCATAAAATAATCAAAATTAAATCCTTTATATCTTTCAAATGGCGAGGTTTACGAAAAAAATATAAGATACCTTTTTTGTAGAGCATTAAATTTCCTACAAAATTTATTCGAAACATTTTTTTGTACAGTCAATTAATGGAAAGGTATGAATTTTTTTCTATTGGACTGAAAAAAAAATAAAAAACTGCGATGCGGAGGATCTTCCTTTCAAAATTAAGAGCTCATATTTGGTGGGAATTTTTTTAAGGTGTCTAGGAACCCATTTTTCCGTTGCACTTGTAAAAAAAAAAATAGCCGATTTTTTTGACCCACCCTAATAATCACGCAAATTTGCCTAAACTAATTTCACCTTCTTTAAGTAGGAGTAGCTTAATAATACAGCTTTAAGTGTGTTATTCCAGTTGTTTTATTTTACATAGGTACGTGATCTCATTCTACACCTCTTTTTAAAAAATTAATGGTTGAATCCGCAATACCTGGAATTATTTGTAATGATTTGAGACTGTCGGATAAATATTTAAATCTAGGTTTATTTAATTTTTTTTAATTCTATTAATTTTTCAAATTTGGATTTAATTTTTGAAGCAATGCATTTCGAAAAGGCAGACACCCATATCAACTTAATTATAAACAAAAATAAATTTCTTCTTTGCATCAAGTACTCACCAACCAAAGAGGTCGGGTTTGTTACAATAATTATAGTTCGGACTGTAAGTGGGATATCCCTAGTTCGAGACCATAGTATACTTATTATTTGTTCACGAAACCTAATTTGGTAGTTGGAAAATAAGTTAAAAAAAAAAAGACAGTGCAACATTGCCTGGACTACCTTATCAATTTGTTGATCAGCGAAGCTCGATGCAAGATCTTTCTTCCAAGATCACAATTTCAATTGTTGTGATTATACTATGTTTTGTTTTTTTTTACATTAAGCAGCCATATTCAACTGATTAAACAAAAGATTTCTAAGTAAATTTATGATCAAATAGTAGTAACACGAATCCAAAGAAATGTAATCTTTTGAGGGGTTTATTGCGCTCAAGACGCCTCAGATTTAGTAAGAATTTGTAATAAGTTACTTTTTTCTTTTCTTTTTTTTTCAGTCTAGTTGAAGAAATAAATAATGAAGTTGATGAAATGAGAAAAGATCAGACTACATTGAATACTTTACGAAATGAAATTATCAAATATGGTGTAAATACCTAGTAGAAGTAAGAGATATAGATCTTATGTCTATCGAAACTGAATTGACTCCTAAAGAGTGACTGGACACACTAATAAATAGTGTTTTTAATAATTTTGTCACTAATTTTGTTAATCAGGCCCGAAATCGCAAAAACAAAAGTTACGGTTTTGGAAAATTAAATTGCCAAGAAAGGACTGACTTTGGCACTTTTTCACTGCTAATTTCTGGGGCCAAAAAGTTAGATCTTTATACAAGAATTATCCAAAAATTAAACATATAATTTAAAAAGTAAAAACTATGTTTGTAACCAATCCGTCCATTGTAGTCAATTAGCTCATGGTCCTAAAAAGAAAAATAAGGTGATTTATAAGCATATGTAAGTAAATATATATATATATTTTTAGCTATTTTTTTAGTGGTGGTAAAAAGAGGAGATGTTTGTTGTGAAATTTATAATCTTTCTATTAATTTGTTATTTTATTAATACTAATTGTTAACTGGATTGTTCAGTATGATTAGTTTTATGTTTTCAATCCATCATTCGTCAACAATTTATTATTTATTATATGGTAATACCTATCATTCCATTAGGTGCTAAAATCTCGTCCATTTTGTAAGATAAAATATTAGGAATTACTTGACTTTTGATTGTGGAAAAATAATAATGAAGTTCTTTTGAAAATTTGGTTAGTTCTGCCATACTGGATAATATCGTTGATTTTATCTTTCGTAGCACTTACGTTAATTGTATCCCTATCATCATCAGAGGTTTATTAAACAGTTTTATTGTGAAGAATTCGCCTTCATAGCTACGTTTCCGTCTCACACTGCACTTGTTGACTCAATTCGAAATTTTAACTGCTCATTTAATTTTCGGGTTACATTATGTTGAACGGTAGGTCCATACAGTTGAATTAAAGGGGTAATTTTAAAATCCTGCTCCTTCAGAAATGTGATTAGCCAAATTTAATTTAAAAAATGTATTGAATTAGAATACATCTACTTTGTGCAATTAGTATCTTTCTAATCACAATTAGAGTCCTAGCCTTCTCAATGTTTTGTGCAGCTGCTTTCCAATTGTGGACACCCACTTGGGTTCCTAGCATTACTGGAGACACCATTCTGCCATCTTTATTTCGGCCTCCTGATCTTTCTTGGAGCTACCTATTGGGTCCTATTTCTTTGTTGGCAAACGGAATCAATTTATTAAAGAGAACGTTTGAAAATATTTTATAGGCACTGTAAATCTAGTTCCAAAAGCATGCTTATTATCATGGCAGCTATCATATAATAGATGTGGGGTCTTTTATTCAAGAATTCCATTACTAGTCCAGCGAATTTCCTGGATGGCAGCAAGGTCAATATAATATTGGTCAATCTCATTAAGAAGGGCTTGAAGTTCTCCTAGTCTTTAAAGGAATAAAATATTCCCAAATCCTATTTTTAAGTTAGTTAGACATTTCCGGGGTTTATTGCCAGGTTCCAAGAAGGTAGCACCTCACCAGTCTGGGAGCTGAGAGCTCTGGTCACCCGCACTCCTTAAATTTTCATTATTACAAGAACCTCCAGACTGGCTCCTCCAACAAGTGCTATTTGCTAGGGACGTTAGCTCTAGAATGTGTACTGAGAATCCCTTAATGGATTATTTAGGGGTGTATGTGGAATGTAAGTGTTATCTGGAATTGTGTGTGCGTTTAGGTGTTGGTGTACCCTTTTAGTCGTCTCTTACGACAAGCAGGGATTACTGAAGATGTACTCTAAATCCCCATCTACAGGGACAATTTGCAATGAGTCTGTGATGATTACAAAAAATTCTATGTAGCCGTTATCAAGAAAACTAAAAAATAAGAAAACAAAACGATTCAGAACAGTGGAATTTCCAGTTGATTGCTTTGTTCATAGGGCGGCATCTCAACAAAGTATCAAGCTTCTAAGAAAAAAACAAATCCATTTTAACTAACAGTCAATGCCCAAAAAATAAATAACTTTTTTTTTTTTTTTTTTTTTGTATTCATCACCTAAAATATTAATATTGTAAGCAAAATAAAAATCTCAGGGGTTTGCTATTAAATAAAAAAGTGAAGGCTTCAGTATATTATAATTATTTTAATATTGTTATTTGTAATTATGTACATTATACTTGAAAGTGATATTACAATTGTCATGAATAATAAATTTTGCAAATATGATACATTTTATGTAAATGATGCATAAATAAAATGAAAAAGGTAAAAAACATTGGCTATTACAACATCTTCCCTACCCACGAACGTTCCCACTTAACCTGGAACTTATTCCCAATGCCCTCCTTCAGTCTTATATAAGAAATATTGGGGCAAGAAGAGATCATATCATTGGTTTTTGTGTTTCTAATGTCTTCCTTATTCTTCTGTTAGTTTATTGACCGTTATCCAGCATCAAGGGGCATTAAATTCTCTAGTATCCTATAATGAAATTTGTTTATATTTCTTATCTCTTTATTCTAATTATTTTGGTGAGTTTTTTTTATTTATTTTTTACTTTTATTGAAAATAAAAATCTTTTAAATTTGAATTAAGGCAAAAACTCAAGTTTCAAATGAGTATAATCATACTTGAGTTTCCTCTTTTACAGAGTAAATGAAATTTGAAAAGCAGGATAATTTCCAAAGTAGCAACTTTTTCGTTATAAAATTTTCTCTAAAAAATGAAAAAGTGATTTTATAGCCACTGCCAAAAAAACAAGCTTCTAATCTTGTAATTAGTATTTATTTATTTGATTTATAGGACTCACGTCCTGTCTCAAATACAGTTGGGTACAGCATAAATTAATACAAATATATACAAACATAAGCACAAAAAAAAATTGAAAGAAACACTTTGAGTTAGGTCATTGAAATAAGCTCAAAGGAATAGCTCCTTTCTTTTTCATGGTATTTTTTAAGCCCTTGAAAATAAATAAAAAGATAAATAAAGCCAAAATAATTAAAAAATAAATAAATTCAAAACATAAATTAATTTTTTAACTTATTAACTCCTCTCTTAAAGAGAAACATTCAAGACGCTTCTAATCTTTAAACGATATTTTGGCAAATTTATTATAAGAAACAAAAAATAATACAAACTCTAATGAATGGTTGGAACCAATGGCTAAACACTGACTTATTCATTAAATTAGAAACGAAAAACATTTTTAACATCCTCAAAATAAAATGTATTTTTTTATACCTAATTTTCGACCACATTGACACAAGCTGAATTATTTTTAACTCCCTAAATCTGGTTTGAATACTCCAGATTATAAATCTGGTTATAAATCTTAAGATTCTATCATCAATTTTCTTTAAAACTTCAGTTTTCTATTAAACATCAGTAAATCAAAATTATTGACATTCATTAATTATTAATCCATTAATCAAATTAATTATATTAATTGCTACAGAATCAATAAAACGGTTCTTATAAAAGCGTGATGTGCTTTTAGAAAACCCGCTAAATAATTTCCCAGATAACATTTTAATTAAAAATGATTGGGCTATTTATATTTAGCGTGTATAAAACAATAGTAGAGGAGTCATGAATACATATATTCTCTTAGTGTTCAGAATTTTTGCAACTAATTTCTCCCCATTAATCGTTAATTATTAAAGCGGCAATAACTAAGGTGTCAAACACCTTTCTAAGATATTATTGCTTAGAAATTATTGGAAATTTATGTCAATACATTTTATTAAATAATTAATGTTTTTTATTCTCATCATAAAACGATGAGCTGCAAATTAAAATAAAAGTTTCGAAATTCTAGCATCTCCGTGACGAAAATGAAGAGATGAAAATGAGTATTACTCTAAACTGAGGTGAATGCCCACAATTACATTTTAAGCCAGGAAATCTCCATTCACAGTGCATAATACAAGCAGTACACAAATTTAAATATTTTCCCAGAATTATGACGTCAGTCTTCATTAACACTTAATTACAGTATACTGTAATTAATCTATAGATGAATAGAACAAAATTCATTTAGCTTATATAACGCTAGAAAAAGCGTCAAATTATTTTAATAAACTGGTTGCTCAGAAATGTCAAAAGATTTTTTAAAACATAAATTATAGACATTAACTCACACTGAATCGTAATCACTTTGTGGTATTAAAGTAATAAATAAGGATAATGTTATACAACTGTTCATCAGACTACACGTCTTTTTTTTATCGGAATGTAAGCCTTGTTCAATAATGCAATTAAATTAAGATATTAGTTTGTTTAGAAATTGATTTTTATTTAAAAACAGCAGCAAGTTTTGCTTACAAATTTTAATTACATAATAAATAGCCTCAGGATTTGATTACATGTATGCAGTTCTTACGTGATTTCTGCAATAAATCAAACAATATTCTTTGAGAGAAGGAATAAGTTGAAAGTAATGCACTGGACTCGTAACGAAGGTTCAGTGGATCAAGTCAGCCTGCTGTTGTAGTTCGTTTTTTTTGTTTTTTGTGTTTTTGCTAAGAGTCTCAACAAATCACTTAAGATGAGCAATGTTATCTGAAACAACAGAATGTTGTAGGACTTTACCAAAGATTTAGGATTATTGCTAGAGAAGAATTAATTAAAAGTTATAGAATTTGTGCATAATTACATTCATTAATGTTTCGTTATTAAAAAAAATAATTATGGTAAAACTGGCCTGATCGCTTAACTCTCTAATTTTCAAACGTTACTTCTCTATTTTCTTAACGTATGTATTATTTAATTATAAATTTGTGAGACCATTTTTAAAATCTCTAAAATTATGCCCTTCCATTTTCATAAAACTTTTAATCTGATAAACAGTATAACGATAAATCCGCAGACAAAAAAACGGTGACCAAAATTGTTTAGCGGCTTGAGAAGAACCGCAAAGGTGGTGTATTTGGTTGGATAAATTCCTGGCCTTGACCTTCGGTTCTATTAAATATATGATTAAGAGAACTTTATAGTAACGGTAGTTAGATATAAAGCCTTAAGATTTTACGAGTATTACTTTTTTGCTTTTAGAGATACTTAGTTTAAAGGATTACGAAATGCAGAATATAATATTATTTTGTAAGAAAGTTTGTTTTGTAATAGGTTTTTATTTTTATTGCAACAATTATAAAGGCTACATATAATGACATATCATTTGGTCTTACTACAATTTTATTTTTATTTACATCATAGGTGGTGGGCGATGTGGACGCTGGTAGTCGCAGAATTAAAAGACAACAGGCGCCTCCAGTTGCAAATGGGGAATTCCTGACCCAAGCGTTTCAGGTAACTTAGAAAGTAAAATAAGCAATATTCACTTTGTATTAATACTCAAATGATGTAACAACTTGACCCACTGGTTTAGAGCTTGTTCACTATTAAAAGGCCCACATGTATTGCTTTGCACAAATATACACTAACGGTAAGGGCAATGTAACATAAGATACTTTACAAAGAAAAAAAAACTAAACAAAAATTAAATAAATCGTACCAAATTGTTTAAAATTTAATTATTGCACAAATTTTGTTTCCTAAAATTTAATTATTGCACAAATTTGATTCCTATTTGCACTTAAAGGTCACTTAATACAAAATAATGCCAGAATTAATCAACCACTGAAAAATCTTCATGACTCTAACCGAGTGGCTTCAGCAACAGAGTGAATATTAATATTTTATCAGGTACCAATACGCACTTTAAATCGAGTTCACAAGATTCTTCAGACAACTAGAAGAGCTGTCCTCTTCTTAAGACGATTGTAGGTATATATCCAAATAATTATATCAATTGTAAATATATTTTCTGTAACCTTAATAATTTTACTAAATTCATGAAGAATGAAGTTATATAATTTACTTATTGGTTTGTTTTACTTTAGGTCCCAATACGGACGTTAGATTCGGTGCATGATCTACTGCAAATTACTAGACAAAGAATTCAAGCTTCGCAGCAAGCTCAGTTATCCAATATTCTCATCAATCCTCAAACTTTCCCTAATTCGTTTACCAGATTTGCTATCAGAAGAGGTTTAATTAGATTCATAAGATTTCGTCTGTAATTTTATTACTTAACAGTATATAAACTGATGATCTAAGTAGACTGTTAATATTTGATCATTGAATAACTAATAGAGATCAAAAACTATTTGTGAGGCAACTTGACTAGTATCATGAAAGAGAAGAGGGTGAACATCAAATAGTGGAGAAGTGCGGAACATAACTGCATTTCACATAATCAAAATATCTTGTATTTTGCGGGAAATAAAAGATAACTTTAAAAGATAAAAGATAACTTTAATGTACAAATAATTAAAATATTAATGTCAAATTTTAGGTTCAATTTTATTTTTCTTTTTGTCAGTCAAACTTTGACTAATTTCATTTAAGAATTACTGTAATTGAAAATTCGATGTAACAATGTTAGATTAGCATTGAAGGAAATATAGAATTCTTATAATGGAGCAAAAAATATAAGTCGTTTCCATTCTATTGGGGTTTGCTCGTTATAGGCATTATTTAATTATAGTTAATTTAAGATTAAGATTTAATTATAGCCATTTCTTAAAATTAATTTTGTTATTAAATAGATAAGCATTTTATTTTTTACAATCAAAAGTTCTACAGTTAGATCAAGAATTATTAACTAGTCTTGGCTAACGATTTAATTCTAAACTTGAAAACATCTCTACATTTAATGGCTATTTCAATGATGATATTCATCAGTGCTAAAAATCAGATATCTATAATTTTAAACGAGGTGGTTTCCTTGTTATATGAATAACCACTTTTGTTTACAATATAAATAAATTTTAGTAATTGTTTAATTAATACTTGTTCTTTGAAGTAAGTTTGTCGAGGAGTATGTGATGTGACTGAAAGCGTGAACTGGAATAATTGCAATAAATTTAACACTATGTATATAAAAATTCTGTATTAAATAACTTTCTTACAAGGAATTTGAAATTTTTATTTTCAATAATAATAGAAATCAAGTTTAAATGGAAAATTTAAAGTTGAATTAAACATTTCTAAGTGCGGGCAGAAATAAACTTTTAAATAAATCAGATGTCGCATGAGAATATGGCGCATATATTTGGTACACCACTGCTTAATCTCCATAGAGAGCTTTACTCAGTATTGCTTTGATTCTTTCTTTAGTCTATACTAACATTAATGAATTCATGTATGGGAAGTTAACGCTACTTTTGAAAAATAACTTTTGGGTGAATAACTTTTTCTTTTTTACTCAAAATATTTGTGAAAATATTATTTGACCATTTATTCTACAGAATTATTACGCATATATTTAGTAGATTGTTCTATGAATTTCAGGTCCCAGTTCAAACACTAACGGCAGTACTTAACTTACTGCAAGCTACAAGGGGACGTATTCAAGCATTCCATCAGGCCTATCAAACTGCTCAACAGCAACACCCAAATCATCATTTGAATCCCCATTTTACTTTCAAACAAAAAGATAAAACGAATTATTCATTTAATAGTAAAGCTCTTGTACAACCAAAAAAGAATAGAAAATAAATTAATATTCTTTATGTATTTTCAATTTTATTTTCCCTTTTGAAGTTGGATAAAATGAAACATATTATATAATATCTTTGTAAAAAACGTTAAGACTTATTTCGTAGTTTAAGATTGGTCAGGTGTGTAGAATCACATTCAAACTGTGTGATCAGTTGTGTTTATAACTGAAGCCACTTGCGATAAAAGTTTACAAGTCTCCGATGACTTAGAAAGTTCTGTGCTTTGTTTTTCTGATTGTGTTCTTCTGGTTCATGAGATATTATTCTCGTTCATGCATTTATGTTTTGATCAACTTATGAAAGAATCCGGCTCATTTAAAAAACTAGATAAGTTGAATACAAAAATTAATGTGATTAATGAAGTAAAGAATTTTTTTTTTTTCATGTAATATTCTATTTTAATGCGAGGACTATAATATAACACCCAGAGATCGGCTGGCTAGTTTTGGAAATGGAGTAGAAAAAAGGGAAAAATGGTAAACCATTGCTAGAAATTCCTTTTTGTTTCATTCTAACATTCTTTCTTAATGCCAGATTGGAATAATACACCTTCCGGCTGATAGTTTTGGATGTAGAAGTTTAAGAAAATATTAAAATAGGTAAATCATTGCTAGTTTTACTAGAAATTCCTTATTTTCTACTTCTAACATTCTATTTCAATAAAAGGGCTTGATCATACCCATTAGGTTTGCTAGTTTTGGAAGTGGAATTTCAGAAAAAAGAGAAAAATTCTAACTCTAATTCTGGCAAACCACCTTGAACTAACGAACTGATGCCTACTGATGGAATACCAAAGAGAGAACCTTCCCCATTCTTCGTCAAACTAAAGGAAGTTTTGCTATTTAGAACCTTATCCTCTTAGTGGTACCTCCAAAGCTTGTCAACTACTCTTGTACTTACTTTCCGGATCCTAGAAATAGAATACAGAAGAGAGAGAACCGTCATAATTGTTATTTTTCACATTAATCTTAGAGGTACCTCCAAAATTGGCTATCCACACTTGTACATACTACCTGTAAATTAGAAATAGTATACAGGTAAGGCAAGATTCACTATTGTTGGTAAAACTAAAGTTTTAGAAAGAGAAGTTCGGAAAAAAAGGAAAAGATGTAAAATCTAGCCTAGTTTTATTAATATTTCTTATTTCTAACATCTACAGTTCGATTTTTAGGCCAGAAATAGATCATACCCATTAAATTGGCTAGTTTTGGAAGTGGAATTTAAGAAAACAAGGGTACAAATGTAAAATTTCTTCTAGTTTTACTAGAAATTCCTTAATTTAACTTCCAGTGTTTAATTTCAATGCCAACGGCGGATCATACAAATTAGGTCGGCTAGTTTATGAAATAGAACTTCAGAAAAGACGGGGGAAATGGAAAATCTTGGATAGTTCTACTAAGTAATTCATTAATTTGAATTTGCTGAATTCGATTTTCATGCCAGGGTTAAATCATACATTAAATCATACTTAATCTGCTAGTTTTTGAAGGAGAAGTTTAGAAAAAAAGGAAAATCACTTTCTTAGAATAAAGACATTATTAATTGTTATAAATGTTTTTAATAAAAATAAGTTGCGCAAATAATAAATAGAGACATATGTAGTAGATAGATTGACCAAAAAAAAAAAACAAATAAGTTGCTTGTGGCACGGTAAAAATTAAGTTAATTATAAGTGTAAGATAAAAAATTTATAAACTTATATTTAATGTAAATTAAATAAAAAAACTAGTTGCTGAAATGGGCACTAGATAACAGCACTTACTGGACATTAAAATATAAGTAGTTTTAGAAAGCGCCGTCAGAGAGCAACACTTACTGGATATTGTACAATTATTAGTTTTAAAAATGACCACTAGGTAGCACTGAAACCCTTTTATATGTGATTAAGAAACAATTTTCATTCAGTACGATCTGAACATTGGTAGAGGGAAGATCGCTCTGTCGCTCGTCGCTCCAAATATGTCAGTTTGTCATTCTTCAAACATTAACCATGAAAAAAATTCATGGAATCTCAATAACAAATTTAAGTATGTACAATACTTTGTTTTATGTACACAAAAATAAAAAATGGAGGTTTCAAGTTTGGAGCTTGAATATACTCAACTACTGTTTCATTAGTTCGTATTAAAAGAGAAATTTTTATATATTTAGGAAAAATTATTATTTTTATTTTATTATATAAATAATTCTCTAAAAAATAAAATTACTCATGGAGCAAGGAAATGCGCTAAGGTTTAAGTACAGGTAAGAGTGAAAAAGTTGATCCAATGATCGTTGCAGTGTATTTACAAAATTTACACTATCCCACCTCAACCCACCCAGCGAACTTCACTGCTTAAGTAACAGCCATGACAGTGTGACCGCATGGGAAGGAAACCTCATTTAATTGCAATTTAATAATAAAAATCTATTTTATTTCAACTTAATTCTATTATATTCTGTTAGCAATAACATAATACCACGTTTTAATAAAATTCGTAATTAATAAAAAGGTACAAGATGGAAGATAATTAAAAGAAACATTGAAAATTTTAAAAAAATCAATCAGTTGAAGAGATGTCTACCAGGTAGCAACACTTTATGATAAATGTACAACTTTACAGCTAATCCAACACTTCTATTTATTTTATGTTCTTCTTTTTTTTCTTTATTTTTCCACCAACTCATTGTTTCCGTAATTTTAACGGCTTTATTTTAATTCTTTTTTTAAAAATAAGAATTATCTAAGTTTTCTTTTTTAACAATTAAGATTAACCGAAATTGACAATAAAAAGCAAGATATATAAATTCAGCAAATATATTTATAATTTGATGAACAGTTTTGCAGATTAGTATTAGCAGTATGGCTGTTTCAATGTGAAAATCATTATTCAATAAAATAAAGTTTTTATAAGAGTTAATCTTGAAATAAAAAGTATTACAAATTGTAACTTAACCGTTTCTGAAGGTACATTTTTATTTTACAGGAATGAGGAATGAAAGGAATAAATTAAAAATAAAATGTTAAAATTGAAATGTATCGTTGATTCTTGATAGATTTTGCACATGCATCTATTAACAGAGATGATTTATTATTTTAAAGATACGTATATGAATCTACTTTAACCACACTTCCGACAAACAGAATCGAATTAAACAAAATTTAATATTGATTACTTATGCTACCTAGTGGTTGTATTTTGAACTATTTAACTTTAATAGTTTTTAAAGAAGCCGCTAGATCGCATAGGCATGCATTTTGGGCACATAGAAAATATTGAATTCAGTCTCGCGAATGATTTAGACTTTTAGAGGTATTATTTGTTAGATATATATTATATTATTTTGAATTCTTCGAATAATTATGTGTTGTATTAATTAATAAATTGAATTCTCTTTATTATAAAACAATATAATATGAGTATAAAACAATTTCTTCTAAAAATTTATTTATTTTTAATCATAACAAGACCCAGACTTAAATGGTCAAAGAGAAGTTAGTAAATATTTTTGTTCTTACGAAAACGAGACTTCTAGTCAAATTTTTAATACAAGTGTGCAACTTTTTATCAACTATATGTTTTTAAAAAAACAACACGTTATCTGTACGACTGTTCCCCTCCAGAAGCTTCTGGCTAGAAAGGTCAAAAACAGCACCTGAAGGACTAAAAACAAATGTAGAAATTTTGAAAAGAGCAGTATATATATCTTTAGTGGACACAGTCATGTAAGTCGGACAATTTAAGTTGAAAATTATAGACATTTTGGTTTAAACTTTATCAAAATTAATATAATTATTTGTATTAAAAGTTCATTTAAATGGATTATTAAATGAATGTACACAAAATTATGATTGTTATATTTTACAGTAAAGCAATTCGATCGACATATTTATAGACTTTAAAGTTGCCCTCTTTCTGGTAGCCCTTATAATGGTAAAGAAATAGACAATAGGTGCACATGTACATTTTTGAATAAGGAAGTCTATCTGAGTCTACGACAATATATCTGAAAAAAAAAAATAAAAAAAAGAATACATTAAAACAAAAGTGTATTATAATTTTAAATCTATTATAGCCTAAAATTTAATTGTAAATAATGAAAAAAATCAAAAGGAAGGCAGGTTTTTTTCTTATAAATCTGTCCTGCTATAAATCAGACGAGTCTGGAAAATATGATTAAGTTTCCCTGTTTTGGTATTCAGGACGATCATCACCTTGCCACAGAATACACTCAAGACACTACAGAAAATCTTTTCATGATATTTTCAAAATGCCGTATTGCAATGCCTCTTAGAGTTTGGCATGTCGATTGAGGATAATTTCGCTCCAGATTACTCAGATAAGTTTCTACCTCAGATGGTAATCATTCACCAGTAGTTTAGATTAGCACACATGCAATATTATGCGCACCAGACCAAACATCTCACACATAGTTTCTATTTTATATATATATACAGGGTGACCAGAGTTATATGCTCTACCCACTTTTTTTTTAACAGCGGGAAATTTCGAAAAAATAAAAAACACGTATTTAATCATTTTTAGTCTAGTTTATTTTCAGTGAATGACCCATTTTTTTAAACCCCTGTATCTCGAGATACAGCATCCAACTTTTGTTTTTCAAATAGGACGTTATATTTTTTGTTGCATATTTTTGTAGTATTTGAGCTCCTAAAAACAACAAAAAAAATTTTTTTGAAATCGGTTAGGTTTTTCAAAAGTTATGGGTATTTAAAATATGAAAAACAAATTTCAGTTTACTCTCAAAATTACGTTATTTTTTTTAAAGAATCTATTCAAACTGGACACAACCAACGGATAGGCAAGCCAAAACTCTGGACTCCCACGCTCTGCTTGTAGCAGCACTTATGGTGGCGAAGTCAAGATCTAGGCAGGCTAGAGTTATTCGACGTTTCAGATCATCGACTGAAGCCACGGGATTAAGGATACTTTTCACTTTATTTTTTTAGGTATCCCCACAAAATATAGTCCATTTCGGTTAAATTCGGAGATCGAGGTGGCCATTGGATCGGACAATGAGTCCCTAAGCACTTTTAATGGAAATTTTTGTCCAGGTAACCTCGAACCACTCTCGCCGGGCAACCATCTTGTTGGAAATACATATCTAGCCGACGTTGTAGATGAACATCTTCAAGCGGAACTGGCAAAATGTCTCTGAAAAAAAAGTTGGATACCTTTCACCAGTTAAGTTCTCTCTGTAGAAGTATGGGCCGATTAGTTGATTTCCTATAACTCCACTCAAACATTTGTAGGAAAAACAACCTGAACGTCGAATAACTCTAGCCTGTCTAGATCTTGACTTCGCCACCATAAGTGCTGCTACAAGCAAAGCGTGGGAGTCCAGAGTTTTGGATAACGTAATTTTGTCAGTAAACTGAAATTTGTTTTTCATATTTTAAATACCCATAACTTTTGAAAAACCTAACCGATTTCAAAAAAAATTTTGTTGTTGTTTTTAGGAGCTCAAATACTACAAAAATATGCAACAAAAAATATAACGTTCCATTTGAAAAACAAAATTTGGATGCTGTATCTCGAGATACAGGGGTTTAAAAAAATGGGTCAATCAGTGAAAATAAACTAGACTAAAAATGATTAAATACGTGTTTTTTATTTTTTCGAAATTTCCCGCTGTTAAAAAAAAAGTGGGTAGAGCATATAACTCTGGTCACCCTGTATATATTATTTTCTCTATTAACTACTGAAATTTAAACACAGCAAGAGGTTATTTGCAAATTGACACACCAAAGAAAAATATGTACATTTATGTTAAAAAGTCTGAATAAAGATTCTATTCTACTGCAAAATGATTTAATATTGCCCTAAGTACTCACTTTGCTAATCTTTTTTTGCAAATTTTGCAATACCTCCCTCTGAGATTTGCATAACTCTTCATTACCGGATACGAACTATATACTTGAATATCTCTAAAATGCAATAGTCTGAAACAGAATTTGCAGGATACAACATAAAACTATCTGGTATACAATATTTACACATTTTTTAAAATAAATATCCTATTTCATTCAGGTGGTATTCAGATAGCTTATTTCATTTTTTTGGTATCCCAATGTCTTCAGTAGAAAAGAAAACTCCCGCATTGAAGTTCTTCTTCTTTCTTGGCGTTACGGCCCATGAAAAAAGGGTCTTAGCCTCCTCAATTTCCCAATTTCGAGATGTATCAAGGTTTTGCAGTCTAGGGTTGTCCACCCTATACCCAACCACCGATACAATAAGGGACCTTGGATTTAAAGAGTATACTCCTTAAGCCGAAGCTATCTCCAAGGGAAGGTAGCCCTTGGTGTTCTTGTTTATGTGAATATAGTGTAAGTGCATTGTGTCACTATTCTATAGTGTTAGGAACCCATGGGATTGCAACACTCAGGAGCTGCATGTAACAAGGACTCACTAAATATATATAATATCTAAATAAGAATTAAAACTCTAATAATAAAATAGTTCATGGACAATAATGGTACCAATAAATTCTGCAATGGCAGAATTATAGAATAGCAGTAATATATGCAGCATATTGCAGTATTAAATATATTTAGATGCATTTATAATTGTAAGTGAGTGACTAAAATAATCCGAGTTGTGAGTTTTACTTTGCATTACGCCAGAATTATTGCACACAGAGGAAAATATAATGCATGAAATATGAGGTCATTAAAAACAAAATGACCTCCAATTGATAATTAATTATAATAGTTACAAAATTAGAATATAATAAATTTTCTATTACCTGGCGTCAGTGAAGAGGATCAAATGTTCGCAGTTACTAAGATGAACGTAAACATACGGATAGCCTAGTCTCAAATTCAACTGGCTAAAAGTTGTTTCTTCCATTTTTTCAACTCCGTCAAACTCAATATTCTTTTTTTTACCCCATTCTAAGATCGGAGCACTATAGTCTTTACATGAATCATATCTTTTATCTATGTAGAATTTGTTGTCAATATAAAACATTCCAGATTTAAATACATCCTTAAACAGATACAATCAAAAAATTTTTTTTATTAATAGTTACTTCAAAATTCTAGCTTATAACAACTTAAGTAAGTTGTAAGAACTTACCATAGTACGAACTCTGGTTTCTGTCCATGGATAAGCGCTTACATCTCCTTCAATACTTTGAAAATCTCCTTGGCATATGATTCTATCTTTTAGAGAGTCTAAAGTGATAGCTCCAGGTACAAGAAATTCTTGACTTACATGTAGTGGTCTGGGACGTTGACTTCTATCGCCAGCTTGTAAAAATGACCTATGCTTAGCTGGTAAGTAGACTCTAACAGTTAATAAATAATCTTGGTATTGTAGCATATCTTCTTCATACTTTTTGTCCTCTGTTCTATCTATTTTATCTTCCTATTGATGAATTCAATCAGAAATTCAAAATTAACCTTCTATAAAAAAAGTGATTACATAAGATTACAAAATATAATCATTAATAGGGTGAATGCTTTTATAAATGAATTTCTTTAACAAACTTACAACGAACCCCAGAAACCTTCCACATGTTTACAAACTTACGTCGTACATTAACCAATTCAACTCGTAAGGGAAAGTGGATGAGCCACTTCTTCAGGGAATTGAAAGACAATTATTTAATTTTGGAGACTCTATAGGAAAATAATTTACACACAAAACAAGCCATTCCTACAATCTACTAATAAGAAAGATTTTCCAAATTAATGTTCTGCGAAAGTAGGTTTCAAAAATTTAATGGCAACTTAAATTACATCTCCTGCAAATACAAGGAAGCCATTAGTGATGAAGCTTTTACGAGAGCGAAGAATCAAAATTAACCCATATAACAACGAGCGCTATCCATATTAAGGGAGAGGTTACAAGCAGCATTAACTTCCACTACAACTGAAAAGCAGAAGAATGGATATTAGCCAAATTATCTTAATAAATCCATCAGGAAAAAAAAAAATAGTTACATTTTTAGGAAATGGATTTACAGTTAAACGGCATCTTTGTTTGGTATAGTTCTTCTGTACCTTTGAAAGAGCCAATTCTTCACGAATCCGATCACTTGGTAGTTTTTACGATTCCAACAACTATCAACAGTCTAATTATTTATTTTTATTTTCAGGAGCAATTAACCACTTTACATTACACGATTAATTACAGCACCAATAAAAGTTTAAGATAAAACAAAAGAACAAATTTATAACAAAAATTGTAATTTAAAAGGAACCTTGAACATATTCATATAATTTTACAATTATATAAATATGGCTGCTTTAGTCAGATACTTTACATTAATCTGCATAAATAGAGTTAACCTATAAGGACCAGATTTAAAGGCTAAGAGTACATAGTCTTTGCCTGTTTTTCAGGAAACCATACTTTGGGTAAATATTACACTTTTGAGGGTTGAAAGTATGTCAAGAACTGCGCTTTCAAAAACTAGTAAAATCGTTTTTGGCAGTAATTTCTCATGTTATTTTTGATACCATCATTAAAGATGAAGTATAAAGCTATATTTCGAGTTATTAAGATATCACGAGAGTGAATAAATAAGGGAGATTTAAAAAAATTGACACAATTTGCAATATAGGCTTGTAGGTATGAACTATAAAGACTAAATAGCCTAGCTTTGGTTAACTGCATTCATGATTTTTCGAATCATATAAAGCTCGTTTACACACACAAAATGTTCCAAACCTAAGGAATTATGGTCAGCAAAGGATCTAATAACTGGCAGAAAGATAGTTTATAACAGTAAATCAATCACTATGGGATACATTTTCAAAGACAAAAAAAAAGTAAATTACATTTTTACTACTCCTTTTTAAATCTAAAATTAGTAATTTTAAGTCAAACTTCAGTATCGGACCTTGTCAGCTATCGCGCTGTATTTTTAGTACATTTTTGAGCAACAATAGTGATCCAAGCATATGTGAAATTCATTAAAGGGAGGTTCAGTTAATTTAGTAAGGACAGAACTCTGTAGTAGCTGATGAAGGATACAAAAATAGGGTACCATACCTATTCTTTTTGTATACACTCATTATTATTTAAAATATTTAGTACTTACTAGATCTTTTTCTCCAATGTACCTTAATTTTTTTGATAAAACTACTTTGTCTTTATTGGTACGTTTTCTCAAGGCATTCACGCTTTTAAGTGTATGTAAATTTGATGGTATTTCGTAAGCAAGAAAATCACTTTTAAATCCTTCAACAGGTATGACAAGTTTATCATTATCTGGCTTGGGTTTCAATCCAACTAAACTGGAATATAATTAGCATTTATTAGTAATAAAAATTCATTAGATGAAGCATTTAATATAATTACACTTAATTGAAAGTAACAGCTAATCAATTGTTTCACACAGAATTCTTGCAGAATATTGAACACTTTTCATGAATGGATAACAATAATACCATACATTAAGACAGATTTTGAGTAACAAAGGATTCTGATTTCAATCAGTGAGTTTTCTAATTTTGACGTTGCTAAAACTACTCTTAGACCTTTCGTAAGGAAACACTTCAGAACTAAACTTATTAGCTAGATCATTCACATAAAAAAGTAACTGACTAATATAACTAATTAATATAAAATTATGAATTCTTAATTACCTGCAAGCTTTGTTTAGCTCTTTGTATTTGCTATCTTCAATGTTCAAGATTCGTCTAATAACCAGTTTCTTCAACAATGTCTTACAACATACGTTAACTGTTCCTTTCAGACTGTTTGAATATAGTTGGAAAAACTCGCTAAAGTTTATTTTATCACTTAAAAATAATTCTTTTTCAGGCATATAAATCTTCTCCATTATATTACTGAAATAAATTACGAGAACTCTTAAAGCGAATAGTGAAGATAATTAAATCATTTGTTGAAACATTTTTTTTTTGTATAAATATGTAAAAAAATAATTCAAATAATGTAAGATGAGTTCTTTAAACTTGAATGAATTAAAAACTTAAATTTAAAATGAATTTTAAATTCACACTTTCAGGAATTACTGAACCATTTAAATCGTTTGTATTGAGAGGATAATAGTTTATTGGGTAGAATTTAATGGATTAAACTCACTAAGGCAAAATGCACAGATCCCAGCACTCGAAATAAACAAAATGCAATAACCAGAAGTGTACCTTCCCCTTACAGGTTATAAGTTTCAAATAAAAGTGATCTAAACAACTTAATAATTCTTTTTTAAAACAAAAATGTTGGTGTTTTTGAAGGAAGAAATAATACTTATTGAAATATTGATTAAATAATTAATGAAAATTGATGAAAAAAAGTGAGGCCTGAGAAATTTAGTTCATGACTACACCACTAGATGTCAGAAGCATTCATAAATCAGAACTGCATACTGATGCGACTTGCGCTCACATGACGCTGATATCGGTATCCCCACTTCCTTTCCCCTGTTTGACAAAACACATGGTTATCCTAGGCGTCTGCAGCTGCGTGCTTCAGTTTGTCCCAGTCCGTTTAATGGTGGAGTGTATGATTCGCATCGATAAAAAAAAAGTGTTTAATGCGTAAACTACCACTGCTGGCAGGGCGTGTTTAATAATTTTAATCATTAATTGCACACACTTGCGTTCGATTTATAAATCCTCTGGTTGTGTTTTAGAAGGTGTTATTTATTGTTAAAACATAAAAGTTCCCCGAGTAATTCACCGGGTTGCTACCCCTGCCGCACCCACTTCTGTGTCAGAAGGCATGGATCATGACATCAACTTTGCTGCTCAATGCCTGATCGAGATGTCACACAGTTTAAAGTCATCTCCGGGCAATTTAACCAAACCAACAGCACTGGATATACTTTGTGATCGTCAACCAAAAGGCAATTATAAAGCAGTTATTGTGGAACCAGTTAGAAACGGTCGGGTAGATTTCCCAGAACAAGAAGAAGGTTCTGAGTCTGGCATTGATGGTCCTGAAGTGAATCAACAACCATTGTATATGGTAGCTAGAATATTGACAGATCTTACACAGATAAAACAGGAAACAGTGTTAGAAGAGGATGTACCTACTGAGGTGATAGATGATGAAGAACCGGTGGATGTTCTAACCGTTGATATAACCAGTTCAGACTTTCTTGAACAGAACTATACTAGGAAATCTGGTCGGAAAACTAAAGGATCAACTACGCGTTCAGTGTATCGGAAAATTCATGAGTGCCAACATCCTGGATGCAATAAGGTTTATGGGAAGAGTTCACATCTGAAAGCTCATTTAAGGACACATACAGGTGAGTTTAAAATAAGTTTTATTTTTCTGCATTATCCAAAGATAGGGTTTAAAACATTTCTAATTCCATTAGCTAGTTGAAAGTTTTGTTTTAAGTGCCATTTTTATTTTTGAATTTATTTGAAAAAGTGTTAACGAACAATGTGGGCATTTGAAATGATTTAGTGGAGAGTGCCAGGCTGGTCACCGCCCCCTTCTGGACTACGTGTGATACTCAGAGACCCTTCCGCTCCGTTATTCTCTTATATTACTGCAACATTCTTTGGCAATGTCGCCCTTCTCTTGTTTCTCTTTCTCTTCATTCCTTTTATTATTAAATTTAACTAATTCTTTTTTTTTATATAGCACAAATTCATTTTAAGTTATTTTGGAAGGTTTAGCGATTTAAATTTCTTCAATCCTATATTTTTATTTATTCAAGCACAGATAAAAATAGCGTTATTTACTAAATATAGTAGATTGAATTTCTCCAACTTCTTGATGAAAGTAACATTTTTTACAGATTGAACTGTTGCAAGTGTGTACGCTTAGTTTAGATTTAATTTTAATTACATTTCTAAGAAAATCTTCTCTCATTAAAAGAAATTTACTTTCCTTTACTTTTATTTAAATGTTTTTTTCATACAAATTAAATGTCTTTAAATTTACGATCGAGTCAGAAATGAAACCAATTTAATTCTGTTAAATCTATCTATTCTCCTTTCAAAGAATCATTTATTCATCCTCTATCACGTATTTACATTTTCTCTGCTATTACATCGTCTAGAATTATAAGAGAGGAATCCTTTATACAGTTTTATTGATTAGCTAGGCATAATAAGTTTTTTTTTTTTTTTTTACTCGCTTATTGATTCTTTAAAGTAAAATATTTTGGATTAAATTATTTAATAATGTTTGCTGTGGTATTGCATTAAAGGAAAAAAAAGGTGTAACGGTTAATCCATTCAGTGAATTTGACTTCCGTTTTAATGTTTTAGAAATAATTAAAATATTTTGTAAAATGAGATCTTTATGTCCATTAATCTTGTCTAAAGGGCGTTCGTTCACTTTGCATTGACATTAATAAAAGTGTTTTTTTGCATTCATTAAATTAATTGTGTCTCCAGAAATAAATTCATAGACCTAATTGTGCTTCCTAAAGTTAGTAGTACCGATCTAATTAAGAATGTAGTAAATTAAAAGCAAAAGACAAAACAAATTGAATCGATTAAACCTTTTGGTAAGGGAACCATGTTAAACCGAAGAAAGTGGCACTCTTTTTAGCAGCAGACCATTTTGATACCGTAGATGTTAAAGAGTTTGAAATGTTAGACTGGGCTACACGGTAAAATATTATGGTACATACCTCAAGTGGCTTGGTCAGGTGGGATTCAATTAATATTTTAAACTTATAGACAACATGTGACGTAATTACGCCCCCGGTGCTTAATCACTTATTTTGTATTAAGTTCAAGTTTTGACTCATAATTATTTTTGAGCAATTCACCAGGTTAAACCCCCTCCTTTTGTGGATTTTCTTTGCTAATGATTCGAAATCTTTTCTGTAAAAATGTGATTCGATTTTTTTTTGGTAAGAGAGCAGCCAAATATTATCCTATTTATAAAACTGTAATTGTTAAGTCTTGACGTAAATATTTAGGGTTCAGTAAGTTGTTACACGTTTCTCCTCTAAAATATTTTTTTGTTTTGGAAAAATAACTAAATTGGAAAGTTTTCTAGTTTCGAGAGAAAATTTAAAGCAAAGGAGAGGCAATAATTAAAAAGAAAAATCGGGTAAAATGGAAAATTTATTTTACGCGGAAGTACTGCTCATTTTTTTTTACTTCTACGGCGTGTCTCCACAAAAACTTTTTAGCGATTAATTATTATTTTTGTAAATAAAATCATGCTAACATTAAATTGAACTTGAAATCTTTCAAATTGTTGGTAAACTGTAGACAACTGTGTGTTGCTCTCTTTGAAATGGTTGAATACACAGACTGACCTGACCATTCAGCAGTATCATTGTTACTGTACCTCTTGAACCCTTTGCCGCTGGGCCTACCAACAAACCAACTCGTCGGTATTCAATAAATACAACATCCATGCATGCATGCATTTCCAAGAAATTATTCACCCTTCTTTACTTTATATTTCCTGCATGTTATTTTTTTTTTTTACCATTTATTATTAACAATTTTCTTAATTTAAAAAAAAAATAATAAAGTTCTTTAAAAATAAGTTCTCAATTCATAAAATAAAATAAAAAAATGCGTATTCATTTTAAAGACGGTTTCTGCCTTGAAGTGGGCGTGTCCCTTATTCATGAAGCTAGAGACCAGCTGTACTTGGATCATACTGTAATATTACCAACTGGCATTCTTTTATTAATTTGTCCTTTATTTATAATTGCTAAAAATTTACAAGTTATTATTCTGCAATAGTTTTACTTCTTAAAATTTAAAAAATTTCTCTGATTAATAAAAAGATTATACTCTTTATATAATATAATATTAACAAGTCTTCTATTATAATATTATTATTACTAATCGCAAAAATTACGAATTTGAAGGAAATGACCATACTCAACTAAGATTCCACTTGATTTTTTAAATTTTTTTTGGATTGCCCATCGACGTCGGATCAGCGCAATTTCTACTTAATTTATTATTTTTAGCTTTTCGCGATGTTTTCCGAAAACAAGATAGAGCTGAAAACTAGACCCTAGATATTCATCGTGTTAAGACTTGTCAGTTAACGTGGTGTTTTATCGCGAAAATTGATATTTGGAGAGTTTAAGAGGATTAGGTGCTTTCTAATGTTTTATTATTAGAATTTTTACAGCTTTATCATCTTGTAATACTGTAATCGATCATTTCAGTCACAAACAAGATTGGCAATCAGATTGCACGATTTCAACCAATCAGACGCGTTTTATTGTGACAAAAATAAATCAACTTTTTAAGAAATACTTATTTAAATTATACTTTCTATTTTGAGTATTTTTTTGTTTGCCTTTTTTTGTGGCATTGGCTTCCGCCATACAGCCAGCATCGTCTAGGTGCTTATCACTAGAATATCACTCACTCTCCATTCTTACTTATAAATACCATTCGCTTCATACATTCATCCCTCTACTATATACAACTATTTACATAAACTACAGCTAATGGGTGGATCAGTACTCTGTGCTCCTGCCATCCTTATAGCTTAACCGAAATTAAAATCACTTAAGCACATATATGTTGGTGGAGAATAAATATTATGTCTTCGTAGCGAAATGGTGCATCTAAATACCTGTATATGTCGTCAAACATTCGTTTCCTTTCTACCACATAACGTGGACATATCATTATTACATGTTTGAAATCCTCCTCCTCATTGCAATCTACGCAAAGAGGAGACAGGACCTTTTGTTGATCCTGTGAAGATACGATCCGCACACCGCGTAGTTCGCTCTCAGCCTGCTTATTGTCGTAACAACCCATTTATTAGTGACAGTTCCCTTAAACCAAAGTATTGATTTTGTTTAAAACTTATTAAGTAATTAGTTATCTTACTTCAATCAGTCAAGTGTTCGTGAAATTATCCAGATATTCGACATTCGTGCTGTAATGTTTCTTCGGTAATTTTGAGTAAATTATTAACTCGTTTCTTGTCTTCCATTAGACAATAGTAATTATATTGAAAATAAAAGGCATGAGTATTTCACTTAGTATTTTTGTAAAGGATGATTTCGAGGGAAAGGACCCTTAAATGTCCTGTAGCTTTTTTTCTTTTGAGGTTATTCTAATGATGATGTAATTTAAGGGCTGTTCTGGTACTATAGGACGTCCCAATGACCTAAAAGTAACGACTTATTTTTTTTTTTTTTTAGTTCAATATTTCATTGACGCTAACTTTTAGTAAAAAAAAAAGTGATTTTAACGCAAATCGTGTGCCAGTTATAATTAGTTATGCGTGAAAGCGAAGACAGACAATTGACTATTAAAATTTGACAGATTTGTGCAATAAATATGTTCAAAAAAACAATCTTCTGAGATTTAGATAGATTTGTGTTTTTCTAAATTTTGTATACATTCTTTCTAAAATCTATCAGATTAGTGAAACATTATCTTAGATGGGCGTGCTGATCAAACAAAACGAGATATCAATGGAAATTTAAAGATCTGGGTATTGCAGATAATGACCTAATGTAACAGCTATGCAACCGACATATTTACTCTTACTGGATTTTGAAGATTATTTTATTATTTTCTTGCTGTTTTGGTGGTTTTTCTTGGTTCTTATTTTTCTGTAAGTGGTATTTACTACGAGGATCGTTATTACCTGTCTGAGACCAGGGAAGTTATTATTAGCAATAATTCACGTTATAATTGAAAATATTTCTCTTTCTAGGTCCTTCTTACACTCACTGTCCTTCCAGTGATGTTTTTTTTTTTTGGATATTTTAAATTTGGAATTTAATTTGCGAATTTGAATCCCTGATACTATTATAAAGGTGAAGCCGCTTATCATTTAAATTTAAATTGCACTTAGAGGGAACCTATCTCTCACCCAGAACTTTTATCTTTAATCATGAGTGTGTTTTTACCATATTTTTCTTTTAATTTTTCAAAAATGTCGCTATTGGCAAACTATTGTTATTCGCTGAAATTATTATTTTCACTGCCTACTAAATTGTTAATAGATAAATAAAAGTTTTATTATTTATTATTTATTATTTTTACACTTTGGGATAAGATAAATTGCAATTTTATCAGTTAATTGCTTTCTGTTTTTAGTTAGGATGTACTTCATATTTGTTTTATTGATATTTATCTTCTTATTTTTTCTGACTTCTTCTGGCTCTCGTAATTTTAATTAAAATCAATTTAAGTATATTTTTTCCCCTTTTGGGGAAGTTAATTGATTGTTGGAGAGTTTTTCGTGTGGTAGTTGATTTTTGGCTGACTGTCCAAAATGTAAATAATATTCATTGCGTTTAGAACATCTGTTCTAGTTGCCATGCATAGTGAACATGTAAATTGTAGCAATGTTTAGGTTATGGTAAAAGTTTTTATGCTTTTGCATAACCCTATATACTATATAGTAGTATAAATTTATGAAAACATCTAATGATCTGTTGGCGTATACTTTGTAAACTTTCTGACAATCAGTAATAAATTTGTTATATGTTGGGATATGCCAAGCTTTCGAAAGTTGAAGTTAACATTTTTGTAGTTTGTCTGCAATATTTGAGCTTTAATTTGCGCTTACGAAAGAAAATACTGTAATTATGATAGACAAGATAAGCTACTAAGTAAGAGAAGGTAACGTAGTCGTGAGTCCTGTCTCAGTCTCCTGAGTTCGGAAAAGTAGTTTTTACAAAAATAGTGTGTGCATACAGTCGACTTTCTCAATAACGGGGGAAAGCAAAGTGGCCGCTACTTGGAGGTGGTCCTTAGAAGAGAATAATAGAAGATTTATCTATTATTTACAATCTTGTTGGTTCCAAACTACCGGAAATTAATTATTTATTCATTTATTATATTGGGTATGAAAGTTGCGAGGTCCAATCAGTCATGCTATTTCCTTTGTCTTTCGATCGAATATGTGTCATTGTGTATCATTTTATGTACAAAAAGTGGTTTTAATAATTATATGTATAGTCGAACCTCTCAATAACGGACACTGGCGGGGGATAGCAAAGTGGCCACTGTTTGGAGGTGGTCGTTAGAAGGAGGTAGGCAAGTTTCATGATGAAAAAATATGGGTTTTTTTCCAAACCTCTATTTAAAAATTGTTTATAATTAATAGATTTAAAAACGTACATAATTGCATAATTATTTAGCTATATATTATGAAATGCATCAAGTTTTTCTTAATTATCCAAAAAATTCATCAAAAAAACTACATATTATTGACTTAATTAATAATTTTTATAACAATTTTTATTATTATCATCACATTTATTCATAACAATAATAATTTATGGTAAAATTATCATCATACTGTCATCTATTATTAGAAAAATAGAACAAACCTTTCGGCAAGTTGACGATGGCTCGATTTGGTTTTTGCAAAATCTTCCAACACATTTATTTTCTCTTCTAGAGTTAACCACTTTCGTTTGAGAGACATATTTCGGAAAAAATAATATTGTTCGTCCAAAGTAATTGTTGAAAAATGGTACAAGATGTATGGAGCTTATATAGGAAACTTTAGAAAAAAACAGAAACTTGAGAGGGGATAATTATTTTGATCACCGCGTCAATCGAACTTTTTGATAATAAGATGGTCGTTGGTGGGAGGTGAAACATATAAATCCGTTCCCCAAAATCAATGTCCGCGGTCGTTATGTAGAATGTCCGATAGACGGAGGTTCTTTTATGTAGAAAGTGTATAGGGGTAAAACGGGGAAATCCAAAAACTGGCCCGTAAATGGAGGTGGTCGCTAGTGAGAGTGTCCTTTTATAGGAGGCTCGACTGCATATGATATCTATACTATAGGGACAGGGTGTTGGTCTAGTGGTCAAGAGCGTGGCTTTGTAAGTGGGAGATCCCCAGTTCGAATCCCGTGTATGGATACTTTTAATTTATTAGAGAAAATTGTTTAAAGTAAAGTATGAGCTTCCGCCTCTTCCATGACACCTAATTGGTAGTTGGACGCAAAACCCCGTCTAAAAAAAATAGGCGATTACTTAACTTTATCTACTGTTCCAAATTTATAAATTTGTAAACCAGATTCCAAATTTATAAATTTGTAAACCAGATTCCAAATTTATAAATTTGTAAACCAGATTCCAAATTTATAAATTTGTAAACCAGATTCCAAATTTATAAATTTGTAAACCAGATTCCAAATTTATAAATTTGTAAACCAGATTACAAATTTATAAATTTGTAAACCAGATTACAAATTTATAAATTTGTAAACCAGATTACAAATTTATAAATTTGTAAACCAGATTCCAAATTTATAAATTTGTAAACCAGATTCCAAATTTATAAATTTGTAAACCAGATTACAAATTTACAAAATAAACATTTTTTTTTTCTCTGTGACCATTATTAATGTTACCATAAGAAATCTGTAAAGATAAATTCATGCGAGTGTTCTTGTACCATAGATTTTAAGTAAAAATTTTGGGTGTTATTTCTCTGGCAAAATGAAAAATAAGGGGAAAAAAAATAGCTTGCGTTATGTTAATAAAATTATAATGAGGGCATCAATCACATTCTCTTTTAATATCGAACATTGACTCCGATCGAGCATTTTTCCTTTTTATAATATCGATTAGATAAGTTATTGAATTCCGTACATTGCTGTTTTTGTAACTTTTGTATGTATTCAGACGTATAGTGAATATGTAAGGAGATTTAATACGTCCATTTTTGAGAAAATATAAAAAACACTCTACTATTTAGGTTACATAATTGGGGATTCACTCTAATTATTTTTCGAATAGATAAATGCCAATTAAAAAACAGTGCCTTCCAAAACCTTTTAATTTAGCAAAAGTAAGGATTTCCTTTAAAAGGGACCGATTTAGGGTCAGTTCTTTATTGTTTTGTTTTATCGCGTTCACATTTTGGTCGTATAAGGAAGAAGGTCGACTAACCTTAAGGCCAGTTGCATATATGTGTACTGTGCGCAGCCATAGTTCATTTTCCTATAATCTACACGAGACTACTTCCGGGCGCAAAGACCTAGATTTGGATAGAATACAAAGACATACAGCTTTATAAATGCGCTGCTTATATTTCATTTTCTCTTCTGCGAAAATATGCGCACCCTCAAGCACTTTAAAAGAAACTTCATTATTCTCGATGATTCTGTATTCTTTTCTCATTTCAATATAGTATACAGGGTGAACCAGTAAGTATTGAACACGTAAGTAGTGAACACGTTTTCTTGTAAAACAAACGTAATTTCTCATACGAAGATAAAAGGAATCCTGGAAAATGATATACCGTTTGAAAGCCCATTAAACAAGGAAACTTTTATAAAAAGTGCCAGCACCTAGGTTTGATAATGATCACATAAGAGCCGAATGAGTTTTCTTAAAAATTTCGATAACTTTTATTTTTCCAGCAATCGGAGGAAGATTGAGGCTGATTGGAGAATAACTTATGCTTCGAAATGGTATCAATTTTTAGAAAATTTATCTATCTTTCTAACCGTGTCACCAGAAACGAATTCGGACTAAAACTTTTTGAGTAATAACATTTTTATTGGAAAAAAGTAATGATTTTAGAAAAAAAACTTTAAAGTGAAGTCACTTAAGAACAGAGGAAAATATGAAGTTGGCCAATACGTCATTGAACTCCACTTTAGATGTTCTACTCACAGTAGGCCTATGGACAATACTTACTGGTTCACCCTGTATATCTCTTTTTTGAAAATGATCTATGAGCAAACCGACAGATATTTCATATTTCTTTAGCTGTCCCATAATTTAGCTTCTAATGTTCTTGCTGGCAGCACTGCGTTCCCGCGTAAGCTATTGCTGCTTGGATCGATGTGCCGACTTCGAGGATATATTTTTTTTTTTTTTTAACTGCAAAACATTGATTTCGTATGGAATCATGCTAAAGGCAAAACCCTTAACTGCTTTCTTTTGATATGTTCAATCTTAACTGTAATAGAAAGTCGTGAGTTTTGAGAAAATTAGAGTAGTTTTAAGAAATAGTAAACTTTAACAGAGTGTCGTGTCCATGTTGAGTGATATTTGTATTAACATTATTCGGATTGATGTCGCTCTAAATACCTGTTTCAACCCTTAACTATTTAGTAATTACCAAACTTATTTTGAAAATAACATTACAGGCTTTACCATCTGGAAAAAGAAAAATGAACGAACTTTTTAAAACAATAAGAAGAATGGTCTGTAACAAAAAAAGAAAAAAATAAAAAGATTGGGTATTTGTATCTGTGCTAAGACTGATTTAACTGGGACATTTCTAAGGAATCGCAACCCCCATTGAACAGAAAGATTGAACAGTTTTACAAATTGTAAACGTGCTTCAAACTACATTACAAAGAATTATTACAAATACTCTCCGTCCTGTAATATTTTACAGCTGTTCAACAGTTCTTTATTTACTAACTTTTTTTTAACAACTTTTATTGAAATCAATCTATCGAAACAAAATGAAAAAGAATATCTCTTTGTATATTTCAATGGACTATATAATTGGCAATAAGTTATTTCTATTTCCTTTATGTTTATAATGAAACTAAAATTAAATTTGAATTGTGCTCACTACACTTTGAACTTTTATGGTATCGCTATTGTCTTTAAATGCGCACCATTTATTCTTTTATTGCTATTATTTTTACTTCTAAAATAAATATTTATGTGTCTTGTATTGAGTTTTTAAAAAGGATTTATTATTGTTCTGAAAGGAAACTTTGGGTTTGGTTTTCAAAATATTAGAAGCAATTATTGTATTATAATTTTAAAACATTGCATTTACGCGCATTTTTTTGTCGACTACCTCAATCTATCATTTTAAGAGGCCTAGGGCGTAACTGAACTGTCCACAACTCATTGTGAAGCTAAATTTGGTGATTATTTAAGAGTTTTGCCTGTGGATTCGTTTAACTTCAGATGGTTGGGATAGTGTTTAATCTATAAGTGAGTATTGGGATATAAGAAATAAAATTTAGTCCGACAAGTTGACGAGTAAGACGATTTTAGTTGGTTTTATGCGAGTGGCACACAGTTCTTGACTTCCAAGCAAGCGAAATGGTTATCAGCATACGAGGTCTGTAAATTACAATTCTATATTGTCACCTTCAAAATAACTTCCTTCTGAAGCCACACACCGCTGGAGACGTTTCTTCCACTCCTCATAGCAGTGCTCGAACCCCGATACTGGCATAGCCTTCAGCTGGTCGGTTACAGTCGTTTGAATGTTTTCGACTGTCCCAAAATGAGTTCCCTTGAGGTGATTTTTTTGGGAAGAGAAAAAAGTCACAAGGACTCAAGTCCGGGCGAATAAGGAGGCTGAGGAGCCACAGGAATGCTTTTTACTGGCCAAAAACTCTGGTTTATTGAAATTGCTGTGTGACAAGGAGCATTATCGTGATGCAACACCCACTTGTTCTTGATGTCACACGGATGACCCCTTTTTCGAAGTTTTTTCTTTAAGAACCTCTCGGTAAAAGTGTTGAATTGACCGTTTGACCTTGAGGTAGAAACTCTTTGTGGACGATTTCGTGGATATCGAGAAAAACAAATCAGCATGCATTTGATCTTCGACTTCACCATCCTTGCTTTTAATGGGCCTTGTCACACAGCAATTTCAATAAAGCGAGTTTTTGGGCCAGTAAAAACATTCAAACGGCTGTAACCGACTAGCTGAAGGCTATTCCAGTATCGGAGTTCGAGCACTGCTATGAGGAGTGGAAGAAACGTCTCCAGCGCTGTGTGGCTTCAGAAGGAAGTTATTTTGAAGGTGACAATATAGAATTTGTAATTCTTTTTGAATAAAAAAATTTAAAAAAATCAGTCTCATTACTTAATTTACAGACCTCAAACTGTGGATAAGAAGTGAAACCGCTGGACCGCTAGTTATGTGGCAGTTGAGGTTACCAGCGTCTTCCAAATCTATTCAAGATCTTCTTTAGAAGACCTATCCTTAGTTTAACAGGGTATCCAAATCTTAGACCTGGAATTACATCAGCTTTAGGAAGCCGTTCATGTAAATAATCTGGCCACTGTCGAACATTTTTTTTTAATACTATCTTGTGTAGCTCAAAATATTGATTACTAATGAAAAATTAGCTTCACACTTTTACTTCCTGATCGTACAGCGTTAAAAGAAAGTTAACTATATTATACATCAGCAATAAAAATTGAGTAATTCAATTTATTATTTATATTTTATTAATGCTCCATAAGTTACGTTGGAACAATATTATTCTATAAAATTTTTATTTCACCCAACATGAGTGCTATTTAAAGAATAAACGGTAATTTTTACGCGTTTTTTTTGCTAGATATCAAAGTTTTATAGTATTCACACGATGTGCTTTGTAATCAAGATTTACAAATTCTATTGGGGGAAACACACCGATAGGCACGACCTTCAATAATATAGGCTCTCCTCTTTACGCTCATATGATTTAGCATTTAAGTATAAAGTTAAATATTGCCGAAAGGTATTGGTGCAGCGTAAATGTTACTGCAAATATTCATTTTAAAACTGATAAAATTGTTAAAGCAAATTATGTATTACTGTTCTGAGGAGTTCAAACACTTTATAGCGCACATGTAGATTCTAAAGCTCTTTTATTTGTAATAATTTACTGGGATAAAATGCTTCTTTTTAAGAATATTTTGGGATGTAGTTTGTTGAGCGTCTTTCTAAACTAAAAATGCCATTTACTCTCTATAAATGGTTCTCTCTAAAATGTAGCCCTTAAACAAAAACAAAAAAAAGTTATAGAACTACAAATAAGTAAATGCTTTGGGGCCATTTTTGAATAAAAAAAACAAAATTCAGTACATGCGATCCAGTTCAGTAATAATTCTGGTTGACCTAATTTGAGACCAAAACGTTTTATCGTTTTTTACATTTTCTGTTGGTAACTAAGTGAAACATTAAATTTCAAATTTTCTGCCATTTCTTTGTTTTGTTTTGATTTTGCGTTACAGTTAGTTACTGTAACGCAAGACACAAAAACCTAATTTTTTGGAACATAACTAATTTTCACTAAAATTAAGAATTCTCTGAAAGAATATCGTAGATAGTAAAATGGTTCAATTTCAAATTTCTGGGTTAAACCGAAAACTCTTGAAGATGAATAAAAATGCGAAAGCAATTAAAAAGAAAATAATCACAAGACTGATCATTGGATATTGTCTAGCATTGCGGTAACCATAACCTGCATTCAATGTGTAGCTGTTTTCTACCATCGAACTGGAAACTCAAAGGCGAGGTCCACTAAAGGGAAATATTACTGCTGATTCCCTAAATAAGTTGGAAGAGTCTTATTTATAATCTGCTTACGACTGTGTAAGAATGCTAATTATATAAAGTAATCTGCTTTACGGTAATTAGGCATATTAATAAAACCTTTCGCCTCTTTGATTATGTTATTGCACTGCAGTCAAAGTTGGAAAATTAATGATGTTAATTTTCATTTCAATTGAATCTAGTAATCAACTTTCTCTTAATACTCTACTAGTAAGAGAAAGTATTGATATCGAGCTGATTTTCGTTTTTTAGTTTTCTTTCTCCAGAAATATCAGGTTTAATGGCCTCCTGAATCAGAAAAAGTGGTTTTCACAAATTTGAGTCTATAATTGTGTGGACAGCAAACTCAATAACGTAAAAGTCGAGGCAAATTTAAATTGTAATATTTCGAATCGATGAGGTTTATTATAAGCATTCCGGGCGAACCCGAATTGCCATTTAAGTGAATTTGAGAACCAGAAATATCAGGTTTAATGGCCTCCTGAATCAGAAAAAGTGGTTTCACAAATTTGAGTCTATAATTGTGTGTGTTTTGTGTGGACAGCAAACTCAATATCGTAAAAATCGAGGTAAATTTAAATTGTAATATTTCGAATCGATGAGGTTTATTATAGACGAACTCATTATTCGGCGAACCCGAATTGCCATTTACCTGAATTCGATATTCACCAATTTTTTATTTTATCCGTCAAAGCACGCATGTTTGTTTGTATCTCTGTAAGGTTTCAGAATTTCATCCACCATTAGAGGTAGTACAGTTAACAGTTCGGTGCAAGAGATATTGTCTACACTTCCGTTTCCGTCTCGCACTACATTTGCTGAAATTTTCTTCTATTTTTTTTCTATGTTCGTAGGTCTTCTATTTCGTACCCTTATTGGACGCTTGAAGATCTATTACTTTGATTTGAAATTCTACAATGTTACTAAAAAGTAAATATGTTTCGAACTTCGGAGTTTGAAACAAGGTCAAAATTTTAGTAAGAGAAAAGTCGGGTTTTAAAATCAGTGTTTTTTGAGATATTAGAATAAATGAGCTTCTCTAAATGGCTCTATAAAGACGTGAGTTCTGGGCGAAGTCGGGAAAGTTAAAGAAGATTGCTTGCAATGGAGATAGATAGGTTGTTGAGGGTGGAAAATTTTGGCGAAAAAATAGCCATAAAATCAAATATTGTTCAAAGACATCAAGTTAAGAAGCCTCGAATGGTTTGGCCATCTGATGAGAATGGAAATAAATAGAATAATGGTTTACATGCTGGAAGAACGGAGAAGAAGACGGCGTTCGAGAAAGGCATGGATGGTGGACATACAAGAAAGGACACTTGTTCATCAAAAGCCAAAGAAGAAGAATGAATGGGCGTATAGTAAGAAACCATGCTTAGATTAGCTAAATGTCGGCGTTAATTTCAAATAATTTACCCAATATTCTGGATAAATTGTGGGTTCCATTTATGTAAAATGATGTACAGAGGAAACCCTAATTATGGAAACGCTTTCCTTGTTGAGAGAGAGAGAGAGAGAGACCTCTCACGTGACTCCAAAATGACTGTGACTAACAAACTACTCCTTTACAAAGTAGTCATTAGGGCCGATGTTGCTCTACGCCTGCTCTGCCTGGAGCCTGACTTGTAGTAGCAACATCAATAAACTTCAGATAACGCAAAACAAATTTGTCAGACTCGCAACAGACTCTCCACAACGCACTAGAATTGACTCACTCCACGAGACTGCGTACACTCCTATATCCAAAATCGTCTGCTCAAACTCCTTTCCATCCTAGACTGCCATCCCAATCCACTCTGCCGCGACATAGCCTCCTACAGATCCTTCTACAACATACAGTCATAGAAGACTAAAACATATCCTACCCTAACTTTCTACACTAGCTGCAGGTTTTTCCTCCTTTTTTCCCTGCATTCCAATCCTCCTCACCTAACTTTTCTCTTTGTTACTCAGTTAAGAAGGTTAAAATGTATTATACATTTATACTTCTTTAATATTTATTCTATTTATATATCTATTATAATAAATATTTATTCTATTCTATTCTATTCCTAGTTGAAAGCGAACTCTGAAATTAAGGCAGGATAACTCAAGAGTTATGTGAATAGTCTCTTCCCACAGATAAATGCTAGATTCATTTTTTTGACACCTCAAGTTTAATGGAATTCTCAGGATAAGAAGATCAAGCTAAGAAATAAATTGTTTTTAAACCCTCCAAGTTGAAGAATGAAAAGATTAGACCACTACAGCTATGGAAATGGGTTCTCTTGTAGGCGCACCCAAGATACAGATGATGTTTCCAAGGTATCAATATGACTCCCACGGGGAAATTTGCGGGCGCATAGAAAGAGGAACGATGAGAGGATGTTTGTTTAAGAGAGAACCATCATACTTTTTTCTTGTATAAATACTGGACAGAACCTTGGTACAAATCCCTCTGAACATTACAGACAAGGGTTACAAGATACTTAGGCGTTATTAAGGAAGTGAAGGAGTATTAATATTTACCAAATGTAGGATGTTATTATGTGGGTGTTAGGTGTGGTTTGGGCTAACACAGTACTGATTGTTGTATACAAGATCCCTAGGGAAATCAGATAGAAGTTCTACAGCTTGTTTGCAGTGCTACAGCCAGTGTAAGCTTTGAGAGAACCTGTGCTTATGTTGATACCCTTTCCATTTAACTAGTTCATATATTTAAACAACTTTCTCTTTCTCCTAAAATAAAATAGTATAGTAGCCATAAATAGATTTTTTTCTCGTAGTATTTTGGTTGTTTATAGTTACATTATATTCTTTTTTTATACAAACTCGTATTGTTTGCCTGATTTATTTGTTATTATTCTTATTGTTTGTGAAACTGACGCTCATAAGGAAAGTAGCTTACAATGTATCCTTTATGCTTCCTACTATTGTACTAAATTAGCTACAATAAGTAAGGAAAAGGTGTGCAGTTTTTAAATTTTTTAGTTTTTACCGGACACATGAGGTCGCCTGAGTCAGATAAAGTGGTTTTTAAAAAATGATCTATATGTAAATTTTTCATTGTAACTAAAAATGCAAAATCGCAGAAACTTTAAAGTTAATTTGTAGCTTAGGTATAAATAGAGAACGCCAAAATTTCGATTTAGTCAAGAACGGTTTACTGGTATTATATATATTTTCTTCATTTTTAGTAATTATTCGACGATTTTAATTAAACTTAGGAGTGTTAATTGTGTTCACATATCTATAGCTTTATTTAAAACATTTTTCCAGGGAAATTCGAAAAAAAAGCGCTTCTTCTAGGAGGTAAGGTTTTCTAGGAGGTTAAATTTTTTAGGAGGTTAGACTCTCTAGAAGGTTAAAATTTCTAGGAGGTTAGGCTGCCCAGGAGGTTAGAGTCTCTAGGAGGTTAGGCTGCTCAGGAGGTTAGACTTTCTAGGTGGTTAGGCTGCCCAGGAGGTTAGACTTTCTAGGAGGTTAGGCTGCCCAGGAGGTTAGGCTTTCTAGGAGTTTAGACTCTCTAGGAGGTTAGACTTTCTAGGAGGTTTTACTCTCTAGGGGGTTAGGCTGTCCAAGAAATTAGACTTTCTAGGAGGTTAGATTATCTAGAAGGTTAGGCTGCCCAGGAGGTTAGACTTTCAGAAGGTTAGACTTTCTGGGGAGGCTAAACTTTCTTCTAAAGCGCCATTACTGCTTATTTACAGCCATTAATTAATAAGAATCAAATATGAGACTCAATTAGAACTGTCCGGTAGAACAGTTGTATAAGAATTGATTTATAAATATGATGACAATTGGCTGATTATAAATATGATTGGCCATTTTACCGCACATTTTAGGTAGGCTTAGCCTTGCGGTTTAATATTTTCTGTTTTATCCGAGTAAACACTGAAATTTGCTATTTGAAAGTTCAGAATCACTTTTAAAGAAAAGAATTATATAAGAAATGTTAATTTGTTTAAATTATTCCGTTATAAATGTGATCTACTTAACAATAAACTGTAAATATAAAGTATGTCCATTTCTTTGTAATTAAATGTTCCTCGTATAGGACGAGGTCCCAGCTGGTTACCCCAGAACGGTGGTCGGACCAGTTTTGCAATACCCAGAGTATTACCCTTGACCGTTTACAATGGTAACTCACCGACCATCTACTAGTGTATGAATCCCAGCCTCTTCCTGTCTTGCAGCATCCCCTACCTTGTTATCTTCACTTCGCTCCTCCCTTAAAGAGTCATCTTCACGACTGCTATCTCCCACATCCATCACATACTGTCCTTTGTTCATGTCATTCCTTAAAGATTAAAAATAAATATAATACGGAACACTCACAAGAGTATTTCTAAATTATATTTTTGATTATGACCGAGGTATATTTTGTTTTCTCCAAAGCGTAGCTCACCTATAAACCCCCACAGAAAAGCGGTTTTGAGTTTCGAGTTTACATCTGTCCATAAAATCTCATAAAATAATATTTTCTCCGAAATTTTTTTTAAATAAAAGTGATTATTTACTATAATTTTTGTCATTTTCTAAAAATTAAAACTTCGTTTTACCCAGGGGTAAAAAAATATTAAATATTGTATATTACATATAGAATACATAAATGCAGTTTATTATTACTAAGGAACGGATTTTTATGTATTTAAAAATGCCAAATATTTAATTAAAATATGCATTTATTTTCGTCAATTATGTGGAAAATATGTGTTTTCTTAAAATATTTTCTGGAATATTTAAGTAAAATGGACATTTTTTTTTATGAAAATGGATTTTTTTTTGGGGGGGAGCAAGTTATAATTATTTATACAAGAAAAGAACATTTTTACAATTTATAATAATTTATTAGGAACAAAATAATTTGTTTTTACAAGTTATAATGATTTATACAACAAAGAACATTTTTACTATTTATAAAAAGATGTGTTAAATTTTCAATTTTGAAAACTTCACTCCTCGAAATTGTTTGCAACCATATGAAATTTCAAATGTTGTAACGTAAAGTGACGACGATCTGGGCGTAAGATGGACTTGTAACGACTAAAATCCTTTGAAATGAGGATTTTTAAGTTTGTGGAAAGGGATATCTGCTCTAACCAAAGCCCGACATAGATCTGTACTCAGAGTAGACTTACTTGATGATGGAGATGTAAGGAAGGCTTGATAGGACGTCCTCTCTTTCTTTCTGTTTTTATTCTCTATGTGCGATCCGGTGGCAATATGTTGGGTGACTTAGGAACGTTGAGAGCAAGAAACGCGCTTGTCACAAGCTGTGCAGTACAAAATGTCTCCATCACTTCGAAAAAGTTCTGCTGGAAACTCGCGAAGATATTTAGCAACCAGTTGTTTGTTTGAGGCCGATGTTCGTGGCATTTCACCCAGAAAAGAATACACTAAGTGACCGAACGGAATGAATTGGATACTTCAACGAACGAGCTGAAAGAACAGACAACTTCAAAGAACTAACAAGTGCCTGTCACTGTTTAGCAGCATTCTGTGTAAATTACAATAACCATTGTACCCACTGTGATTCACAGCCCTACAGTCTGTGGTTCACAGTTCCTGTCAACCACCTCCCAATTATGAAAATATGCCCAAAATGAAAAATATGTACACATTTTGATTAAATATGTAGAAATATTTATTTATTTTAATCAAATATGTATAAATATGCGATAACATCCAAATATGTGGAAATATGTGAAATAAAAGTAGACTCAAACGGCTTAAAAAGTATCAGTATGAATACTTCTAGTTGAAAAACGTCTGTGAATTGCCTAGAAAAAAATATGTAAATACATACGAATCCGTTCCCTAATTATTACACTAAGATCCATAGCTTTTATTTTAAATATATATATTTTTTTAATGAAAATTGATTTTAAAGAGGTTTAATGGAGAGATGGGTCTTGGCTGAACAGAAAAATGTTTTTCTAGTGTTCGTTAGAGCGTTTGCTGCACGATGAACGTTCTAAAAGCTAAAGAAATACAGCTTTACACCAAACGAACACGAAATACATGCTCTTGCTTTTATTCTAGCCTTTAGTTTGTTTGGAATTATCAATATAAGGAAAAGTATAATAAGGAACTAACTTCTTTTTTTTTTTTTACAGCAAATTCAAAAATAAGAAAAAAAAAAATTATGTATAATTTCTTAATTTGTGATAAGAAATTAGGTGTGTCTACGTTCACACCTACTTATTTTGAATCCCAATTGATTTGGCAATCAATTTTCCTAGTGTGAAAAAACAAGATCTTTGAATTTTAAAAGTATTTTGGCCTTATTCCATATCTGTTGAAATATTTGACAGAAATAAATTTGGTAAATAAGGGGAAAACAAATGATGTGTTTTAGATTAGCAGACAGTTAGATACACCGACGATTACTTTACGTCACACTGTCTCTCTAAAGTGACACAAAGTGATGTCATAATCAACACATTACTCATTGTAATTACAGTGATGTAAAGATAATATTTGTCTTTTTTCTTTTCCATTTCTTTTAAGCTGTTCCTGTAATAAAGAAATCATCATTTTTTTTACAAATGTTTTGAACTTCTTATAGGATATTTTGCGGGGGTAAGGGTATATTGAAATAGTGCTTATTGATTATTTAACTGCAGTTTGTCTTCTTTTTTTTAAAAAAAATCCGGAGCCTTGAAGTTGTTTTTAATAATAAATTTAAGTCGCATTATACGTTAAAGTGACGTTAACGCGCCAGATAGCCTAATCAATAGTCTGTCCCACTTATGTAAATCTATTGTACGTTCTGACAGACTATCTATTTGTTACTAGCTAGTTAATGTTGCCCTCTATTGCTAAATATTGTCAATTGTATTCAATAAAATTTTAAGTTAAAATACTTATTAATTTCCCTAATTGTACTTAAATAAGTGGAGTTATGGGGATCGTTAAGGAGTTTGTAGAAACTTCAGTTAATTATATTTTAAAATGTTTGGTTACTCTAGCTCAGTGATTCTCAACCATTTCTTTGTCGCGGCGGCACACTTTTAACAATTTCAAAATTTGGCGGTACACTAACACTAAGTTTAAAAGTATTTTACTTATCCATAATACACTGTGTAAAGTAGTTTGTTTATTTTCAGTATAAAATAAAATAATATGTACCTACTACAAAAACCACAGTATTAAGGAATTAATTACAAATTAATAATAAGAATACTTTTAATGAGAAATTTGAGCTTGATGTTTTTTGATAATTTCGCTTATTTTTAGTCGTAGAAATGATAATACTATTCTCATATCGTCTTCTACGTTTAATATTCAATTCTTATTGTATGCATTTCTAAAATTTGGCGGCAAACTTCAGAACTTTCGCGGCACAGTGGTTGAGAATCACTGCTCCTAGCTGTATAGTAGGGGAATAAGAAAACTCTAAATTTGGGGAACAATTTTGTTTGCTCAATGGGCGTGTATAGTTTGAATAAGGCGATGTTAGATCGGTCTGACGAGTGTGACGTCACCAGGAAGAGCTGTCCATTGTTAAGGCGATTTGTTCATTTGTGGTTTGTTTTTGTTATCGCTATTAATGTTTCCACATTTTATAAAAATGTAACTTTTTTTGCCAGCAAAGTGGACTGTTCACTGAAAGTAGGAGAGAATTATTAAAGCTTGAATATAAAACCACGTAAATAAATACTGCGTACTAACGAATGGAATAAATTGAAAATGTATGTTCCAGTTCTATTTGGGTTTAGTACACTTTTCATTTTGCACATGTGACGCCTCTTGGTGATTAGTTTGGGGAAGTGGCATGGAAGTGGTTACTTCTCTCTGGCTCATTTTCAGCTATGGTTCATTTCTATCCATATTGGCACACCACCTCTTTTACAGATAGCTACTAGGGATACTTCATTTTGTCCCATTTACGTTTTTTTTTTTCTTTTACCCCCCAAATTTATGTGCTCTGCGTTTAATTTATGAAAGTGGGGTTCACTGATTTGGTTGTCAGTCAGGAAACGCTAAAAAAAAATTGCTAGAAATTACATTTTCCTCAATTGTCAAATTTTGGAAATTAAAAACTACAAAGAATGTTTTTAGCGCATGGTCTATGACATTCTGTGTGTTTGTCAGTACGTATGCAATAATTAAGAGACCCTAAAAGAATTGTCCTAAATTTTTTTCAAGTTTGAAGAGAATGGTTTCCCCGGAAATTTAAGTTTAAAAATAATAAAGTATATTTTTTTTATGCTTTTTTTAAGCATATGCCCCACACAAATAGGGTATCAATTAAAGGAAAAAGAAATGGCGTAAATACTTACATACGACTATCATTAACTACTTAATGTTCAACTCATTTTATAGTCTCTTTCATTCAATGCACCCTTTTTGTACGAATAGTTCAAATTCATATATTTTGAAGAACATTAATGTACTAATTTTCAAATAAATATTTTCCACTTTTCCCTCTGAAAATAGAGAGAGAAATAAATGCGAGACATAGTAAAAGACAGAGAATACAATGAATATGTAAAGGAGCAATTGTATGAAAAACGTCGCATATCGAATAGCTAGTCTTTTTTGTGACAGAACGCTAAGAGGTCATATGTTAAATAAACTGCGGTCATTTCTACTTTTAGTTCGGTCGCAATTCATTGTTTAATTAAATATTCTAAAATTTTGCTTTTGATGCCTAAATTATTGACCATTTCCAGCTAATGTTTAACCATTATGTACTACAATAAAGGTTTTCAAATTTGATTTCTGATTGATTAAAACTGTTCCGGTAGGACAGTTGTATAAGGGTTGATCGACAAAAAGTGCACGAAAAAGCGTAACGCTGAAAAACACCCAACTTTGACAATTTTTTTCTCTTTTTCTATAAAAGATAAAATTCCCAAATTTTTTTTATAAAATAGGGCAAATCCTTATTTAAAACACAGATCCAATAGATTTTGAGAAAACTGTTGCCTAAAATAAGCTTAACCGATTTTTTTTTGGTTACTTTATTGGGTTGTAAACAACGTAGCACCTAAACACGTGAACAGATTTTCGTGTATATCTCCTTTGTAGCTTTTTTTGAGCGCACAGAACTTTTTATAAGTACAGTGATACCTCGGTTCTTGACCACAATTCGTTCCGGAAGTGCGGTCGAGAACCGAAACAATTTATCCCATAAGAAATAATGTAGTAAACTATGTAGTTTATTTCGTTTCTAAGCTCCAGAAATATGCCGTTTTTACTGGCCTAATTTTTATGTTTTGTGTAAAAACATATATTTAAACAAGAAATAAGATCTGAAAGTATAAATATAAAAAACAACTCGGCTCATCTCGGGTGTTCGAGTTCCAAATGTTTGTTCGGATTTCAGGACAATATTTTCTCGAATTTCTTGGTCGAATACCGATTTGTTTGAAAGTCAAGTCGTTCGAAAACCAAGGTACCACTGTATTTTGTTCGAGTATTTGTAGCTAATAAGTGATGAATATCAAAGTTAGTTTATTATTACTTTTTCGATTAAGAAACCCAGTGTGTTTTGATTATGAAGGTTTTATCTTGTATGCGTGCCCACATCGTAAGTTTCGATAAAAAGAGATAGGTTTCAAATGATAGTTAGACAATATGGTTGATTTTAACAGTTATAGCGCGGATATTTTTTTTTTAATGTCCTTGAACTGTTCCGTATTTTCATCCATCATTAGGAGTTGATTCAACAGTTGGGTGAGGAGAATTTTACTCTTACACTTTTTTACTTTTCTTTCTGTTCAAAACTAGCAATCAGTCAACGAGTGCAGCGTGTGACCGAAAAACTAAAGTCAAATTCTCTGCATTGAACTGCTGAATTAACCAAATGATGAATGAAAAACCCAAAACCGTTAATGCGTATGAAGAACATGGGTACTTTGATGACTAAAATCAGCGGATGGGCATTTAGATTGATGAACAGTATACGAACTTTGTAGAGAATCATTTAAAGATATTTTTGAGAAAATTGCTAAAATTGATGAATCTAATCAAATAATTCGTTCAAAATAATGGGAAATGAAAAATCTTTGCAAGTGTATTCTAATTCAGTATGAAATAAAGAGTTCTGGGGCTGAAAAAGTCCTTAAACGTTTTGTAAAAGTTTCATTTTAAAAGTTTTTAATGAACTTTATTAAGATAAGATTTTCCCAACAATTCTGTGATAAAAGTTTTTCATCACAAAGGTACATTGTAATTATAGTATAATAATTATCTTGAAGAAAGAAGGAATAATACCAAGCTCAGTCATGAAACAAGCCCCGAAGATGACCTAGTCCCTCTAGGTCGGAAGATCGGCTAAGTAAATAAATCATCACTGAAATTTTGCATTATTCTATCTTCCTCCGCTACCAATGTCATGTTTATTTGAAGGAAACTAAATGTTCAAAAGGGATTTGCAACATCAAAATTGAAGAAAATGAGTAATTTGTGTGAGGAAGCCTGTAGACTGAAAGCGTCGTTACTTTGAGATCCGTTTCACGATTTGTCCTGCGCATTAAATAAAAAATTGGAAAAGTTGACATTAATTGTCACATTTCTCACGAGACACTCTGAAGGGGAAGGGACTGTCAGCTAACATCCTGTACGAGCTTACAGACTGAAATACAAATGTACCTTCAAGAAGCTGTGGCCCCCTTTCTCAATGAATCCTTTATTCATTCTGTTCATTCATGTATTCATGTAGAGCTGTGAAGATTTTTTTTTTCTTCAAGCATTGCAGAGATGAGACACTCGTTGTTTAACTTTTCTATTATTAATTTCTATTAGGAGTAGGGGAAAGTTATGCTGTTACGTCATATCCTTGCAGAGAAAAGTTAGTGAAGGAAGTATGATTGAACATTGAGCAGGGTTGTTGAAAGATATTGTTTTGCCAATATTTTACCGATTGTTATTATTAGATTTCATTGACACACGGAGTATTCTGTGGACCCAGACAACACTGTCCATCATCGGGCAGTGAGCTCATTTCAAGTTAACTACTGGGGGGTGAGAACTCTAATTGCCGTAGTGAGAAATATGACCACTGAAGCTACAGTAATAGACATAGAGAGGTAAGTGATTGGCTGGTTAGCAAATACTTGTCTGGGTTAATTGTAACGACAGAACACTGTCCGGAGGCTGGCCAAAGTGGGGATGATTAACTGTAGGGCAGGAGAGTTATGATATCTAGCCATGACTTGAAGGTGATCTAAAGAAAAAGCATGTAGACCTATTAAGGGCGAATTAAGTATCACTTCTTAAGAAGGTGAAACAGTTGAGTGGTAACCGCTTGAAGCAGGGATATAGGTAGGGCTTAAAATATATTTTTTGTATTTAATTTGGTAAATAAGAGCTTATGTTTACTTAAAGAAATATAACAAGATCTGAGATTATTATGTAATAAAATACAGGTAGTCCTCGACTTACGACGTTGATCCGTTCCTACGCGGCGTCGTAAACCGTAAGTCGGAACATACGTAAACTGTACCATATACAGTACTGTAAGCACTTAGCCTATCCTAACACAGTACCCTACATAATTATCAAAAAAACACGTATAAAATTCTGTACAGTACGTTTAATAATGAAACAGTAATAAAAAACAGTAGTGTACTTTACGATATCTAACTTCACTTCCATGGTGATGGCCTTCCTTTTCTTCGATGCACTGCCATCAGAAGAGTCTGCCTTACGTTTGGGAGCCATAATGAAGGGCAAAAAGTGATCGTGACAACGATGTTAATGGCGTACTGGAATGCTGGTGACGCCGTCTTCCTCGGTCCCGAACCGCTGCACACCAAAACACGTACAGTAGTTCGCGGGTTTTTCATAGTACATACTGTACAGTACAGTACTGTAAATGGGAGTCGTAACCACGAAACTTCGTAACTCGAGACCGTCGTAGCCCGAGGACTATCCGTAAATAATTTCTAAATGTAGGTTCTACGGTATCTGAGCGGTTATTGGCTAGACCCGCAAAGCTAAGATGAATTGTTGGTTTAGTGGGTTCGATTCCACCGGTCTAGGTCTTGGATTTTATTTAATGTTTAATCAGAGAACTTTATAGTAAAGTACATAATTTTGCTAGTCGCCTCCGTCCACAACACCTAATTTTAGTAGTTGGGTGTAAATTTCGCCTAAAAAAATTAAGTTCTGTTACTATAGTGCTTATTTCTTAATTTTTTTAAGGTGTAATAACACAGATTTGTTTATTCTGTATCGGGTAAACGGAAGCGATTTACGAATGACAGTTCTGTCATTTTATCGAAAACTGTGACAGCAAAGTTTGAAGATGAGCTAAATTTTGGTATATATATCATAATTACCAGCTAAAATTGTTATAATTGCACTAACAGTACCAGTTTTCTTATTAATATTTCTTTACAATGAAGTATATTTTCACTACATTCTGGAAAAGAATGCTGTAAGATTATAATTTTTTCCTAAGTCTCTCTCTAACAAGCGGAGAACTGTCAGCCAGTCACTGAATACTTCAATATATATTGTGAATGCTTCCAACGCGCAGGACTGTGCGTGCCATTGACGCTTTTAAGTGTCAGCAAGGGTGGTTACGAAGTGAAGTAGTTTTGAGAGCTTAGGGCTGCAGGGATTTGAGTGGCAAGGGGTAAGGGTCCACGTTGGAAAAGAGTGGTAGATTAGGTCTCTTTCTGTAAAGGATATTGAAGTCTTGGTGAATGAATTGGGTAAGGATTTGGGTTACAGAAGGGACTTTGTTAAGAAGAAGATAGGAGTTTTTCTTTTAGATTGAATTTGTTGGTGGCACAACCCTCCATTGTGGTGTTGAGCATTTTGTTCCATCTCTGTATGACTTGCAGAAGTGTTTGTTTAGTGCAAATTTGTTTCTTGAGTGTTTAGATTAGACACAGATCAGATGCAGGGCTTCCCAAAAGTCTTTTTGTCTAGATTCTGACATTTTATTTACTCATCTTAACGCAGTATCAGAACTTATAGTTTCTACATTGATTCTTATCAGAAATAAAGATCATTAAGCAAAAAAATATGCCATAATAAATGGTTTTCACCCTTGTTCAAGTTTAAAACTCAAATATTGGGTCTAAATGTCTGCGTATAGCTAAACGACTTTACATTTATCATTTGATATCTTTTATGTTTTGCCGCTTATTTTTCAATTCAATATTTTGTGCAAGCCATGATTATTGACTAAATGTGTTTATCTATTCCACTTGATTTACTTTGATGGTTTATGTTCGCTTCATTTCTCTCTTTCATTCCATCAATAAAAAACACTAATGCTTACAATACGTAAATAACCATCTTGATGTTTTTCTTTTTTATTTAAACTGAACAAGTCGTACTGAAATTACACAAATTGCAGGGTTGTTAATTGAATGTTTCTGCTGGTTTCTTTTTAACTGCTTCATGTCTCCTTGACAATTTTTCCTCTTTCTTAAAAATATATACGAGGGTCGTTTGAAAAGTCCGTGCAAAGTCAAGAGAGATAGCACTACTGGCGCGTATCGAGGTTATGTTTAGTTAGTAGCATCTCTTGGAAGAACACACACCAAGTTTCAGCCAGATCGGTCTATTTCTTTGTGTATGGCATTCGTTTGAATCGAGGAAGTCGAGTGATTTTCAAAAAATGGACGAAAAAGAATTTCGTGTGTTGATTAAACACTACTTTATGAAAGGCAAAACGCCTCAGGAGACTAAAGAGAAGCTTGATAAACATTATGGTGACTCTGCACCTTCGATTAGAACAGTTTATAAGTGGTTTCAAAATTTTCGGAGTGGCCATATGGGCACAAGTGACGCTGAACGTGGGCATCTCGAATGAACGGGTACATAATATTTTGCATCAACATGTGGACATGACAAAGCTATCCGCAAGATGGGTGCCGCGATTGCTCACGCTTGACCAAAAACGAAATCGTGTGAAGTGTTGCAAGGATGGTTTGCAGCTGTTCCAGAAGAATCCGCAGGACTTTAATCGTCGTTTCGTCACTGTGGATGAAACATGGATACATCACTACACTCCTGAGACCAAAGAACAATCTAAACAATGGGTTACCAAGGGGGAATCTGCGCCAAAAAAGGCGAAGACCGTTCCTTCGGCCGGAAAGATTATGGCGACTGTCTTTTGGGATTCGCAAGGAATAATCCTGATCGACTATCGGGAAAAGAGTAAAACTATTACAGGTGCATATTATTCATCGTTATTGGACCGTTTGAAAACCGAGCTGCAAGAAAAACGCCCACGACTGGCCCACAAAAAAGTCCTTTTCCATCACGACAACGCACCAGCTCACACCTCAGTAGTTGTGGTCGCAAAATTAATGGAAATAGGGTTCCAACTCGTTTCACATCCCCCCTATTCTCCAGACTTGGCTCCCTCGGACTACTATTTCTTCCCCAATATGAAGAAATGGCTGGCGGGAAAAAGATTTTATTCAAACGAGGAGGTGATTGCAGAAACGAATGGCTATTTTTCAGACTTGGACAAATCCTATTATTCGGAAGGGATCAACAAACTAGAGCAGCGTTGGACGAAGTGTATAAGCCCAAAAGGAGACTATGTTGAAAAATAAAAAAAAAGGACCCCAAAAAATTAAGTAGTTTTTATTTTTGCACGGACTTTTCAAACGACCCTCGTAGATATATACGTATTATGTTGGAATATATTCTAGGAGTTTCTTTAATGTAGGTTTGGAAGCAGCATCACCTTCTTCGTTCGGCACTCTGCTTTCTCTAATTCCCCTAGCGGTATTCTCACTAGAAAACTTTTGTATCGAAAAACGGCTCACTTAGAATCCTCATAAAGAGTTAAAAAGACTTCTTACTAAACAGAACCACAGAACCGAAGTAGTGAACAAGAACAATTGCTTGGTGTCACTTGAACTCCTGTCCCATCTAGAAGAAAGAATCTGGGTTCCTAACTTGGGCTAAATAGAATCTGGAATTAATCCATTTTGGATAAAAAAAAAGAAAAGAAAACACTATTGGGTGCAAAAGTCCATAAATGTGTTTATGGTGCTCAGGCTTTTCTGACTTAAGGATTTTAGGGGGAATTTTCAGCGGTTTTGCGTCGCAACCCTTCTCCTCTACGTCAGATTACAAGCTCTGAATAGGAACTACTCTAGAACCCTTCGAGGACCACACTTTGTTTCTACACTTCAAACACTCTTTTTGATACCAAACTAGGAAAAATAGTTCAAATTATCTATGGAAAACCTTTTAGATTTAATTTTTATTTTGTTTTTGGTAATGTTTACTCCCACGATGTACTGGTATTCCTTGTTGATCTTCCACATTGGGTGCTACCAGCTCTCTTCTCTTGTTTCTTCCGATTAGGAAGTCTCTTTCTTAAACCGAGTGGTCACGACAGAACGTTTTCCTTCATATACAGTCACTTAGTACACAGACACAGATTGCGTTACCGTCTCTCTTTAAGATAAATTGTACTTTTTCGCTCTCCGAGGCAAACTTCTTTACTTAGACTATAAGTCTTGGTTATGTAGAGAGATCTGTGAAGAGATTTATCACTTTCTGGTGATCTTCTACTAGCGGAGTTTCATCAGATTTTTTTCCGGAAACTTACTCTTCTTTACACGGAGAAGACTATTGGATTTTAGTCTTTAAAATGGAATAATTTATATATCTGTTTGTAATGATGATGATAATAATAATATTGTTTTCCACTCTCCCCCTCGTCGACTGGATTGATGAGATAAGAGGGGATGAGTGGGATATATACTCAAACATACCTGGGCTCCACCCTACCTTGCTGGGCAAGGTGCCGTATGTGGAAGCCCGAAGGAACCGCGTGCCGATCCAGCTCGAGTGGCTAAAAGAAGAGAGAAGATTAAAATGATGAGGGGCGCTAATGACCTCAGCAGTCGATGCGCCCCAAAAAAAAATAAAAAATAAAATATTGTTAAACTAAATCTTCCATGGTTTTTATCAGTTCCAATCGATCAGCTAGCCGATTTAGTATAATTACGTTGATAAATTCCGTTATCATTATCGCTGTAATGAAGTTTGCGGTAGAATAAAATGTAAAATGAGGGCGAGTTGTATCTGCAGGGGATAGATGTAACTGCTCATGGTTGGAGGAGATAACTAATAGCGAACTAGCGGCCCAGGATATCTGGCTATGCTCCATCCAATCACTTTATTTACTCCGCATAAAAAACACAATCCTAAATTTAATGCTTTTTCTTTTATGCAAAAAAGAGGACAATAATATGAATGACTAAAACATTCTAACGTTATTATTTCCATTAAAAGAGGATTTCAAAATAAGCCAATTATAAATTAATTTTTTTTTCTTTTTTTAATCCCTGCAAAACTGCCTGCGTTTTCAGTTTATCTCTCCAAAGGATTCTGTATTTTACATAAATCCGGTACTGAACAGAATGCTTTTAAATGAATTTTTGTGAGTTACGTATTTAGCGGTTTTGGGATAATTGATTTTATCGGTCACCGATTTCCCATGTTTTTTTACTTCCTTTCCAGGTAAAGCGGTTATGGCTGAATTCTCTGAAATTAAAGTTTTCGCGGGAGATATTCGTTTTTTAACCGGATGTACCATTTTACAGGTTGTTTTTTTTTCCACTTTTTTGAGACTTCCTCGAATATGGTTCCAATGAATTTCTTTGAACTTTGTACACACATTGTATTTATTGTAGTCTAATTTCTTTTATTAGACATATTTTTCCAGAACAATGATTAAGGGCTTTTCTCAGAGGAGATTAAAGAAGGAGGTAGGATCCCTTAAAGTACAATTTCAGAATAACGCACGGTTTTTTTTTCATGTTATATAAAGGTGGGATAAATGTGATGCTGAAGTTCTAAGATTAAAAATTTTTTTCACACAAATAGGCGAATACAATTTTTTCGAAAAAGTTTACAAAGATAGTTTTTTATTCTCGTATGTAGGTAGAGGGGGGCACATTTGAACAGAATTTACATTTTCTGTTACAGAGCGCACAGAATTTTACTTTGTTTTCTACAACTTTCAAGTCTTCTTAACAGATCTACATCAATAAACAGTCGGTACTTTACATACATATCTACATTTTTTAATTTAAAAATTTTGTGTCAAATGTTAATATCTTGCCCCACTGGTGGAGGTAGCTTTGAACACAATATAAAATAGAAAGAAATGATATTACTTTACTCTGAATCTACCTTCTATCAGTTATTTCTCTCATTACTACATTACTTTCTCTTTTAAACCACTGAAATCTAGTTCAAAAATCAAGAATGACTCAGTTCGGGTACCCGAAGTGATGGGTTTAGGAAGTTTGAACAAAATATTCGGTTTGTTGCGCTTCTTAATGTAGGTTCGGACCACTTTCCCCTTCTCTGCGATTAAACAAAAAAAAAAGTCACAAACTTGCAGGTCGGTAGGGCACATTTTAACTGTGCTGTTGAAATGTGCCTCCTCTCCTTCCATAAAAGAAAATATAATATCCAACACTTTTTGCAAGCGAATAGACTTTTGTAAATACTAGATTTAAAAATAAGAATTCCAGATGTTAATATGGACTAACAATACTAACACCTTGTCCACTACAATCTTCACAATACACTTCCAAAGCTGCAACAAAAATTTTTACTTCCACCTTAAAAAATATAATATTCCTCAATTCTGACTTCACGAACAATGAAAACAAAGGGAAACTCTGTCAATTATACAACAGGTCTACCTACAAACATATGGAGAAAATTACCTATCATAAATGTTTTAAATATTTGACGAGGAATTAAAACTGTTCAAAGGTGCCCCACTCTCCCCTACATTACGAAGATCAATAACTGTTAGTTGAATAGTTTTTAAGTAAAATTATTTAAAAAAATGTGCATATCTTTTTAAAAACTTCAAAAAATGAATCTAATTAAACATTTGATTACCTCTATCACGCCATTAAATGCAAGACAAGTATTCCATTTTTATGCCCTATTTTATTGATAATAATTTTTCTACAGTATATATTTTTTACTGCTGGCCCATGTTACTTATCAGAAGCACTAAAACGTCTTTTAAATTCAATGTTAAAATTAAAATTAATCAATAGGAACAATTCTTTCAAATCAGAGACGACAAGTATTATTTGAGAATTGAAAAGATTGAACGTGATATTTATTAGCTTTCTCTTTCTGTTTTTCGAGATGTATTCGGAATACTTTGTTTGCTTTGAGTTTTTTAAACAGTTTTTTTTCTCAAAATTTGGCGAGTTGATTTCAATATTCTAACTTGCGCAGAAGATTCGTGTATGGAGAATAGGATTTTAAGAGAAAATTGAGTGAGTAGACGCACCAGATTTTACTGAATTTCTGGCGGATTTTGGATTTCCATCCATTTTCGAGATGTACTCTTTATTTAGAGAGAAATTTTCTGTCGGACACTATACTGATGATTGTGTTAATGTTGGTTAAACTGAAATCAATTTTATTAACGTACTTGTTAATATTGATTGATTTTTTTTTTCAGGAACATTTTATTAATATATTATTTTTATTATTATTATCAGAGAGAATTAATAGATTGTTTTAAAACGGCAAACACAATTATATGGAAACTCTTACTTGAATTATAGAGTGTGTTTTTAAACCATTTCTGTGTTGTAAGCACTTGTAACAGTATTTTATACGGGAGGAGTAGTTCAGTACAGTGAAAGGGTGTAGGTTAAAATACTGCAGCAGGATATTAACTGCAACAATAGGGTTGTTCTCCCTTAAATAGAGAACATAACCCTAGCAGTAGTAGATTCGCAATAAGGGCAGCTGAACCCTCAAGTGTTCAACTCTACTTTAAATAACCGTCCACCAAGATCTCGATTTACATCTAAATATACAGTGAACAATTTCGCTAACATTATTTAAACTTACAGACAGAGAAGAGACTTAAATTACTAGCGCTCTATAATATATATACACCCAAATTAGAAAAATTTATTAATGCTATTTAAAAAGAGAAAATGGTTAGCTTTGAATTGGGCTCGTCACTCTTAGAGAGTAACAAGCCTGCCCAACAAAACCTTATGTCCTGCCCTAAAAGCCGTTAATGTCCTAGAGTTCTGTTAGCCCCCTACCTCGTACTTCTCCAGCCTTCATGTATGGTTAAAGACCTTTACCATTTATCTACGTCACAGGAGGCTGCAAAACCTCAACTTCCGTATAATTTCAGCGTCGACCTTTTCACTTCTAAAGTAGAAGCATTCAACAACTGTTTAACATTGAAATATAAAAAATATATATTTTTTATTTAGCTAGAGGTCAACTAAAAAAATTTAAATATCTGTATTAAAGTGAAGTAATGCGCCTATTTTTTCAGGCAGAGCATAAGGTCCAACTACCAATTAGGTGTCGTGGACGGAGGCGGAAGCTCATACTTTTACTATTAATATTTTTTCCAACAAATAAAAAGTAGTCATACGCGAGATTCGAACTGGGGATCTCCTTCTTACAAAGCCACGCTGCTGACCACTAGACCAACGCCCGTCCCTTAATATCTGTATTACTGTTAATCCTTAATTAAAGAAAAAAATTATATTCACATTGAATTTTGCTTCCCCAAAACTTATTAGCTGGCGAAACAGGTTTGGTTCCCTACCAGAACGATTATTGCACCACCGTTTGGTAAATTCTTCCCCTACTTTTCAACTTCTCCACTGCTCTTCGACGCGAAATAATCACCCTGTGGCCGCAGAGAGCCAAATATTTCTTACAACAGTCTCGCGAAGCAACACAGACGAACCAGGAAGTGAGGCGCTGTTTCCTTCTTATTTCCTGGCAAAGCTTTCACAGAGATTCTGGGTTTAATAACCCCTTATCCAGGTTCATCGGTAGAAGAAGATGTTTTCTGAACACTCCTAGCCACATGAGGGTGGTCGGTTACTAGAGTAACCTGATTTCAACCTAATTTCAGGGTCTTCTCAGTCTATCCAAGTCTTTCAAGTAGTATCATGTTGCATAGTTATAAAAAGTTAAGGTCTGCTAGTTATTGTTTATAAAATAAATAGTATTTACCCAGTGATGCCGAACCATCCCGTTTATTCTTTGGGGAAATTAATATCAGACAACATGATGTGATTACAATATTACTCAGAAGGATCTAAAAGTAAAGAAAATATATTCAAACTTTAGAAAAGTTATAATCAAAAAGAAAATTAAGAATATTCTTTAGATCTTGGTACAAATGGTTGAAACTTTTTTTCTTTCATCCAATATTGGCTTCAACCTAATCTCTAGCTTTGCAGCTGGCATCTTATTAAATAAGAGTTTTCGCCAATGATGTACTTTATTCCTCTACAGATCGATTACATAAAAGATTGAGTATTGACATGTTTCAAAGTACGATTTTAAGTTTACGTAGCTTTAAGGTTCATGGTAAAAAAAAATATTTCAAGTAATGGTAGATGGTAACCTCAATAAAGTGACGAGAAAACAAGCCACAATTATTATACAAGATATCCAAAAGTCTCAGCAAAAAATAAATAAATAATTTATTTATATTTTTGGCTCAAAAGATGATTGAAAAAAAGCAACAGATGAAGGATCTAAGTATAATCGAAGGCGACTTTCAGGCAAAGAACTTTCAGGCAAGATCTATGATGGTGAAAAACTGATAGGAGAAGGGAGATTTATTGTGAAGAAAAACAAATTTGTGGCCACAAATGGTAACTGGGCGATCACACAAAACGAGGAGATCAATGGCCAAAACGCAGCACCTCCTGGTAGAAGAATTGAAGTATAAATAAACAACTAGGAATATAAAGAAACATTTTATCGCCGGAAACAATACCTCTATGGTTTATATCACAAACATACACACAGACAAAAATAGTGACTTCCTGTTTTGGACAAATGGGTGATAAATGCCTCATAGATAGTACAACAATTAGCTCAGTTTAAATTCTTACAAATTATTACAACTTCCACTACTGTTAACCGATTAATTTTAATTCTGCTACTAAAAAAAGGGTTAAAAATTTCATTAAGGTTATGTTGGTAATACATTTTTATTATTCAAAGTGTATTATTTATTCATACAGGATAACGAATTTATCGCCTCCATTAGTGCGGTGGCAAATGACAAATTAGACTAAATAAAATACTCAAATTTATTCCATTATCGCATTAAGTCAGTAGAAAACTTTTACAAATAATGGTTTTACACACGCTATCTGGTATATTATCAGAGTCTACCAATTTCAGAATCATTAATTTTATAGTCTTATTGTAGCCTATAAAGATTGGATCTCCTCCAAAATAATGTTTAAAAACAGAACACAAAAAACCTGATTTTAATGAATTAACGAGCTATTTTTTGGTACAATTAATCAACATTGCCTATTAACGGGTTGTGAGTTGTAAGAAGTTCCTAATAAGAGAAAATTTAAAGGCCAGCTGCTGGATTCAAACCTGGGGTTCTCGCGTGGGAGTCCAATACGCTAACAATCCTTCCCTCTTGCGTTGCTTTATTGTATTATACGGTTTTGCAGTCTGTTATGAGAATAAGTGTTAAATATGTTCTGAAATTAAACTTTGGCTCCTTGCTGTTAAGAGTCAAGTTGGAGGAATGTTCACAGCCAGATTTATGAGTTTTGAGAGATACTTTGCACAAACACTAAACCTAATAATATTTTTTGTCTCATTTAAAGGACCTCTTAAGACGTATTCCATTTAAAAACAAAAAAGGATTTACGTAATACATCCTCTTAGGAGAGAGGAATAGTTAACATTGCTGGACTATAAAAGTTGTTGTTTTAAAAAAATTAGGAAACCTAAGTCAAAAAACTTTTTTTTGGCATTAGCTTCCGCCATACAGCCAACATCGTCTAGGTGCATATCACTAGAATATCACTCACTCTCCATTCGTACTTATAAATACATTCGCTTCACACATTCATCCCTCCACTATATACAACTATTTACACACAAACTTACAGCTAATGGATGGATCAGTACTCTATATTCCTGCCATCCTTATAGCTTAACAGAAATTAAAATCACATAATCCTTCTCTAATCATTTTCTTCCATTCATTCTAATCGGCTATAACTTTTAAATAAAATCTTATTTCATTGAATAGATTGCTATAGATTTAAGCACATAGATGTTGGTGGAGAATATTACGAGTCTTCGTAGCGAAATGGTGCATCTAAATACCTGTATATGTCGTCAAACATTCGTTTCCTTTCTACCACATAACGTGGACATATCCATTATTATATGTTTGAAATCCTCCTCCTCATTGCAATCTACGGCAAAGAGGAGAGGACCTTTTGTTGATCCTGTGAAGATACGATCCGCACACCGCGTGGTTCTCTCTCGGTCTGCTTATTGTCGTAACAACCCATTTATTAGTGACAGTTCCCTTAAACCATGGTTGTCTAGGTAACTGATCTGCCATAGTTATATAGAATCTCCTTTCATTACCATTACTGTAATCTGTCGGCCATTTTTGTAATGCTGCTTTTGCAATTGTACACTTAAAAAAACTTCGCAATCCTTAAATACCAAGTTACACTCAATTATTGTGTCCTCTATTGCTTTGCGACTTAACTTCAGTATCTTTAATTTAAATGTCAAACAAATCATTTTAGTTGAAGGAGATGATGACAGAAGTTTAATAGAACCCACTTTCACCAAATAAATGTATTTAGTAGGGAACTTTATCAGTAGAACGCTTGTCACTCTAATGGCGGTATCATTTACTCGCAAATAATAACTTCCAATCTCAACAGTGCATCTTTTGTTTATTGAACTTTATTTTGGTTCTGAATTTTTGCAATTTTTTGGTTATAAAGATTTATTGGCAGAAATAGCTTTACAAATATCTTACTTACCCATCTCAGTAGATGGCACCATCTTATTCGTAAGGCTTTGTGCTCCTCCATCAGTTTGACCTGCAAAATTTTCTGGGTTGAATTTTCAAATAAATACCAACAAAAAAATGCTCAATTTTTAGCTATAAAATAGTGCCGTAAATGGAAAACTTATACTATAGTAACAAATTAGGCGCCACGGTAGCCGAGCGGTTAGAGGCGAGACCTGTAAAGCTAATATGTATTGTGGTACTGGGTTCGATTACCCGGTCTTGGCCTGGGATTTTATTTAATGGTTAATAAAAGGAATTTATAAAGTATGTTTGCTAGTCGCCTCCGTCCACGACACCTAATTTGGTAGTTGGACGTAAAGCCCCGCCTGAAAATATAGGCAATTACTTTACTTTACTTACAATGGTAACAAATTTCAATGCTTAATCAAGTTGCCCGTAACTTTTACTTATTTATTTTGTTATTAATGTAAGAGGGCAGTATTATCGTGGACTTTAATGATATTTGATATTGTAAATACTAAAAACTTCGACATCGCTTCATGCAAGAATCCAACAATGTTGGACCACTTTAACTCTAGTTAATCCATACCGTTATGCCCTAGACACTAGGTCTTAAACTAAAAAGGGGTTTTTATTAAAAAGCCTAGGAAAGCAAGGGACTAATACTAGTAACTTCGCAATCCGAAATTCCTCAACTGGATCCTGAATCATTTTAAAGAATGGATTATTTTTACTTTTGAAGATATTTCGTTCCAACTTAAAGGATTTCCTTTTGAATTTCATATAGACAAAACATGTAATAATTTTTTCTCGAAATCTATTTGATCTGCGATGTTGCAAAAAAGAACATTTATAAAGGAGGATTTGCCCCTATATTTTAAAGAAAATCTGGGAATTATAACTTTTATAGAAAAAGAGAAAAAAAAATTGTCAAAGTTAGGTGTTTTTCAAAGTTCAAAGTTACACATTTTTCGTGCACTTTTTGAGGATCAACCCTACCGGACAATATAACAATATTTAATAGACTAATTTTTCCTGTAAAGAGAATTTTTCGAAAACAGCTAACTGAAATTCTTCGCAATTTTTGTTAAGGAAAGGGATTAATTAGATTTTCCTAGGGAGCTTCTTACAGCGAGAGATCATGCCCTAAGGTTGGCAGTGCCCTGATAAAAGCTCTGGGCGCCAATGACCTCAGATATTGACACGTCATAATAAAATGGATACATAATTAAATAAAAGAAAGATCCTCTGTGAATAAGTAAAGTTCCAGTCGGTGATTTTAAATAAAATTTCCAAACATTTACATTTACATGGAGGGCAAACCATTATCGCAACAATTTATGAACCCTGTTTAGAGACCTTGAAGAGAACTGAGACGAAGTTTTCATGAATAGAGGTTTTATTGAATAGGTTTTATAATTGAATGTTTTTCCTTGTTTTTGTAATTTTCTTGGAGAACGTTTTACAGAATGCAATCACTTTCTTGGTAGCTGTTACGCCCTAAAAAGCAACAAGTATATTGTACACTGCTATATATTTAATCTTAATTTTCTGCCAACTAAACGTTTTGTAACGCAACTCTTTTTAAGTATGAAGTATAGAACATTGTTATAACAGAAACATTTAATTATGAACGCAACAGTTGTATTCGTTGGTAATTAATGGAACAGATTGTAAGGCTGTTTAAAGTCACTTAATTATGAATTGTTTCTTTACGGTTTTAAACTCTCTCTTCAGAATACTAATGTCTTGAAAGAAACAGTTCTTATTTTATTTTATTTTTTAAATTAATAATAATATATAAGTAATTAGAGAATAAATTTGCTATGAGGTTAATGCTTTGGATTCCCACTTGGAGGTCCCGGGTTCGAATCCAGGGCTGCTGGCCCTTAGGTTTTCTCTTTCTAGGAGCTTTTTACAGCTCACTGTCCAGCAGTGCACTTAAAAAAGCTCCGGGCGCCCATAACCTCAGATGTTGACGCGCCTCAATATGGTATATACAGGGTGATCCATTTAAAACGCACCAATCGCTAATAACTTTTTAGAAAAGCGGAATTCCGGAAAAACCCCACAAAGTAAACTATATGTTTTTTTTTCAAATTTTCCATCCCCAATGCTGTATCTTCATTTTTGGCGTAGTTACGGCCAAAAACTCTATTAGAGTTTCATAAGGACCACTGGTTTCGACAATGATTATGAAAACTACATAAAAAAAAACTGTGAAAAATGACGATGACCCCGTTCCGATATCCCTAATATTAGTCGAGAAATTTAAGATCAAAGATACAATTTTATCTATTCTTGATCAGTTTTCAATATTAATTTTCCACCAGAAATACACGTTTTGGGAGGTCCTCTGACTGTGAAAAATGTTATTTGTGACGCAAAGAACAAACATAATAATAATTGAAGGTTTTAAAGAATGTAATGGTTGTGGGTGAATCAGAATAAATTTGTTTTATCATCAAATAAAAGCAACCATCACATCAGTTTAATGTACCCCATATGCAAGACTTCTTTACCTATGATTATGGTAAGAATATCTTTCCAGGGTGTTGATCTAGTGATCAAGAGCGTTGCTTTGTAAGTGGGAGATCCCCCAGTTCGAATCCCGCACATGGAGTCATTCATAATACTTGATACATCATAATACGTTTTTTAATAAAATGTAGTCAAATTTGAAAACTAGGCCAAAAAAAATCATATAGTTTACTTCGTGGGTTTTTTCGAAATTCCGCTTTCCTAAAAAGTTATTAGCGATTGGTGCGTTTTAAATGGATCACCCTGTATATATTTACCAAAAAAAGAGAGAATTGTCTGATCCTTTGGACAGATTTCCTTTAGACTTTTCTGTAAATTTAACAATTTTTTTTTCTTTAATATCTTACTCAGCGTAAAAGTAAGTATTGTAATCGTGTTAAATTTCAATTTTGTAATCAAAACGTTTATCACCGGTAATTCAAGTTTTGCGGTTACCAGATAACGTAAAGAATAAAAATAAAAGGTCTTTTTGTAACCTAATTTTTCTTCAGCTTGTTCTTAACGCCCTTTCAGCATTTCTCTTCAGTTTACCAGCTAAGGTTATTGCATTGTTATTTGTCCGACTGATTGCTATTCAGAGTGCATGATTCTTAGCTCTCTCCCTTTCAATCAGTTCTGCTATTATGTTCTTGAGAATTGGCCTCCATGGTATTAATTCTGAAAGGAGTTTCTCATGATGTTTCTATAGACAAAAAAAGAAACGTTGGGGGTTAACTAATCTCACTTCTAAGTGGAGATATTTTTTTATTCATTTCTTACTCTTGGTAGAAGGAAGTATTGCAATTGAATAAAAGTTTTCGTTATCAATTTTTTAACAGAAAAACGCTTTTTAATATTCTGAGAGTTCAAAAAAATGTGTTTTTTCATTTTGAATGATTTGATGCTGTATTGATACCGAAAGGAGCGTTAACCATAGAGCGAAGAATTTTAGACTGCAAGGACTGGATCCTTTGGAGGCTTAAGAGTTTAGTTGAACCCCACAGTTCAATGCTATAGACCCAGACTGGCTTTAATCGTATACTTACATAAATAAGTCTTTTGTGGTCCAGAGTGGGTTTTGATCTGTTATCAAGTAGTCTTTTCAGTTGACGGAAGCTCCTATCTTTAGATTGTTAAAGACAGGAGCTTAGAGGAATGCGTCGAAATGTGGCGTGTTATGATTTTGTCTAGTTCCGGTTTATAACCCATTTTTTTAACCAATTTTTCTGTGAGGTGGAACTGCATGTTTTTAATGGCTATTTAATGAATCCATTTTTCAAAAAAATAAATGTAAGTGAGTTATTTTTAATTATTTTTTGAGACTTTCACGTACAATTTGGGAAAAATGAAATGTCTACCCAAAATTCCGAATTTGCTGAATATGTGCGACGGGAATTTTGTTTTTTGGGTAATTAGTTGGTCGTCTAACAAGGAAAATAAACATCCTGCTTTGAAATTATTGAGGTTATACCACATTACGGGTCCAACCTCATATTTTAAATCAAACTTTGATACCAAAACTAGCTTTCTGGTACCAAAGTAATGTGTAATTCATTAACTACCCATTTTGAATATTTGAAATTTGTGAATAGCCTATTTCCTGGTATTGAATATTAGTTCCTTTCGTCCTCTAATATTGTTATTTACAAAGGCGGATAGTAGCTTTGTGGTGTGTGTGTGTGGAGGCGGCAGAAAGGGGATGTGGCACTGTAATATGGTTTCATCCTTCAAATATCTCACGGCGCTATTACTATTAATCGAAAGATATTGGTTCCAACATTCTTCTTCTTGTAATAAACTCGCCAGTTTTCGTACCTTAATGTATACCTCATTTTAATTAAATTTACTGGAAATATAGGGTACTATGTTTGAGGGGAAAGAATCTAATTTCGACGGAGATGCTGCTTGTTCGTGTTTTTATCAATAGTAATTTCAGAACCGTTTTTTAAATATTTTTAAAACCCAAGTATGGTTTTTGTTTTCATATTTCAATAACCCAATGTTCCTTAAGTTGTATTTCCAGGTGCCTGTTATTAATTTTTGTTCTTTATTTAACGCTTATAAAATTACGCTCCTCGAAATTCCATTCTTTTTATGCTTAAAATCAAAATCAATTGATTGAATTGATGCTTCCAGTAGCCCAATACCTCATTATGGTCTCCTCTAGCACCTAACTGCTATTTTTAGTATTCAGTCCCGGTTCAAAACCGATATTTCCGATAAATGTCGATATTTTGCACGATTAGAACAGACGGATATCGGTGATAGTAGATAGCGGTGGGTAAGTAATGGAAATCTTCCAGGAAGAAGAAAGGATAACTCTTATACTTCCGGGAACCCAGTTCGTCGCCTATCGTTCATGATTTCTCCATAAATACTTGGAGCCATTAAATGAATATTTCACTTCCCAAATTGATTAACTCCATCAATCAAAAAGTTGAGAAAAATGAGAAACTAGTTATATAGAGTTTTGTTTTTTAAATTCCTGTTAAACAATAAATTCAAATAAACGATTTGGACTGAATTGCTGTAGACGTATCTTTTATCTAACGACATATTTAACGGCAGTATAAGATGGAATATATCGTTATTATGCTACTGAGGTCAGTTTACTGTAATTGTCTCGTATTACATCGTTCGCATTAAAAAGCAAAGTATATACAGCAGGGTGATCCATTTAAAACGCACCAATCGCAAATAACTTTTTAGGAAAGCGGAATTTCGAAAAAAACCCACGAAGTAAACTATATGTTCTACTGTTGTATTGCAAGATATTCTTTCCGCAATCAAGTCACGAAGTCTTGCATACTGGGTGCATTAAAATGATGTGATGATTGCTTTTATTTGATGATAAAACAAATTTATCCTGATTCACCCACAACCATTACATTACACTACGTGTTTTAAAATCTTCAACTATTATTACTTTTGTTCTTTGCGTCACAAATAACATTTTTTGCAGTCAGAGGACCTCCCAAAACGTGTATTTCTGGTGGAAAATTAATATTGAAAACCGTTCACGAATAGATAAAATTGTAACTTTGATCTTAAATATCTCAACTAATATTAGAGATATCGAAACGGGGTTACGTCATTTTTCACAGTTTTTTTTATGTAGTTTTCATAATCATTGTCGAAACCAGTGGTCCTTATGAAACTCTAATAGGGTTTTTGGCCGTAACTACGCCAAAAATGAAGATACAGCATTGGGGATGGAAAATTTGAAAAATAACATATAGTTTACTTTGTGGGGTTTTTCCGGAATTCCGCTTTTCTAAAAAGTTATTAGCGATTGGTGCCTTTTAAATGAATCACCCTGTTTGTATATTAAGAAGTCGTCAATTGTGTTGAATAAAGTGATTTAACTAAATTTTTATTACAATTTAAATTAGACTATGGTGTTAATCAGATTGGCTTCTGAAATAAATTATTCATTATTCAATGGCTAAAAACCTTTTTGCCATTTATTAGTGTTAATACTTGATATCAGCCGAAATTGGTTTTGATTATTATACAGTTAGGAGTCAATAAAGTGTTCAGTCATTACAATTTAATAAAATTCAGAAAGTGGAGTCAATCGATTTGGCAAGTGAAGCATTCATATTTAACTTTTATTTGATAAAGATGATAGCTCATCTATATGCTAGATTAGCTAAAATAAATCTATCGCTAATCCCCAGCTCTCCTAAGGCAATCCTATTGCTTGTAAGATGGAAACTTTCTCTGTCACTTTTATTATATAATAATTCCCAGTATATGTTGCGGCAATACAATAGAGTGGTAAAACACTCAAATGTAAATCGCGGAAAACTTAAATAACTGTTTAGAATTTCCCTTCATGTGATTTCCTACAAACTAAGGGGTAATTATCAATGAATATTAATTGCACTAGAATTGCATCTCAGATTAGAGGAGGTCTTAAACCCTCCCACGACTCCCTAAAATGAATTTTCCTTGGAATCAGTTTCAAAATCAAAATTATGGGTAATTAGTACCTAAATAAAATTAAGGAAAATTGATTTCAAGAAGATCATATGTAGCTGAAAATAGTCTATTTAAGCAAAGAAGCATTTGTTTAAAGCAATAATTGAAGCATTTTTTTTCAATTTTGAATGTTTCAGTGACTATCGTTTTTTTGGTGTGATTGCGGTCACACGTGCAAAAACGCATTAGCTCATTTAATAAAAAACCTATTGTATAGTTCGCAAGCGACCTCAAAGATTAAATTGGAAAATCTGCGCAATTTCCAATAACCACAGCAAGAAGATAGCAAAACACCTGACCTAGGATTTGCGAATCAACAACCTTCTGGCAAGAAAAGAAACCGAGAATTAGATAAGATTACCGCGTGATTTTCTCGAGGCGTGGCCTCTCTTTTTTACTAAGACTTCTCGAAGGCGAGCTATTTCAAAATTCACTTTCAACACTTTATATACACAGTTAATGTGACCAGAGTGGAGAACTGCGCCTGTGCAGTAAGCTCAAGCAAACATACCGAGTCTTTTTGGTGTAGTTCATTAACATTCGTACAACGTTTGTTTCTCGACATCACGCTGTTTAAAATTAGATTTTATCAGATAAAAGCTGTGTTTATGGGCAGTAAAAAGAATTTATTAGAAAGGCTAAACTTCTTGGAGCCTAAAATAGGTGGTTAAAGCAGTGATATCAGATAGGAGTAGCCTAAGTTTCGAGGAACATGTGGGAGCCGTATCATTAATAAATGCAGACTTATTTTGGGTAAGTTCGAACTTTTTTTCAGTTAAACATAAAATTCTAGCAATACTTTTAAGATCTAGGGCAACATATTGCCCACTAAAATGGGATGCTGAAACCAAAAATCACCCCAAAATTTTGTTATGAAAATGTTTCAAATAAAAGAGTATGATCTTTATGCCAGCATTGCAAACACATAAGTAATAAGCTGTGATTATTTATAATTATATGTGTGACTGACTGTAAATTATGTTCGTATGGTTAGACTGGGCACTCCGCAAAACACTGAAGTCTCCCTGGCGAATTGGTTGTCTTGTATTTAGGTAATAACCATCCCTTTATTAAAACGTTTCTGCGAGAAAAGATTTTAGGAATCATTTTTGTTATTCTGCAAGCAACAATTCAATTTGAGTCCTGAGATAACATGTGACTTCCCCACCCAGATTTATAATGCTTCTTTTCAATTCTGTTTCAGGTGAGTCCATATTACTTTTGCTCAAATTGAAAGGATAACAGCTTTTTTAAAGTAAGTTTTATAACTAAAATATTACAATAGTTATTTACAAGAAGTTATTTTACAAGTAAGAGAAATTGCACTTCTCTTGCACAAGTTCACGTAATGCCTAAACTTGTTCAAGGTCTTGAGAAAATACTTTTCTCTAGTGTTTTCAATCTAAAAGTTTTGCTACAATCGTTTCAATAATTCAGAAGATGAACTCAAATGTTATACAAAAAGACTGCTCAACTGAAGTTAGATAGATTATTAAGATTTTAGCATCGGATTAACAACTTTAGCTTTAGAAGTTAAAAATTAATAAACAAATTAAAAGTTCCATATTTCAATTTAATTTTTTACGAATAATAATTTTTTATTGTACTCACAATCAGGTTAGTAATCTCGCTGTTAATTAGTAGCTCCTATTATATGAATTAGTAACTCGAATTTTATGAACAGTATTTCCAGGAAAATATTCATCATTGTCACTAGAATAGTCACTATATTGTCAGGTTAGGACCCACAGTGAAGGTTACAGAATTGGAGGTTACTAAAAATTAATTAAAATTAAAAAAGGAAAATTTTAATTGACACCATTAAAGAGTTATTTTTTCACTCATATTTTCTCTTCAATAAAAAATTTTGCAAAACGCTATATGATAAATTAAATTCAATTGGCCATACTATTGAGATGAGCTCGTTGGTTAAATTGGTCAGAGATTATATTGTAATGTAAAGGCACTGTTATTTCGATTATATATATATATATATATATATATACATATAAGTGACCTATTTCTTTGTTTTAAAAATAGTTCTCTATGGCACTTAAATGTCCTTTTAAATTATTATTTTAGTAAAGCTTGCGTTACTATTTATTTATATATACGTTTATATATTGTACTCGCTTCGGAGGTACATATACTAAAATTGGAACGATACAGAGAAGATTAGCATGGACCCTGCGCAAGGATGACACGCAAAATCGTGAAGCGTTCCACATTTTTTAGGGTGCCACAGTAGCCGAGCGGTTAGAGGCGAGACCTGCGAAGCTAATATGAATTTTGGAACTGGGTTCGATTCCCGGTCTTAGGCCTTGGATGTTATTTGATGGTTAATAAAAGAAATTTACAGTAAAATATGTTTTCTAGTCGCCTCCGTCCACGACACCTAATTGGTAGTTGGACGTTAAGCCTGAAAAAATAGGCGGTTACTTTACTTTACATATATATTTTATATATATATTTTTTAAGGCGCGTTAACATCTGTGGTTTTTGGCGCCCGGAAGTTCTTCCAGCGCACTGCCTGTCTTCGGACAGACTACCTAATATTAATATCTACCTATAAACTATCTACACAACTATTTATGTCATTGTAATTATGACCATGTTCTACAGTTGAATATTTACTTAACTTGTATATTTGTCTAACATAAATAGAAGCTTATCATTTCTAAGACATTTTAGTGTATCGACAGGTAGATTATTCGCCTTAATATTAATATTTCTATTTTTAATATCTCGTAGTTTAAGAGAAAAAAATAAACATAATTTTTAAGTAGGCCAAATATCGTGGGTGTCAAGGAATACCAGCATCAGTAAAAAGCTGGAGGGGTTTTAACTAAACGATAGTAAGGTTGCTTTGATGTTTCAGTTGCGAAATAGCGTTTTTAGGAAAATAGTTTTTTTTTTTAAGAGAAATTTTGAGTTCTTGTGTGGGTGTGTGTGTGAGAAAACGGAAATGACCAACTACAGGAAGCTCTAATTTGATAAATTTCTTTGATCTTTATTTGGGTTGATTATTTATATTTAAATTTCTGTGCCGACTAACCATGGAAATTTTTTTAAAATGTTTAAAGTTTCCAATCTCTCCTCCTGCACTTCTGAAGGCAAACAGTGCATCACTTTAAATAGGCCATCGAGTCTAGACCATCCTCTTTACATAGCCTTAATAACGAAAGCTTTTTACAGCTTAACAAAAACTTGTCATTTCAAATTCTTTCCGAACCATGGTTCTCTGAACTTTGTTCTAGAACTTGCTGAAGTTTATGCCCAGCTCCTGTTCCAAATTCCAATTTATTACATTATCCCATTTCCAAAATTTGGTTAAAAAAAAAAGAAAAGTAAAATAGAGTACAATTAGGATGAAAAAACAAATGCCAGTTTTCAGTCGTGATACATTTATTCTGCTGAGCTTTCGACCTAGGGACTAGGTCATCTTCAGGGCTAGTTTACAAAGTAATACATTTACATTACAGGGTTGGTGTGTCTTCTGTCTTGTCTGTTCATGGACTGAGTGCGATCGGTCTGTGTGTGAAATGTGTTAGGTTGTGTGGAAGTCAGTGTTGCCAATTGCCAAGTATTTTGTAGTAAGTTTGCGTATATGTTGTTTAAATTGTTCGTGTCTGTTTTGAAATTTAAACTGTTTTCTGTCTTAGATATGTAGGTATGCTAGAAATGATATACATATAACCTAACACATATCACACACAAACCGATCACACTCAGTCCATGAACAGACAAGACAGAAGACACACCAACCCTGTAATGTAAAGTATTACTTTGTAAACTAGGTAAATAATTTTTGTAAATTTCGTTACATTATACATATTCATTTTAATAGAATTATTGTTATCAATCTGTAAATATGTTCCACAGCCCTGAAGATGTGCCCTAGTCCCTAGGTCGAAAGCTCGGCAGAATAAATGTATCACGACTGAAAACTGGCATTTATTTATTCACCCTATTGAAACTATGAATCAGTCACCAAAAATAATGAACAGCTATTACAAAATAGAGTACAATTATTAGGAAAATGATCAATCCTTTAATCCGTAAAGAAATGTTTGCAATGGGGATTAGGAGAACACCAGGTGGAGAGCAACGAATGTTTCTGAATCAGAGATAATTTTTAAGAGCAATCGAAGAAATGAGAGCAAATTGACGGATCAGAAAGGTTATTCTTTGCCTTCAAAAGATGCCTTTTTTGATTTCGTGGTAAAGAAATTGAAAAGGCCACAATCTCGTAACTAAAAGTCGATCTTTGTACTTATTTGTATACTCGTCCGGATCTTATGGCGGTAAAAGCATGATCCAATCAGAAGAGTTGAGTATTTAAAGAAATCAGAAGGAACCAACAGAAAATTTAATCGAGCAAAGTTAAAGAAGCTAAGATGGTTTGGCCTCGTTTTGCTGCGGTTGATCAGGGAGGTGAGGATGAGTGGTTTAAGAGGCGCTTTTTGTTACAACAGAAGAGAAGATAGTATTGGCCTATTGCTACAGGTCTAGCCTCCACAAAGTAAAACCTCAAATTGCTACAAAGAAGAGAGAGGTGGTACAATCATGGATGGATATTTGTTTTGAAAATGGTGTCAATAAGATGTTCAATAATATTTGGAATTCGTAAAGTATGAATTAACGGATAAAATCGCTGCTGCATTTAAAATAAATCAACCTAATTGGGCCAGAATACACGTATTCATTGCGGTGGACGAATGTGAGAGAGAGCTTTGTGATTTCTGATCTCCGCCATTACTTCCGGTCCAGTATCCAGTAAATTTAATTTACTAACAATTGATATTTCCAACAGAGAATAATTAATCTAGATTAATTTATTCTAATGAAACACAGATTTATGCCCCATATTGGGTAGAATATTTCCCCTGAGGTGTTAAATAAATCGTGACGTCACAGTTTAACCTCGAATAGAGGCCAAATTTTTATTGCAGCACAATTAATATCGCTCTAAATTGAATTTTGAGGAATTAAAAAAAAAAAAAATGTTCTCACCCACAATAGCTGGTTATTAGTTTGGAAGAGAAATAAAACTAGCAAGGGTAAGTAATAAATTACGTTCATTTCAGGAATGTCCAGAATGGGGCTATTTTATACGGGCTACAGAATGAGGCTAACTAATTAAATGTAAATTTATGCATTGCAAGTTGCTCGTTATTTTTCCTTTTTTAATCTCTTCTTTTTTTTTGGATTATTTTTTGGTGTGTTTAGAAATTAAATGCACCGTAGAGACCTTGTAATGTCTTTTAAAGAATGTGCGTACCTGGTGCAGTTATTAACGGCATTGAAATGATGACAAAATCTCGCGTTTTACGAGAAAGTTTTCTCTCAATATTTTAGTATTGTTACTGCCCTTAATAGGGTGCTGGTCTACCTCTTTTTCTGTCACTCCAAATCCTTACTTCAGGGGGAATGAAACATAAGGCAGCGCAATTTATACTAAAAGAAGTTGTTTTTTGCTCTCTAACAATCTGGAATGAACATTGTTTAATAAGTTGCTCAAAGAAGAAGTCAAGGTTCGAACGAGTACCTCAATAATGGATCTTAAAATGGTTAAGAGACATGATGTAGAAACTAACTCCTAATCATTCCAATTTAAGCTCCTAAAAAATCCCAAACTGAAACAAGTTCGAGTAATTCGATGAAATATGAAGACCAAGCTCTAGTTTCCTTCGATTCCAAGAGCTTAGTATAGGGTAAAGTCGGGTGAGATGGCCAACAGCCGAAATTTAACCGTAATATCGTCCGACGGCGCTGCGTGACCTCTCCAGTGATGAACCTTCATGTTTGACTACAGTAAGTTCATTTTGGTCTGCGTCTAAGCGTTATTAATTTTAATTAACTCAGAGAATAAAAACATTATCGTCTCAACACAAAATTTTATGATAGTTGCATATTGCGTGCTGCAGCGAATGTATTTCGAAATGATAGTGTCGTTTTTTACATATTAAGAAAGTACAGTATACATTAATGAATCCTAACTTCTAAAACTGTCAAAAAGTACGCGTTGAGTTATGTTTATCATGTTGGCCATCTCTCTCTAGCATTCGGGACAGATGGCCATCAAACAGCAGGGATAGATGGCCAATTATTTTTACTTTTTTTCTGTTATAGTTTGGCTCAGTTTCCAATTCACTGCAGAAAAATGCCAACCCAGCTTAAAAGACAGAACACTAACCGCAGAAATTATACTTAAGAAAATTTGAGATCTTATTAACCCCACACCCAAACTGTCGTCTCTGCAAGAAAAACGAGCCAAGTCTGTTGTCACTTTATTAACTTCTCTCGAGCACATCTGTTGTGTGAAAAACAGAGTTGCAAAGAAATCCAAACCAACAAGAAATACCATTCCCAAAGAGACAATTCTGAAAGAAAGGATTGTCCGAAAAAGAAAACGCTCACCTTCCACACAAGTTCCGATGAAGAGGACGAAACAGGAATCAAATTTCGACCATAAGTTCTTGCTACCAGGTCTACCAGTTCTGGTATCTGCTTGGACATTCTATATCGTATGTTGTGCGAGGAAACCCCGAGAAAACGCTCAGGTTTTGTGGTGATCTAATTCAAAACATTCCTGATACATTTTGATCCAAGATAATTCATCTGACTACACAGCTTGTGAAAAACAACACCATTACAATTCCGTTCTCGCCGGACATATTCCCAGAAGGACTGCAGTGATGCGAATTGTCTCAAGAGAAGCACCATTCTATTAAATATTCAGCCCTCATGAAATTATTGGTACTGTTTAAAAAGTTTCTATCTACATTTTCAATTATGTTTCTATCCTATCATAAAAGGATTGCGGCAGAATTGAAAAAACAGATAATTGCTTTCTTGTTCTTTAAACTACCTATTGTTGTCAATGTGGTGTAAAACATGATTACCGCATTATGTGGATGAACTCATGAGATCGTGTTTTGGTAGAGTAAATGACAATTTGGAAGAGTCTTGTCCATTTAGACTAAAACCCTCAGGAAAATATTTTTTTCTATTTGGAAAGTATATTTGTTTTCCTTGTACAGTTACATTTATTTTCTAAATTTAATTTTTCTTTTATATTTTATTACTGTACTGATTCATGAAATAACAATAACAGAAATTCCAATCTTTTCTTCAATGAAATTCCTTGCATTCTTCCAAACTACTGAAATACAACCAATGCACAGATAAAACAATTGTGCCCTCAGATATTTATATTATTGTTACATAAATTAAAATGACTGGAAGAAAGTGCATAAACCAAGTATGATGCACATATTTCTGATACAAGTTTATGTAGCTCATTACTTGTTCAAATTGTTTTACTTCTTTCATTTTATCGCTTTATTATTTTATATTTTGTACTTATTATTACTTTGTCCAACTTAATTACTACTTCGCTCAACTTCTTTAATACATAAAACCACGAAATTATAGCTCGGCATTTCTCGCTAATTGCGCTCTAAAATAAATTACTTTGTTTTAATTGTTCGATATAATACTATCTCTGTTTTAGTTTTATTGTTTCAGATCTACAAGTTTTTAAAAGTGAAATTACTTAAACAATGTGTAAATATAAGATACAACTATTAGAAAATAAAATTCCAATCTCCAGAAGTTTGAGCCTTATCGTATTTTTTTTTTATTTTTAAGACATTTAGTTTGCTTTGACATTTCGTTTTTCGACATATAAGAGAAATGAATGCGTAAAGATCTTAAAACTGCTTAAAAAAATGCTTGATTTCATTTAATTTGTGCTTATTTCACTCTTAACGTATCTTTTCATTCAATACTGGTTTATGTAAGTAAAAAAAAAAAAACCTGATAATCGATAATTTTGTTGATTATGCAATAGACCTTTATTCGTTCACAGACAAATTGATAAGGTAAAGGACAACAAAGATGGCTTTCAGTTAATATTGTATACGTGTATACAGAATGTTATCTGTATTGATGAAGATGGGGAGCCAGAGCCTGTACAGGACCTCCCCTTCAACTGTATTAAACCCCTGCTGATATTAACGAATTTATTTGTTTACGAACTTTTTACACTTTATCGATTTATACCAACGCTTTTCAACGAAGTAATTTCTGATCTTTTTAACTCGATTCTCATTATTTATTTTCTTTATTTGCGTTTTTAGTGAAGGAAGTGTTAAAATATGGAATTTGTGGGCTAAAATAATTCTTGGTTGGCTTCAAACCTTACTTCAACGTAATAATAATCATAATGATTGAATTGCTTTTGGTAGGAGGTCGGGTAAAGAGAGAATAGAGAATCTAGCTGAGGTAGTACATTCAATAAGGCTCCGGGCACCTACGACCACTGAAGTTGATGCGCTCTAGATAAAGAAAAATGGTTGTAATGTGATAGGAATCCCATCAGGATGTTTTTTCAGAAGTCTGAAGTGCGTGAAGTTTGCTGGAATTGTCTGGAATTACAGATGCGAAAGGTCTGTCATGCAAAAGCGCCTCTAAAACAAGTGAGAATAAAAGTTAAGACATTTCTTGGTTAATTGAAAATAGAGAAAAGAGGCAAATTTTAAGTGAAGACATGTTTGCCGGTAACTCTGTTATCTAAGAGGATACCCGAAACGAAGGAGAAAGGAAAGGCTGGCGTAGCACCAGCAAAGAGTAGAAGAGATGGATGGTTTGCTCCAATAACCCTGGACTTCATACTTCTCGACGGAAACCGGAAACGTAACAAAAAGGATGGTGGTGCCACGTCAGCACGAATGGTTTTAAATGTCAGGACGGCGCTCACCACAAAAAAAAGTCAAAGAAATAGGATCACGGATATTACTTCTTCGCAAACAAATTATTCCAACGTAATCTAATCTGGAATTGGGTCTCCTGTATGGAAGTACGTTAGAATACGCTCTTAGGCCTTCAGTGGACCCATTTTGATTTCCTTAGTAAATAGCTCACAAGAATTCAAGTAACTGTAGGGCAGAGACTTTGATTACCAGTGCTGTTCCGAGTTACAGGTGCAAAACGTTAGGAATCTTTATGAGCAAGAGATGGGGGCGGAGATTCCATCTTTGGCCATACTTCCTTCTAGCGGATTCGCAACTATTCACACGCTTACTGTAGAGGTAATGCCTGTAATCTGGGCAAGAAGGATGAAGTTTTTGCTAAGACTTGTTAGCCTTTTAAGGAAGATCCTAAGATTGCCTCAATCCCGCTATACTTCTCCATTTGAGAAACTTTATTAAAACAATAAGATAATTATAGTGAAGGAACGACAATGAATTATTTCTATAAGTTTTTGTTAAAGCTAACTTTTCTTTTTATGAAAGGAAACGCTGTGTTTACAATATTGGCGATTTGAATCTATTCCAGATATATCCTAGCCAAATGCGGGTACCTGCGGCTGAATACGAGAACGGTGATTGCAAAATGAAACAATTGCGATAACTGCGTGTTTATCTTAATCTATCAGTTGTCTAAAGCATTCTCCTATTTGTTGAGAAAAAAAGAGTTCAATGAAACTAAAGTTATTAAAAATGAAGAAAGACATATGCGATTAAATGTTAATTTGTAAAAACAGATCAATTTTTACGATAAATTTCAACGTTTTGTATCCGCATTTAAGATAGGATGAGTTTGCTTTCCGACTTTACAACAGAGATGTCCTAACACTAATGTTGTATAAGAAATACGCGATGCCTATTACTGGATAAACTTTCAGAGACCTACATCCGTCGAAGCTCAAATTAAGTAAGGATATATTTTATGGTTCATTGCATTTATTATATTCAACAAACGTCAGAAAACAAGCCTTTCTGATAAAAATGCATTTTTTCGGAAGATAACTGAGCACATTATAAGAAAAATAAAACGAATTTCGAACTTTGTAAAATGTTTGCGGTCGCGACGACGTATTCTCGGGCTGTCTGAATAATAAGGAGTGATTATACAGGGTGGCCAGCGTTAAAAGCTCCACCCACTTCTTTTTTTAACGGCGGGAAATTTCGAAAACATAAAAAACACGTATTTAATCATTTTTAGTCTAGTTTATTTTCAGTGATTGGCCCAGTTTTTTTAAACCCCAATATCCCGCGATACAGCATCAAACTTTTTTATTTTTCAAATGGAACGTATAGAATCAAATTCAGCAAGTGTAGTATGAAATGGAAATCAAAATTTAAATCGAATTAATTTCTCCAGACTGGTTAATCTACCTGTGAGGTTTGATGGAAGTCTGAAACCGGTCAGGGGTACCAACATAAACAAGCGAAATATGACGAATAAAATCATTCTATCCTGCACTGTGGTCCTAATCTCATTCACACAGAGTTTATCGCAGAGCCACCCTTCTGGAGACTGTTCTCTCTTTACAGATAACACTTTAGAAAGTATACCTCTAGGTGTATATTTTTTTAAAAAACCTTCTCAAGAATGCAATAAACTTATTTCTCTTTTCAATTTGAAGTAATCCAGAGGATTAGAGTGCAGATAAAGGTTATTTAGTTTGGTAATTATTTAGAGATTATTTCTTGAATCCACAAAAACTAAAATGGTACATCACATTTAGAAGACCATGTTCTTTTTACTTATTTATAACCGATAAAAAAAAATGTTGCGTCACATCCGTTGTATGAAACATTTTTCTCCACAATGAAGCGGCAGCTTGAAGATTTTCGAATCTTGTAGGGATTCATATCAATGTTCGCTCACTAGAAATGGTGTACTTTAGCTCCCTTCTCAGGATTGTTGGTGTGATTGCCAAGTACCCTGTTTAACAGTAGGAGATACTCGTATATGCTAACTTTGTATGTATTTGGGAAGGTATTACTGCTAGTGAGTTTGTACATCAGTTAGCCTAAATATATACTACCTCTGTGTTGCTCACTATCGCACAGGTAGTTCTCGTTGTTTGGTTAGGATATCAACCGAGGAAGAGCTTGCATCTTGTAGAAGTAGAGGTAGCAAATATTTGCATTCTGGAAGATACTTGCTCAGAATGTATTCAACGAATCAAAAAAGAAAAACATTTTCAAATCTATCCCGGGTTCGTATACAATTTAATGACCTTAAGCCATAAATAACACTAATAAAAAATGATTAATGAGGAAATTATATTCGATTAAATGTTTTGTAATATTTTGATAAAAATAAAACTTAAAATCAATTAGATTTGCCCTTGAACAGTTTTGAACATGCGGGCCGTTCAGATAAAGCTAACTTCAAGGCACTTTCAATCATCGGCTAGCTTCTCTTTGTTCTATTGCATAGCCTATTACGGATATTTGTAGAGATCTCTCTATTTCTCTCTAGAATCTTTCTATTTTTTGAAGAATTTTATTTTTTTAATATATTTCATCCTTTTTTAGATATAAGTATGTAATATAACGATAAGTACTTACTAGAAAATAGTAAGTATTTAATTTCATTCATTTCTATAAGTTCTGCCGCTCCTAAGCACTTTCTAGAACAGTGATGGCGAACCTTTTTGAGACGTGGGTCAAATTTTGTTCATTTTTTTTTGTTTTTTAGTACATAGCTCTTGGGTCACTAATGCCCATTTGCACAAGAGTTAAGTTTAAAAATTTTAAACTGAATATTTTCAAAACTAAACATCTTTAAAATTCAGTTGGCTTAACGGCGTAAAACGGGTATCGACGATACAAGTGCTATGGAAGTCTCTTTTTACAAAAGTGTGTTTTATCTGAAGAAAAATCTAAATATGGTTATTTGCTTTGGGTTGTCGATTTTTTTTAACAAACAATTTATGAGTAAAATTATTATTTGATATTTTGTAAACACTTTTGCTTTATTTCAAATACTACAAAAGCATTTGTCATCATTTGCGTTTTAGAACTGTAATGATCAAACTAAAGGTTATAGGATAGCATTTAAATTGCTTTTGTGTCAATGCGTGATTGAAAAAGATACAGATAGAATATAAATTATCCACAAACAATTAGAAAATCTAAATCAACCCGCGTAAACAAACAAATGTGGGCCAGTGGAAAAGCTTGCGCGGGTCAGTGTCTGACCCGCGGGTCATAGGTTCGCCATCACTGTTCTAGAGTATCTGCGATACAGTACGATTAAACAAAAAAAACAAAAAAATTATAATTAAATAAAAGAAATTATGAAAACTATAAAAATGCCTACATAAAGCATTCGAATAAAAAATTATTGAAAGGATCTTAAATTAAAATACCAAAGCTTTCTGAAAGAACGTTGTATATTCTTTTGGCATTTTTGAGTTATGCTGTTCACACAACACACGCCACACAAACCTATCTGAACAGATAAGACACGATGGTCAACTGACACGTGGAAATAATATAGGTTAGCACCCGTTGGAATTGAACGAAATAAGATGGCAGAGATGGTTTGGAATTTCAAGCTTTTTTTTGTTTTCCTTTCTTGAAAATCTACGGAGATATTTCTGAAGGATGAATTTCCTAATGGAAACTGAAAAGAAGAATAGAGGGCTGCTTCAAGAGGAAGAGTGAATTCTATTACGAAGAACCGGAAACTGCTAAACTTTAAGACTGCCGCAGGTTTTGACTCATTGAGGAAGAAATCACTTTTGTACATAGATTTCACATAAATAGACAACCAGATTTCCAACATATCCGTTGAAATTGAGACCAACTGACCCTACCTGTCCACTATTGACGTGACATAGTAAGCCTAGTAATGATTATATGTTCAAGCGGGGCTAAACATACTGTACCACCAATTAGGTATCGTGGACGTGATGTAAAAGGAACTTGGTGCAACATGTACTGGACAAGTGAACACGATTGGCCAAACAGAAAATTGCTTTTATATCCAACAATTCGCCATTTTTTTTTTATTAAGTTTAATAAAAAAAGTTTATTTAAGTTTAAGTTTATTAAGTTTAATAAAAAAAATGCGTAATAATTTTAATCAATTGAATTACAATAGAATGCAATTTACGTCATACATTATGTGATATGTGTTGTGATTATTTTTAATCAACTTCCTTACAACAGAGGAGCGTGGTACGTATACTTACCACACAGACCAATTCGTGAAAACATTTTTTCGCGCACATGAAACTCGAAAACGAATACATTCGTGAAAACTGAAGTAGTTTTAGAATAAGTGAAAATTCTCGTTCGGTAGCCAAATAGTTTACAAGATCTGGTCATCACATCACTATAAAACAGATCAATAGTTTGCCTTTAAAATCAGTTTGGTTACTGCTAACATGCATATTCAATTAATACAAGTTTTCCGGCAAGTTTTTAGGGTTTAGTTGGTTTCTCTATACCACGCAGATTTATGAGAAAAACAATGACGTCATGAATGTTGCGTAATGTGCTATTGCTAGGCGATCTTTGTTGTTCAAATAATGGTTTTACATTGTACTAGCTTGACATGTGAAATGTTATTGTAGTGGTAAAAAAGACTGGGTACGTTGTTTGATGATGTGGGTCTAACAGATCTCTCTGGCTGAACGTCGTTCAACGGTATTGATTGGGTGTTGTGCAGTACTGTGATGTGGCTCACTGTGAGTAAAAGTGGCTTTGTGCAATATAAGGTTATGTAAGGAAGCTTAAGCTCCGCCTCCGCATTTGAGTGCAGCGGTATGGAGCGGTCGCCTGTTCGAGTAAACATCTAGTTCTCCCCTCGCTGAGGAGGACTACGCCCAATACGCACAATTCTTCTTAATATCCTACACCATCACTAGCCATTCTAGATCCCCCATAGCATTCTACACATCTCTTTCTCTCATCCTCCAGGATTCTCCAGTGTTTGCATTGACAGCATCCACCCGCTTTACCCGGCTAGAAGCCTTTTCTATGCTCATTCATTCAACAACACACACACACACACACTCTTCGTATTCCATTCACTGGAATCTAGTTAGCACATCACAATGCGAACTCTAGCATTCTTCTACGTCTACATTACGCAATACATCAATACATCTCCTTGCTAACTGCCCCTGTTAACAATAACACGTGTACATTGACGCTACATTATTGCGTTGGAAGCAGAACACTGTTCTGCAAGACACACTCGACTTTCTTATGATGTAATTTTATTTGATAAAGGTTTATCTCCTTCATAAGAAAGTTGGTGGTGGGAATAATGGATTGTGATGCAGTGCGAGAAGAGAATATAACGGACTAGGTCATGAGATATGCAGTTCGGAACGGATTGGCATCTTGGGTAAACATTAAACAGCATTAGTTAAACAAAAGTAAAGACAGTAAACTTTTTTATTGGCTTGTTTTTTGGCGTTGGCTTTCGCCATACAGCCAGCATCGTCTAGGTGCTTATCACTAGAATATCACTCACTCTCCATTCTTACCTACAAATACATTCGCTTCACACATTCATCCCTCTACTATATAAAACTATTTACATAAACTACAGCTAATGGATGGACCATGGTTTAAGGGAACTGTCACTAATAAATGGGTTGTTGCGGCAATAAGCAGGCCGAGATGATCTGCGGTGTGCGGATCGTATCTTCACAGGATCAACAAAAGGTCCTCTCCTCTTAGCGTAGATTGCAATGAGGACGATTTCAAACATATAATAATGATATGTCCACGTTATGTGGTAGAAAGGAAACGAATGTTTGACGACAGAATACAGGTATTTAGATGCACCATTTCGCTACGAAGACATAATATTCTCTACCAACATCTATGTGCTTAAATCTATAGCATAGCTAGCAAGTTATAACCGATTAGAATGAATGCAAGAAAATGATTAGAGAAAAATTACGTGATTTTAATTTCTGTTAAGCTATAAGGATGGCAGGAATATAGAGACAGTAAATTTAAAACTGAATTTAGATTTTTCTGAAGATGCAAGTTTTTAATAAAAAATTTTGTAATAGTCATTTCAAATACCTAGCCAATCGACTTCAATCAGGTGTTTGTATAATATAAGGCTCGCAATAAGTGCATAAACCGATTGCGCTCAAATATTTCAACATTAACCCAATTTTCTGTGGTGCAGTTTTAGAGGACGCAACAGTTGAAGGATAAAACGTAAGGAGCCTTTCTTTAAAGGTTGGACAACTTTTTTTTTAGCTCGAATAAAAAAAAATCTAATCTAAATTTCAAATTAATATGTAATAATTTAAGAAATTAGTTGGTAATTATAAAATATTTAAAATAATTACATTTAAATTTTAATTATATATTTTTTATATTTATTTTTTTAAGTTGTAATTTAATTTTGAAGTTTTAATTCCTAAGAACCGTGATATTGTGAAGTATCTAGGATTCTGTATAGACAAATACTTGGCCAGGAACCCACAACCAATTTAATAAAGGATTACTCACTTCTCAAGCGAATGCTGGACTAACGCTCGAATCTAGAGCCCTTAACAATAAAGTATCCCTACACAATCTAAAGTTAAAATCAATTTGGATTAAGAACTCTATTGATAAGGGGCCATCCAAGCGTTCCAAAATCTATCTCCTCCAATCCTTTCAGTAACTAAAAAAAAACCTCCGTTGTACGTATAACTAATCCTCTTTTTTTTAAAAAAATGTATCCAACATGAAATCCATTCTTATCTATGTTAGCGATCTCATTCACCAATGACCTAATCCAGACACGTTACCGCAAATTGCAACACTTTTTTTTGCACATCAGAGCAATCCATTAATCCACTTTACTCCTTCATCAATTCCAGATAATCTCTAGTATCAACGACTAAGGCTGGAAACATAGTGGAGCGGCGAGCAAAGCGGCGATGATAGCGAAGAGCAAAGCGGCGAAATCAAACAGAAGTTAATATAGGGGACCGCGCATAGTGGCGAGCAAAGCGAAGATAGAGCAACTCTATCTATTTCTAGTGTTTGTTTTCGCCGCTTTGCTCTTCGCTATCATCGCCGCTTTGCTCGCCGCTCCACTATGTTTCCAGCCTAAGGCGACATTCGCCTTGCGATCTCTTTGTAAAGTTTTATATGCAAAATAGTGTAGTGTTAACTGAAATAGTGTGGAGGTAACCTTGTGGTGCTTTCTCCTTCGCCGTTATTTTGTGTTCATACTATTTGCTATTTCCGCCAGCGAAGCAATTAGCAATATACAGGGTGACCAGAGTTATATGCTCCACCCACTTTTTTTTTTAAACGGCGGGAAATTTCGAAAAAATAAAAAACACGTATTTACTCGTAATCATTTTTAGTCTAGTTTATTTTTAGAGATCGGCCCATTTTTTTTAAACCCCTGTATCTCGAGATACATCATCCAACTTATGTTTTTCAAATAGAACGTTTTATTTTTTGTTGCATATTTTTGTAGTATTTGAGCTCCTAAAAACAACAAAAAAAAATTTTTTGAAATCGGTTAGGTTTTTCAAAAGTTATGGTAATTTAAAATATGAAAAACAAATTTCAGTTTACTGTCAAAATTACGTTATTTTTTTTTAAAGAATCTGTTCAAACTGGGCACAATCAACGGATAGGTAAGCCAAAACTCTGGACTCCCACGTTTTGCTTGTAGCAGCACTTATGGTGGCGAAGTCAAGATCTAGGCAGGCTAGAGTTATTCGACGTTTCAGATCATCGACTGAAGCCTCGGGATTAAGGTTACTGTAGACTTTATTTTGTAGATATCCCCACAAAAAAATAGTCCATTTGGGTTAAATTTGGAGATCGAGGTGGCCATTGGATGAAAAAATGAGTCCCTAAGCACTTTTCATGGAAATTTCTGTCCAGGTAACTTCGAACCACTCTCGCATTATGTGCCGGGCAACCATCTTGTTGAAAATACTTATCTAGCCGACGTTGTAGATGAACATCTTCAAGCAGAACTGGCAAAATGTCTCTTAAAAAATAGTTGGATACCTTTCTCCAGTTAAGTTCTCTCTGTAAAAGTATGGGCCGATTAGTTGATTTCCTAAAACTCCACACCAAACGTTTGTAGAAAAAAACAACCTGAACGTCGAATAACTCTAGCCTGTCTAGATCTTGACTTCGCCACCATAAGTGCTGCTACAAGCAAAGCGTGGGAGTCCAGAGTTTTGGCTTGCCTTTCCGTTGATTGTGCCCAGTTTGAACAGATTCTTTAAAAAAAATAACGTAATTTTGATAGTAAACTGAAATTTGTTTTTCATATTTTAAATTACCATAACTTTTGAAAAACCTAACCGATTTCAAAGAATTTTTTTTTTATGAGCTCAAATACTATAAAAATATGCAAAAAAATATATAACGTTCCATTTGAAAAACAAAAGTTGGATGCTGTATCTCGAGATATAATGGTTTAAAAAAAATGTGTCAATCACTGAAAATAAACTAGACTAAAAATGATTAAATACGTGTTTTCTATTTTTTCGAAATTTCCCGCTGTTTAAAAAAAAAGTGTGTGGAGCTTATAACTCCGGTCACCCTGTATAAGGAACAAATAAATTTTAAAAAATAATAATAAAAAAACAGAAATCCATCAAGCCCATGTATAAGTACGCTACAATATGGTTCCTAGCTTATCTCTATGTATTCATCAAGATGCAGTCTCTGCAATGGGTCAACGAAATGGAGCAGTCCCATAAATAAATAAAAAACAAACAACGATGCGCGTAAAAGAATGAATCCAGGACACAGGAAGCTAAAACAGTAATTAATCCAACAATTTGTAAGTAAATTTTGTTGTCTGAAAACCAAATATAAAAAAAAACCAAAAGGAATGTAACAAAAGAACTTTAAGGAGAAAGGGAGCAAATAATTTGTTAATTGAGATATTTAGAGGGGATAGTATTGTGCTGTATTAAGTGTTCAAAATATGCGCATAAATAAGGTTTGTTAAAAAAGTTTTAACCTCATTTTTTTTCTTTAACATTTTACGAAAAAAGTTATTATAATAAAAATTTACAGAGTTCATTGAACTCCATATCCGTTGAAATCCTATCAGGCTGGGATTGCCACATCCTTTAATATTAACATCTCTTAAAATAAATTTTAATCTTTCGCTTCAAAACCAGTATTTCTCTTAACACACTGCCGACCACTCGGGAAAATCACACCGTTCTGTAAAATGTCAGTGCACGACCGATCGGGGAAATCTCTCCGTTTGACAATGCAATGCAATGGAGTACTGAATACATGGGTTTAAGTATATTAAGTACTTATATATTTTGATGGCCGCTTCTCTTCGTTGATCGCTATATATTATCACTATATTTTTTTAAATAATAGAGAGTATAAGAATTAGGGAGATGAGAAAGAAAGAGATATTGCTAAAAATAATGCTGATAAACAGTTCATGAAATTTTCACAAAAAATGTACGCCATATTGGATTACAGTTGATAGCATAGTCATCTATAATTCTAGTCTTACAATTTTTGTATTGAGCATAACATCCTCTTATTGCTACACGAACTCTAAAAACACACATCAACCACTTACAGGACTGGCTTTTCAAATGGAGAATCAAAACCAATGTTACGAAGTCAAAAGTTTATAGTATTTACTCTCAGACGGAAAATCCTACCTCCTATCATCTTGAACCAAACTCCTATACCAGCTGTGGACAAGGTACGCTACCTTGGACTGCACCTAGGACAAACGGTTGACATGGAATCCCCATACTAGACTGAAAAGACAAGAAACTAACCAACGCTACAAAACTTCTCGCCAGACTACTTGACAAACGTTCGAAACTTAACCTACAGAACAAAAGACTCTTATATCTACTGTTACTGCGACCTATTTGGTCATACGGCATTGAAGTATGGGGATCGACTAAGCGTTCCAACTCACTACGCCTCCAGGCATTACAGTCAAAAATACTTCGAAAACTTCTTAACGCTCCGTTCTATGTATCTAACCTCACTATCCATAATGACCTCAAAATTCCTTTCATTACAGATCTTGCTAACACTCGTTTCTTCAAATTTCATTCCTCTACAGCAGCTCATCCTAACCCTCTCATAGAACACCTATCTTCCTCCACATTACCAGGTAATCCTCTAAGGAGATTGAAGAGAAGATGGCCTCGTGATCTCTTATCATGTTAAAGCACGTTACAGGAGTGGCACCACTGGGTGCCTTCTCCAATCATGATTTCCTGTTATTTCTTTTCTCTTTCACCATATTTGCTTGTTGCAACAACTGTTGCAGTGGTAAATTGCAATAAAAGATTAAAAAAAAAAAAAGAAAAACAAAAAGAGCAAACAACTCATATCTATTTTGTAATATAATGAAAGACTTTAATAAAATGTCCCAGGAAATTGAAGATGCTTCTAATGAATTTCATCTTGATACAGCATCAGAATGTTCAGAAGACAATTTTGATATCCATGATGGGGTCATTATCAAACCAGGAAATAGAGATCTACTCGTAGAAAAATTTCAAGCGATTCAGAGGGTAATTTGGAAGATTCAGACAATGATTCAACTGTATTCAGTTGCGTACGGTCGGCAATGTGTTAAAGCACAGTGTCCAAATTGCATCAATTTTTTCCCCCCTGAAAACGTCTTGGAAAAAAACGAGCAATCTCACGGAGAAGTGGATGAATCAATTAACCTTTTTTGCTTTAACTAAGACCACTGTATTGTTGAATGGATGGTTTTTTTAGTCTGTACATTTTCGATTATATAGTTTATGTAACTGGGGTAAATTCGTGTCTTAATTTGGGGGATCTTAAATAGTAAGTTTTAGAACAATGCAAACCAGGAGTATCGGTTATATTTAACCTGTTTTACAGACTTTTTATTGTTCAACAAAACCAACTTATTGCTAACCAGGTTTTCGTCAAAAGTTTTTGTGGCAAAATTGGCAGCTGTTCTTTATTAATCTGGACAAGGGCTTTGAAAAATACCATTTGTTTTTAATCGCTGTCTCTATTGATGGCGGCAAGATAGATCTTGCATTCTTTATTAAATTAAATTATTTATTAAATTATAAAACAGAAGTATCGATTTATTCACTTAGAAGGGACGTCTAATCCGACGTCTAATTATTAAACAAAAAATGAAGGAAGTCATTGCTGCAGTTTAAATGAAACCTTATTAAAGACTTCTTTAGCCTGTTTAATTTAAAACTCTTTGCTTAATTGAAAAAAAGTTTTATTTTTAAGAACAGTTACACAAATTGCATTACATTGATATAAATCTTCTTAACAAAAACTTACAGTTTAAAAAATGAAGCGTAAGGGTTGATTAAACGACAAAAGGTACACAAATCAGTGAGTACCTATACCAAGTAATCAATTCCTAAAAACAACATGTTCAAAACATAAATTGGGGAAACAAAGACAGATAATTTTGAACACTTACAGTCGATTAAAAAGAACACATGAAACAGTTTTAGAAATCAGTTCTAAAAAAATGGGGAAACCAAGTGTGCAAACATTACTTGTAGAAGATTTAAAAGGAAAGATCATAGAATTCATCAAAGAGGTTTAGAAATCAATTTGAATACTTTTTGTAGTGATCAAAATTAAAGAATTAACCAACACGGAACGTAGTCAAGATGAAGCAATAATAAAAATTTGTAAGTAATAATTAAATGATAACATGCTGTTTTCATGCAAGAATAATTAAGATATAATTGAAATTTAAAATATGTAATTGATGATAAAGTCTTACCTTGTTTAAGGAATATCCAAGTCCATCAGCATCTCAGTAGATCGCCAGTCCAATAAGCACTTGACACTTTTTAAAATAATTCACAACACTATTCGCACTAAAACTGTATATCACGCACTAAGTTTAACTTAAACACAATTTATAAACCTGAACTACACTTTAACACGCACTAATATTCACTTAAAAAATCACATTAATAAAGAGACACGACTAACTAGTTAAAGATGGCCGCCGGTAACTGGCCAGGTGGATCAGCTGATAAATTGAGGTTATCTAAACTGAGTAACCAGCTATTTTATTTATTTTCTATCAAAATCTACAAAAATAAAATGTAATTAGTGATTTTTTATCACAAAAATTTTAGAAACTTTTTAGTGTTTAAATCAGAATTGACTTATTTTGTAATTGTGTCTTCTTTGATATTTTTAAGTCGACTTTAAAATATATCGATAAAATAAAATTCCAAATTCGCTAATTATATTTTATTTGTGTTCATTGTGATTGAGTGTAAATTTTTTTAAAAAAAATTGGTCACAGAGTACTGTGCTTAGATAACCTTAATTTACCAGCTGATCTCTTGCCTTTTTTTTTTATTTAAAGAAAATTTTGGAATTTTATCTTTTGTAGAAAAAGAGATAAAAATTGACAAAGTTGGGTGTATTTCAACGTTTCACTTTTTCAGGCACCTTTTTTGACGATCAACCCTTATACAACTGTCCTACTGGAACAGTTTTAATGACATGGTAATGCAATCGGCCAGAGTCTTGCAAGAAGTTCATGAACAACAATATAACTAAAAAAGAAAACTGCTAGACAATAATAAACTATCTAACTTATTTACAGAAATTTAGGGAGAAGTAGTTACTTGACTAACATAAAGAGTAAATAAAAACGGTCTGATAGAACAAGTACTGCATAGAAAAATGCAGTATTAATTGTGGGAAATAGGAGACAATTAGTAATTAAATTCTCTTATTCTGAAACATAGAGCACTGATTGTAAAATTGTCTATCCTTTACAGGCAGATCAATTTAATATGGATCCGGACTGAGAGTGGGGGCTGATTGTTGGGGTTTAATCTGGATTCTTTGAGGACCACATTGCCAGAAAATGGACGCTCTGCAATCCAGGCTTATAATTCGAATTCAGCAAATTGCCTCGAACTTTCAAGATTGCTTTCTTTAAAACGAACTACAGTTCAAGTAATCCGCACTAGATTTGTAGATTGTAGATTGTATTAAAAGGGCGGTTCCACCAAAAAGGGGAAGGAACGCAGGCAATCCAAAATGCCCATTGTTCCCCGCCCACTCCTCATCTCATAAGAGATACCGGGACTTTAGAACAACAGATCCGGCTAAAGGTTGCCAGATGCTAAAATAATAAACTAATAAAGTAGTGACAGGACACTAGGGAGCATGGCGACTCAATCGCCCAGTGCACTGAATAAACCTAGAAAGTTCGTTAAGATTACCAGATGCCACAATCTCCGGTAAGGAGACCTTCCGAAGACGAGAAATCTAGTTTTAGAATAAACGGGGCACACCTCTACAAAGTGCCGCACAGTCGCATTGGACTCACTACAGCCGGCGCAGTTTGGCGACTGGTTAAGGCCGCATTTGAAAAGATGATACGCTAAATTCGCATGTCTATTCAACACCTGAACCAACTGGCAGATCCGGGACCTGCTAAAACCAACTATAGCCGTTTTTGACAGGCTAAGAAGAATTTCTTTAGCCTGACGGCAGTCAGCTCGGGATCTCCACTATAATCCGCCCTATAATCAAGTCCCATTGTAAAGCTCGTGGAAATTTCCCTTCTTTTCTAAACTTCGAATTATTGCCATTAGAAGTCACTTTTTTTTCAAATCTCACTGAAAACGAATGTTACACTCATTGTAACGAGAAAACTCTGCCTGGAGGTTGGCAGTACATTGAAACAAAAAACAACTCCGGGCGCCAATAATCTTAGATGTTGACGTGACTTACATTAAAACGAAATATATATATGACTGGACTATTAAGTCCAGTTTCTAGTATACTGCCTTGTATTGTAGTCTGGCGTATTGAAGTAATGTAATTCAGTCTGTGATAGTGCTGCACGAGACCGAGACGAGGCGAGACTTTATGCAGTCTCGATCTCGGTCTCGGTCGCTCAAATCTCGGTCTCGGTCTCGGTTTTTTTGAATTTTTGTTTAAGTATTAAAAGTAGTTTGCTATTAATAATCTTTTCAAAAAATGTGTTTTCTAATAATTATTTTAATTTACATATTGGTAATGAAAATGTGTGTAAAAGAAGACAACTACTTACACTTCAATGCATCATATGTTACTATTACTGTTATATATCTTTATAATTTCAAAAAGATGTCAAAAACGCGCCAAATGAAAGACCAAAATAACATATCTGCCTCCTATATCAAGTCTATTTGTGAAATAAAAAATACACCTCCCAACAAACTTCCCGCTCCATTAGTTATGGCTGTTGGTGAAGATAAAGAATCTGATGATTCACCTTTTGACGACGACGACGACTGCATCAATATTTTTGCACCATTTGCTCAAAAATCAGCAAATATCACCGAAGCATGGAAGACAGAAATAATTAATACTATACCAAATTAGACCAAGCACCAGTTGACGTTGACATTTTAGAATGGTAGAAAACACTTGAGAATTCCTTCAAAAATTTGTCTAGAATGGCGAAAGATATTTTTAGTATCTGTGCAACTTCAGTGCCATCGGAAAGATTATTTTCGCTAGCTGCGATGATAATGACCAATAGAAGATCTTCTTTAACTTCTGACTCAGTAAATGCTCTTTTATGAATCAATGCTTGGGCAAAGAGTATCTTATAAACGAAAATTTGTGGCAATATTTTTTAGATGCATAGATAATCTTTTTTTTCAAATTCACTAATTCTAAAATTCTAAAATATAATTCAAATAATATCTAAGTTCAAAGTATTAGATTATTAATAGTGAAATTTATGAAATTGAATGAATGAATGATATGAATAGTAAATTTAGTGAATTTATGTAAAAATTAGGTAATTCGAAGGGGGCGCTACGGTAGCCGAGCGGTGCGAGACCTGCGAAGCTAATGTGCATTGTGGTACTGGGTTCGATTCCCCGGTCTTAGGCCTTGGATTTTATTTAATGGTTAGTAGAAGAAATTTACAGTAAAGTATGTTTGCTAGTCGCCTCCGTCCGCGACACCTAATTGGTAGTTGGACGTAAAGCCCCGCCTGAAAAAATAGGCGATTACTTTACTTTGCTTACTTTACTTATGTAATTCGAAGTCAAATAGATGTAGTAATATTGAACATATATAATAAAATCGTATCTTTTAATAATTAATTCAATACCCGTAATGATTATTTATTAATAAAGAACACAATTTTATAATTTTGTAGCTAAAAATTAATATTTGAAAAACCGAGACGAGACCGAGATTTCTCGACGAGATATATATCATGTCTCGATCTCGGTCTCGGTCTCGGTTGCTCAAGTCTCGTCTCGGTCTCGGTACCGAGATTTGTCTCGTTTCTCGTGCAGCACTAGTCTGTGACAGAAGCTTATTTGAAGGAAGTCAAATCCTTTGACACCAAACTAAATGAATCAACCTCTGATTATGGATAAAAATCCAAAACTGACCAGAAATGAGAGAAATGTACAAATTTATAATAATATATTTCATCTTGTTCAAGAATTGAGATATCAAAAAACCAATTAATTTTATTGTTTTTTTTTATTTGAGTTAAAAATTGTTTTATTACCTTTTAAAGAATCAATAAAATATTAAAATAATAACAGAGACCACTTATTGTAAAACAAATATTTGTTCTCCAAAATATGTGTGTAATTTTAATAAAATAAATATTAAAAAAAAAATACTAAAATTTGACATGAAGTGACAATTACATATTGTGTTATAATACGATGTGACCTCTATATAACGTTTATATGAAAAACAACCTAATCGCAAGCCCACATCACCTTTATAGTTTATACAATAATACCGCTGTATATGAGCATTATTTAGTTATATTTGCGATGATAATAAAAGTAAATATATTTTGCAACTATCCTAACATAGGCAGTCACTAATCTAGAGGATTATCTGTGCACACGGTTGAAGCTTGTTGTCTGCACAGAAATTGTTGACTATAACAAACATCGCACTAATACGAGGGTCGTTTGAAAAGTCCGTGCAAAGTCAGAGAGATAGCACTACTGGCGCGTATCGAGGTTATGTTTAGTTAGTAGCATCTCTTGGAAGAACACACACCAAGTTTCAGCCAGATCGGTCTATTTCTTTGTGTTTGGCATTCGTTTGAATCGAGGAAGTCGAGTGATTTTCAAAAAATGGACGAAAAAGAATTTCGTGTGTTGATTAAACACTACTTTATGAAAGGAAAAACGCCTCAGGAGACTAAAGAGAAGCTTGATAAACATTATGGTGACTCTGCACCTTTGATTAGAACAGTTTATTAGTGGTTTCAAAATTTTCGGAGTGGCCATATGGGTTCAAGTGACGCTGAACGTTCTGGACGCCCTGTTGAGGTTACTACTCCAGAAATCATTGATAAAATCCATGATATGGTGATGGATGACAGTAGAGTGAAGGTGCGTGAGATTGCTAGTGCTGTGGGCATCTCGAATGAACGGGTACATAATATTTTGCATCAACATTTGGACATGACAAAGCTATCCGCAAGATGGGTGCCGCGATTGCTCACGTTTGACCAAAAACGAAATCGTGTGAAGTGTTGCAAGGACGGTTTGCAGCTGTTCCAGAAGAATCCGCATGACTTTAAGCGTCGTTTCGTCACTGTGGATGAAACATGGATACATCACTACACTCCTGAGAACAAAGAACAATCTAAACAATGGGTTACCAAGGGGGAATCTGCGCCAAAAAAGGCGAAGACCGTTCCTTCGGCCGGAAAGATTATGGCGACTGTCTTTTGGGATTCGCAAGGAATAATCCTCATCAATTATCTGGAAAAGAGTAAAACTATTACAGGTACATATTATTCATCGTTATTGGACCGTTTGAAACCGAGCTGCAAGAAAAACGCCCACGATTGGCCCACAAAAAAGTCCTTTTCCATCACGACAACGCACCAGCTCACACCTCAGCAGTTGTGGTCGCAAAATTAATGGAAATAGGGTTCCAACTCGTTTCACATCCCCCCTATTCTCCAGACTTGGCTCCCTCGGACGAGGAGGTGATTGCAGAAACGAATGGCTATTTTTCAGACTTGGACAAATCCTATAATTCGGAAGGGATCAACAAACTAGAGCAGCGTTGGACGAAGTGTATAAGCCTAAAAGGAGACTATGTTGAAAAATAAAAAAGGTTTACCCCAAAAAATTAAGTAGTTTTTATTTTTGCACGGACTTTTCAAACGACCCTCGTATAACGCCAAATATAAAGCAATACAAAACAAAAACAGGAAATGATAGATCTTTCGCAACACAAATCATTACCAATCGAACTTCCTTCTTTTAAAGCGAACATTCATATATATTCCTTTTGGAAAATACTAGTAAAGAAATGTAATATTCGCGGATTTCCCGCCGAGAGCCGTATTACAAATGGTTTGTTGTTAGTTTGCCCATTTTTAGATTTGAATTAAATGAATTTTATTTCTCCCTGCTACATTTAAATGAACATACTTTTTTACCCCGAGATATTTATTAATTTAGTCAAATCAGATTTAAGCGGATTCTCTAAACAAGTTCAAAAATATGATTAATTAGTTGAAGGGAAATTTCGTTACGCGTAAATTTGAGTGTTTGAAATCTGATAAACACTTTTTTTTCTTTTTTAATCTCCTTCATTCGTGGCTGTAAAGATTCTGTTATAACCAACAGCTTAGGCAAAACTCGCTATTTTATTATTCAAACTGCCGTATTGCTAGAGATGTGGAAACTTTTGCATCTAATAAATCGTAGGGGAGCAAAGACATAAATTTATCAAGTGGTAAAATAGAATGCATGATGTGCATTTATAAAACGTTTACGCTGGCCACAGTTTAATGCTAATCCACAAAGTTTAAATCTTCTATTGTTTAACTATTCTCCTCACTGGTCCACTTCATTCATCACTACTTCTCTTCGTAGATTCTCTGTGTTCGTATATTAATTAGATTCTGTTTGAGTAAGTCTGTAGGACCGTAATTTTTGGATCGGAAATTTTTCGTATTCAAAGTAAAAGTAATGCCTATTGTTTCAGGCGTGCTTTATGTCAAGCTACCGAATTAGGTGTTATGGATGGAGGCGACTAACAAACATATTTTACAGCAATGTTCTCATGTTAAACATTAAATAAAATCCAAGGCCTAAGACCAGGAATCTAACCCAGTACCACAATACATATTAGCTTTGCAGGTCTCGCCTGTAAACCGCTCGGCTGCTGTGGTGCTTTGTATTTTCGAATTAAAAGTAATAATAATTAAGTGCCCTTGAGGGAAGGGATTAGCTATGTGGTTAGCATACTGGACTCCCACGCGGAGGTCCCGGGTTCGAATCCAGCAGCTGACCCTTAGATTTTCTCTTCCTAGGAGCTTCTTACAGCTCACTGTCCGGTGATGGACAGTGTTGTCTGTAACGAGAGAACACTGTCCGGAGGCCGGCAGTGCACTGAAAAAAGCTCCGGGCGCCAATAACCTAAGATGTTGACGCGCCTTAAATCATAAAAAAAAAAAAAAAAAAAATTAAGTGTCCTTAGATACAGGTATAAAAATTTAAAATTTCTTATTAATAAACCCCTTATTCTTAAAACTTTAAATATTTTACGCTTGAAATCCTTATTGATAATTTAAATTGTTTAACCCATTCGCTGCCAACCACGAATATACTCGTGGTTGACAGGGTGTTACGCATTGCCAGCACGAATATACTCGTGATACTTTCAATATATTCTTTATATTATATTATAAAGATTTGTTTAGTATTATTATTTGGAATAATGGTATTATTTGGTATAATAGCATTACAATTTGTGTCAGGGGCGGTTTAACCTATAGTGCAGGGTGTGCAATGCACTCGGGCGCCGCCGCATTGTCTTGGAGCTAAGAGCATCGTCTTGGACCATCATGGTACAACAATGATATGACAGAAGCGGCCAGCCAGCGCGGTGGCGGCAGTTATCAAACGCGATAACTTAGTTAATAGTTATAGCCGCGGGGGGGGGGGGTCAGGCCTAGGGGGCGCCAGGGTTTCATTGCACACGGGCGCTACACGAGCTAGAGCCGCCCCTGATTTGTGTGATTCATTTGTGCTTTTACTTAAACGTGCGCCAATAAGAAAAAGGATATCGAGTCCTGTTGCATTCCCATTGCCAACCACGAGTATACTCGTGTTTGATTTTTATACATGTAAATGATTATTTATGATTTATGACAAAATGTGTGTATTTATCTTGAAATAATAAAACTTAGATAAACAATAACACTCAAAATAGAAATGGCAAAGCGAATAACTTCGTACAATTTAGGCTTGGCAGCGAATGGGTTAAACCTTTTTTTTTTTTGTTATTTAAATGGGCGTTTAAAAAAGAAAAAAAAAATTATTAAACTGAGAAAAATTGTGGTTCATGGCTTTGAAACATGAAACTTAGAAAATAATCTAAGAACTTTATAGTTCGAAAATTAACGCCTACAAACTTATATGTTCCTATAATTTATTAAATATAATGTTGTTCAACTCAACAAATTGGAACTTAAATCTAATTTGGAACCAATTCAACATGTTATTGAAACTGTGCTGTACCAAGATCTTATTAAAACATGTTGTGCAATATAGTTTTAAAAAAAAACAAATAACTATTGCAATATTATGCCTTCTAAACTAAAATAGCACGTTAAGTACATTTATGAGGTACATTATTACACTATTTTTTAAATGCGGAAGTAATCGAACCTCTACTAAAACGTTTAACCACTTCCTTGAATAATGGTATATATTCAATCGGTTCTTGAGGCCGTGTACAGCGGTGTAGTGGTTAGATAAGGAGGTATAATGTAGTACTTTTGGTATTGTATGGTATTCCTTAGTGGGGGCGACCTTTGGGTCCTTAGGTACCTATTACCACCACATATCCGCCGATACCCTATTTACTACTTACTACTACTTACTAGTAGACAGTTTAACGCTTCGATCGAGATCAAAGTATACACGCTATTTTATAAACTCTATGCGTATGTAAATTTATTATCTGTATTCGTAAAGTGTGGTGTATTTACTTCAATCTTTATTCAAGAGCATATGTGAATGTCCTCGTAGTTATTCTATTTATGTACTATGTAAGCAACTTGTGTCATTCCAATTTAGCGAACTATTTTCTTATTGAATTTGAAGCTAGAATGAAGAGCATTGCGCAAACGTGGCAAAGTTTCGAAATAGTTTGTTTTCTATCTCGAAATACTAAGCTTTTCTACTAAACTAATTTCCATTATTATTTTAATTATAGCATTTTACTAGCATTCTTCCAGATAATGAGCTTAATTTTTTGTTCTTTTATTATACTTAGGGAACCTCTAAAAAGAATAAGTACTTTCGTTGAAAACTCAACTCGAAAATTTTAAATCAATAGAATACTTCCTTACGGAGAATTTAAGGAAGTATTCGCTCACAAAAGAATTTGACGTAATGGTTATTGATAGTGTGAGAACGGTGACCTTTCATCACAGGATCTTGACCCCTAATAGTCCGGCCATTATCTTGCTAAAGGCTGACAAACACGCCAACTAGTGTTTTGGCTGATTGTATTTGGCTAGCCGCAGATAAAGAATAGAATAGAAATTATTTATCTATAATTTATTGATAAAATCAAATATTATGCAAAAAATTAATAAACTATTAGATTAATGATTTGTCTCTTTCGCTATTTATTATTATTATTATTTTTTTTTTTAAATTTTAAAGCCCGTTAACATCTGAGTCCATTGGCGCCCGGAGTTGTTTCAGTGTATTGCCCGTCTCCGGGCAGTGTATACTCGTTACAGACACTGTCCATTACTGGATATTGAGCTTTAAGAAACACCTCGAAGAAACTCCTTTAAGAAACGGTAGAGAAAATCTAAGGAGGTTAGTAAGCTTTAAGTTCCAATATCGCCTTCAGTATAGCGTCTCCAATGTTCATATTTCTCTCACTTGTAGAGATAGTTGTAGTCCATAATTGGGCCTAATTACATTGCATTCCTAAACATAGGAATCGAGATATAACGATTCAAAGTTTAGGCAACATGAAAGATTAGTAAACTTTATGTTCCAATATCTCCTTTAGTATTGCGTCTCTAATGTTCATATTTCTCTCACTTGTAGAGATAGTTGTAGTCTATAATTGTACCTAATTACATAGCATTCGGTAAGAATGGAATCGAGATAAATCGACTCAAAGTTTAGGGTACATGAAAGATTAGTAAACTTTATGTTCCAATATCTCCTTTAGTATTGCGTCTCTAATGTTCATATTTCTCTCACTTGTAGAGATAGTTGTAGTCTATAATTGTACATAATTACATAGCATTCGGTAAGAATGGAATCGAGATATAACGATTCAAAGTTTAGGCAACATGAAAGATTAGTAAACTTTATGTTCCAATATCTCCTTTAGTATTGCGTCTCTAATGTTCATATTTCTCTCACTTGTAGAGATAGTTGTAGTCCATAATTGTATCTAATTACATAGCATTCGGTGAGAATGGAATCGAGATAAATCGACTCAAAGTTTAGGGTACAAGAAATATTAGTAAACTTTATGTTCCAATATCTCCTTTAGTATTGCGTCTCTAATGTTCATATTTCTCTCACTTGTAGAGATAGTTGTAGTCTATAATTGTACCTAATTACATAGCATTCGGTAAGAATGGAATCGAGATAAATCGACTCAAAGTTTAGGGTACAAGAAATATTAGTAAACTTTATGTTCCAATATCTCCTTTAGTATTGCGTCTCTAATGTTCATATTTCTCTCACTTGTAGAGATAGTTGTAGTCCATAATTGGGCCTAATTACATTGCATTCCTAAAGATAGGAATCGAGATATAACGATTCAAAGTTTAGGGTACAAGAAAGATTAGTAAACTTTATGTTCCAATATGTCTTTCAGTATTACATCTCTAAGGTTAATTTTTTTCTCAATTCTTGAAATTCTAATGGGGAGGTACGTATTCTCTAAATGGTTGTTTCGGAGTAATTTGGAGGTTTTATTATATATCTAGCTAATGTTTGTAACAACTAAATGTTCTCAAGTTAGGAGTTTTAAAAGAAATTATAACTTTGAATTTTGAGAATTTTGGCACAATTAAGTCGTGTGAGTGGTAATACAGGAATTCTATTTTCTCAAATCTACACTCTCCTTAATGGCCTTGCAGTTTTCTCCCTTCATCTACCCCTCCTTAGTGTGTGTTGTGTTTGTACATTGATTTGGAATTTCTTTTCAATTTGTATTTGAAAATGTTCGAGTTGTGAATAGCATTTTTCCTTTTATCTTGAACAGAAGAAAAGCCTGGCGTATCTTGGCCTCCCTAAGGGCATCTTTTCTCTGAATTGTTCCCTTTCCCTTTAGCCTTTTTGTGCGGCTACAATATTATTACTTCCTCTTTTTTTAATATACCCTTTCAGCCACTAACTGTAATGGTTTAGTTATTGTACTAGAAATGTCTCTACTTATATTAGATGGATTAATGTTGGAATGCATCGTAATTATGATGGTTAAAATTAAACATTTATTCCTTGTCTAGATTTACATCGTTAAATTTAATATTAGAATGTGTTAAGCTACGATAAAGGTTGTATAACGTTTACAAAAAGACGTTTACACAATTGAGCCGTTCACTGCACAAATCGATTAACTCCACTTTTTGAAATATCTTAAATTTAAGTGTCAAAGTACTTGGTTCTGTCGTAGTGTTTTGTATTTATAATAAATTTCCCCAAATAATAAAGATTAACTCCATTAAACAAAAAAATTGTTTGGCCATTGGAATAATAAATAATTTATTTCAGAATCCATTTTGATTAACTCCCTGCTACAATATAAATCGTTGCAATAATTCAACTCAAATTCAGCAGTAGGCGCTAAATAATAACGGTAAATTTATTTGAATTTATACAACAAACGGAATTTAAAAAAAACAATGCAGGGGAAAGTCGCTAAGTCATACCGGTGCTTAAATCGTACCCCAGGGATCTTAAAAGGGCTTTTCCCGCCATACTAATGGCAACAGTATACAGTTATACGGCTCGGTTGTACGTACTTAAGCGAGTAGACAGTTATATATGTATTAGTGATTTGTTTGCTGCTTGCAGTTTTGTGAAAGATGTTTTCAAAATAGTTTTGGGGCTTTATTAACTGACTTGCACGCTGTGTCTTATTCTCGTACCCACTTACGCTTCCTAAGCCATACTATCGGTACGACTTAAGACCCGGCCGCAAAGAGTTTAAAGTTATGTTTTCTGGCGTATTTGTTGAAATAAATTTTCAATAACTATGAGACCATTAGACCGTTCTTCTTTTAAATCACTTAAGAGTTATTATTACGAAGCCTCATCAAAGGCGAAACAATTAAACAAAGTACTGTTTCGTAGTTATTGGGGGATAAAGCATAACCAAGAACTGTTCGTATGGATATCGCCATAAACGGCTTTAAACCTATAGGATGTGGCCATTTAATAGATATGCCTTTCGGGATGATGAATATACCATTCTCTGCATCAATGATGAATAATGAGGACTCATTGTCCAAACCAACTCTAGAAGAGGATATTGAAACTGAAAATCCGTCAGCCGACCCATCAACACAAGTCGTGAAAAATACAGGAATTGAAACACTTGCTGTCGATATTATTGTCCCACATTCACTCTCCAACTTATCACGTCAGACTTCGAGAGGAATCAAGGCAAATTTAAATTTGCTGGCACTCCAGTTCTATGGCCAAATATATTTATTAGAAAATAAACCATATATTTATTTAATTTAGGCTGGAGGTACGACTTAAGATTCTGAATTAAAATTTTCTTAATTTTAGGATTTTAAGGAAAAAGTGCGCAGACTATTTAGTTTTTTTTTTGCAATAAATAGAAGCAGGGTTTACTAAGATTTTCAATGATACCCATAAGTATGTATTTACTAATATATTCTCAGATTTTTTGAGTATTTTTGCTCAGTAAAATAGTGCATTAGGAAAATATCAAATTTGAAATTTCTTTGAGTTTCATCTTTTGAGATACGGTGGATACTGACAGACCATTTTTTTTTTTGGTACTAAAGAAACGGTTATTTTCTGTGAAAATATAAAAACAGTAAGGAAATGCTATTTTAATGTTTCTTAAATAAGTGTGTATATCTTATTCATGGAAATATTATCTTAAAAGTTCAGAAGTGCGAGAAAAATAATCTCTGAAAATTGTTCTGTGTATAAGATATTTAGTGAATTGGGGTTGAAGGGCTTTGTACATTTCTGTCTAGAGAGATGACGTTAATCGAAAAAAGGGCGGTAACACTCCCGCGTTCTCTTAGAATGTCACAATATTAATGGGGAGAGGATGGTTGGTATGCACCGCCTCCACGGTCTGCTAGCTCCAGGAAACCTTCTTCACCATTCCTTAGTTCGTACTGTATGACGTGGAACCTCACAATATCCTCTCCACTCCTACCTTCTGCCAGTTTACTCCTCTGCAACTAAATAAAGAATAACTTTCTACCCAACCTTCCTTCTCCATTTTGCTACTTTTACTTCCACCTTATACACATAACCAAATATATATGTAATTCTTTTTCATTATTTGTAAGGTTTTCAAGATTTTTCTTATTTATTTCCTTTTAAAACCCTATAGTACCTCTTCACCTAAATAAAATGTAAATAATTTATTTTTTTTTAAGAATTGTTTATTATCTGAGAGCACATTCTGAAGTTGGTTTAGAAAATGCTAGTAATTACAATAGGGAAGGGATTAATTAGCTTAGTGGTTAGCGTACCGGTGGCGCTTAGATTTCCTCATCCTAGAAGGTTCTTACAGCTCACTGTCCGGAAATGGTCATTATTTTTAAATTTTTGTTTTACTGAATAAATATTTTGTAAATGAAACAAACGCAACTAGTGGACTGATTCTAACGAAATTCGCAGTATTTATTTTTGTAAAGATTCTACCAGACTGACCAACCACCTCCTCCCCCAAAAGTGTCCTTAATCGAAATATTCCAGAAAAATGTTTCCTGTAAAAGTTATAGAGCTATTTGTGAGCTATAATTATACCAAGTTTGAAGAAAATCCAAGAAGCGGTTTTTTAAAAAAAATTAAACAAGTGAAAAGTCTATTCAGTAAAGTGGTACTTCCGGTGCACCTATTTTGACCAAAAATTACTTGTCCCTTCCGGTGGTGGCATTTGAGTGAAATATCAAATTTGAAGTTTCTGTGATTCCTCGTTCCCGAGATATAGGCGGTTAAACTCACTACAGAGTAGTAAAGTTAGTCTAAACCTATCCCATCAAAGACCGATGGGTTAGACAGAGTGAATTCCAGGAATCACTTGATCTCTAACCCATCCAGCCTTAGCCGTGTTTTTTAATATCATATTTCTCTCTCTTTTCTCTCTAACAAGCCGAATGCGATCGGTTTTTGTCGGCAATTTTCGGCTCAGTTGACCATGATTGTTTATTTCCAATATTTAGCATCTTATATGCACACTCATACGACTTTTTTTTTACCCACTATCTATGTAGTTAGGTTTTCTTGAAAATAGGAATTTTTATTAAATTGCACTTTTTTTTTTTTAGCAAGAAGATACTAAGTAAAGATTGTTAGCCAAAAACTACGACTCCAATTTATTATTTTTAGTCTTCAAAGTAACTGTTAAAATTCTTTTTCATCCGCATGTAATACTTTTTAGTATCAAATAATTTTACTTCCTCTAACACTTTGTGAAGGGATGTATAGCAATCATGCCAAGTTTTCGAGAGTTTTTTTAACGTACCCTGATTAAGAAAAAAGATGTTCTTTAAGGGAAGCCAAATTTAAAAAATAATAATAATTCTTAAATAGGTAATATGTTTATTGTAGTAAGGTGTCGCTTAAATTTAGGATGGTGGAACAATATGAATTTAAAGTAGTTGACTAAATTTAGTTTCTAGTAGAGAAAAATCTAGAAAACTTGAAAATTAGGTCTCTTCAGGAACATAGCGGGACTGGTGAGTAAAAGTGAGACCTCACAATTGGGTGAGGGTAGACCTCACAATAGGGTTAGACCCTTGTTTAATAATTCAGAACTCTTCTAGACTCTCTAGAGAAGATTAAGGGCTCAACCTTCCATCTATTGTTACCTTTTTGGTCCTTTTTTTTTTTATACCTAGACATGTTCCGTTACCTTTCAGTCTGTATTACTAGAATTAGGTTTCCAATTCTTGATTAAAAAAAATAATTAACCAGTTTGGGGCGTCCTAAGCTCATTGATTGAAAACATTTTAATTTAATGATTTTTGGGGAATATTTGGGGTGCGGTCAATAAATTCACCAATAAATTTCTTTCTTCATACCAACGTTTCGGTAAATATATTACCTTCTTCAGGTTATTGTAAAAAAATTTGTGGAGTTTAGTGTTAAGCTACATCATCATAACAGTTATTACCCTGAAGAAGGTAATATACTTACCGAAACGTTAGTATGAAGAAACAAAATTTGTGTTTGAATTTATGATTGACCGCACCCCAAATATTCCCCAAAAATCATCAATTAACAACGATCGAAAACCAAAACTATCATTTTAATTTAAAAAATAACCATAATTTAGAAATCAAAATTGGCTTAAGTTTTATATATGGATAATCTAAAAGTATAATTCACTGTCTTAGCCGATAGCTGTTTCTTTGCAACAGGCCTAATTCACTGAATGTTTATAGCCTAAAAATAACCTAGTTTGATTCATTTTTTTTATTTAGCATTAAAAATCCACCTATAGATGCCTCTATGTGTTTAGATGCATATACGTACATTTAATAAATTAGTTAATAGTTGAAATTATTACTCTAATTCTATGCTAGGTAAGCATTGTGATCGTGTTTAATTTTTGATTTCGTGATTACCTATCTGGGTATCTGACGGCAATCTAGCGTTCAAAGTCCTTCAAGCGGAAGTACTGCCTCATTAAGCGAATTTTTGATCTAAATGAGATTTTTACCTAAATAAAATGGCTGCCATGATCTAAACTATGTGCACACATTGTTCACAGAGTGTCTACAACGTTTTATTGGAAACCTTTTTTTTTTGGATTTAGGTTATTTTGGGGGGAGAGAGGTACAACCCAGTCTTTCCTGCAACAGATTCTCAGAAAGAGTCACCTTAAAGATGAGATAATCCTAAGTAGATATTATATTTTTTTTAATGCACAAGTAATGCATTCACTTTTCAAATCTAATTTACCTTCCCTAGATGCGCAACTGTGAATGTGAAAGTATAAATAATTTAAAATATAGAAGAGTGTCAGTCAGTACTCCAAGCTCTCCTAGAAATGCAATAGAACATTTATTTATGGTTCGGTGTACTCCATATTGGAAAACCCAGGCTACTATTATAGGAAAGTCTATCAAAGAACTTTCTTCACTCTCCTATGTAATAGCCATTGCTCAAATCTGTCATAGGATAAATTTCCCGGTGGACGTTGTCTTGTAAAAGCCTAACTCAGTTGACTGTTTGTGGATATGGAGTAATGTTTACAAGAAATACTAACAAAAATTAAGGGCGGTACTTCGATTAAAATAAGATTTGAATAATTTTACATAAAATTATTAATTAGAGGTGAAGCATGGAAAAAAGTTATGAAATTGAAAATAAAATTCTTATGAGACCTTGAGACAGAATAAATGGTTTTTACCAATGCGTGCCTGTTAGAAGCCATTATATTACTAACATATCGTGATCACCACTTAACAGTTATATGTCTTGCTCAAAATTTAAAAAAAAACGAAGTAAGTTCAAATTCATTGTATCGAGCAAGTGCCAATAGTTCTATATACTCATTGCAGAGGCGGGTGTTGGTCTAATGGTCAAGAACGTGGCTTTGTGATTGAGAGATCCCCAGTTCGAATCCCGCGTATGACTATTTTTTATTTGTTAGAAAAAATTGTTTATAGTTAAGTATGAGCTTCCGCCTCCGTCCGTGACACCTAATAGCACCTCATTGCATGTAAATCCATAACTTCTTTCAAACACTCCAAGAAAATTCTTGCACTGCACTTTTAGACTCTAATTGAATCAAATCATCTGAAAATAATTCGGGCTGAACATTATTAGAAAGCGCGGCTTGCATCAATGTACTTATTTTTTAAGAGCAATCAAAATTATTTATGAGTAAAGGCTCTTTGTCGGTATCCATCAGACGAACTTCATTCCTGTTTTGGGGTTGATTTAATCGCAGATTGCAATGAAATAGCCTAATTGCCTAAATTAAAGTACCTAATTACCGTAATTGCGTATAAATGTTATACAATTATATAATTAATATTTCTTAATTACAATAAACATTTTATATTGGTTTTATTTTTTTGTATTTTTAAAAGTATTGACTAGATGACAAACTCTGAGCACTCATTTCTCGGCTAATTGGTATTTGGTTACTAATTGAGAAGTATTACATTTCGTTCGTTCAGAGAATGCCAACCAGGAAATCAACTGATAAAAGGCACCCAGCAGTAGCATACTTAATATTTTGCTTGGGTTATTTTATCAAAGGAGTACCTGGAACTGAAGGGGCGAATTTGGTTCTATAATTTATTTATTTAATTTATGCTGTAGCAAAATATAAATCGGGCAGTTTATTTTTTTAGGAAATCATAAAGTAACTGTTAAGTGGTGATCACGATATGAGTAATATAAAAGGCTGCAAAGCTGTGGTTAAAATAACAAATCTAACATTATAGATTTTTTTGTGGCAGGTGGTTTGTTTGAGGTTACAGTAGTTAAGGTTAACTTTTTACTTATTTCCTTACTGTTTTTAAGAATTATATAAAAAAAAATAATAATAATAAAAATTAATAATAAAGTAACTCATTTTTTCGAGAGTGAAGTTCTCGAGTCAATTTTTCATATTTCAAATTAATTATTCAGTAATAATAGCTTTAAATCTCTGGCAACATTACTTACAGAACTCTCATGAAATCGATTAAAAATATTACGATTGTCCTACACTCTCCTTTATATTCATTACAACATGATGAAAACTAATACTATCATACTTAATAACCTTCAACTCAGCTGTTGTAGTATTCATGGCCAAATGATTGGTTAATTTTCAATTCATCATATATTCAAAGAAGATTCGAAGATTTGAGGTGCAATTAATGTGGTAGAGGTGTAATTAATGCGTTCAAAAACTACTTCAATCACTTGTATAATGAACAACTAATATCTGATAACTAGTGAAGTAATTGCCTATTTTTTCAGGTGGTCTATACGTCCAACTACCAAATTAAGTGTCCTGGACGAAGGCGACTAGCAAACATACTTTACACTCATATTAAATTATATATTATATTATTACACTCATATATATGTCTCATATTAAACCATTAAATAAAATCCAAGGCCTATACCGGGAATCGAACCCACTAAACCAACAATGCATCTTAGCTTTGCGGGTCTAGCATATAACCTCTCGGCTACCTTAGCGCTTTATCTGATAACTATTATTGCATATGTAATTCGTTTTGTTCTTATTAAAACATTTATTTAAGAGATTATTAAAAAAAAATTATAAAAAGCAGTGGTACACGGAAATAGTTATTTATTTAACAAGTGTGGAAAGTAGTACTTTTCCTCACGCAAGGCAGGGTTTGCACTTCGCTCGCTCGTTCGTGCAAGTGCAAATTGCCGAGTGTGAGGAAAATACTTTACACTCGAGTTAAATATTATATTTTTTCTGCAACCATTAGATTTATTAACTAAAAAAATTCAAAATTTCATTTTTACAGTCTACAAAAAGTAATTTATTTATTATAAACATTTATTGTTATATTACAATTATTTACATTACTTACGTATTTACATTACTTATTACATTTTCTGCTGTTTCTTTTATTGAGGGAGGAGTGTTTTCTCAACAGGAATCACAAGAATCCATTTTAAATTTCTATAAGGTATATAAATATAAATTTCTATATATTTAATTGAGTAATGAGAACTTCCCTACATGGTTGCAGAAAAAAAGTATTAATATAATTCCAGAAAATTTAAACAAATATGGTGTAGAGTTAGAAAATTATTGGAACATGATTGAGACATAAAATTGGTAGGTGAATATAAATAAAATGAAAATAATTATTTGATAAATAAATTGAATTTTAGACTCTAAACCACGAATCATAAAAAAAGAAAAATTTAAGCAAGAAAGTCTTAGTCTAAAAAAAAGCAGCAGTTAATTTGTAGGATTTCAGCATAAAATTGTCATTCAAAAAAGCTGCTGATAGAAAATAATCCAAAGAGTTTAGTGTGTAGAAATTAACCTGCTGGATTATAACCTTTTTGATTGTTGGCTGAATTGTTTACTTCCCAACAATCCAAGCTGGGCCTCTGTAACCATGTTTGGTTATTATAAAATTTACATTGGCAACTTGAAAGTGACGCCCCTATTGATACTAAAATACTTGTTTGGTTAGTGTTTATAACCAGCGATGCCGAGAGAACGCAAGTGTTTTGTATAAAGCTCTATGTAAGCTCTAGGTTGGCTGGAAATCTACCTTATAGTTCACGCAAGTGCAATGTTTGTCTTATAACTAAACAAAAAACCAATTTGGAGTAATTAGTGTTGGAGATTTAAAATACAGAGTTATGTACTCACTACTTCGCTCAAATTAGAAATCCGACAGCTCATTCACCTGCAACAGATATGATGAACTCAAATTAAAAAGGAAATAAGTATTCCTGTAAAAATTATTTGATCATTGCATATTTACGTGCATTTTTTATTTTATTTTTTAACGCTACGTCCTGAAGGACTTTAAGACTCCTGTTATAGAAAATCCTTCATGTAATAATTTTAATAGAATGACTTTTAGAAATCTTGGTTTGCAAATGCACAATAATGCAAGCACGGAGCACTCCGATTTGCGCAGTTACTGTATGATGTTTAAATGGCTATTGGAGCGATAGTTAGTTACATAAAAGTTGAAGCTGCGTTAAAGCGAAATTTTACTCCGCCATACAGCCCACTATTCCAGTCAAACCCTGGTATGTCACGTTAAGTGCAAATAGAACATTCTACACAGCTATATTCCCGATTAAGATTGAACCATAATCGAACTCCAAGCCATCTATTCCGCAATGGGGTTCTGCCTGATAAGCAGTGCACATGCGGGAAGGAATCAGAAGTAGATTCCAACCACTTAAATTTTAGCATGCCCCCAAAGGAGTGAAGGCCGGGACATTCTTTGGAAAGCCATCTTGGACAATAAGTTGGAACTAACAACGAATTTACAACAGATATTGACAAATGCTAACCTGATAACACTTGAGGCAATAGTAAACCATATCAAAACTAATCAAATCATAATATAATTAATTAGATAGCTACAGGTTTATAAATATACTCCCACAACGTATTCATGGCTAATCTGCGCGTTCAGAAGGCAAAAAATAAAGTTGAAGCTGTTCCTAGGATAGCCATAGTTTCTAACAGCATTTCCTTTTTAATATCGTCTCATGGGGGGGAAAATTGCCCTGGAAATTGCCAAATTTTAGTAGTTCTTCCGTTGTTCTTCACAGTAAAAGCGCAAATCAAGATTTACTTTAACATTCAAGTAATAGAAAGTGCTGTCTTCCGCTTGAAATGTATGAGTATGGGGGCTCAGTGGTCGAAAGAATGAGGTTAGAGGAGTGCGTTATGGTGGTGGAAGAACTTCCTAACTGTAGACTTGCAGCCCATACTCGAACTTAGTGGAAACCATTGACGTATATTATTGTGGGAAAAGAAAAAGCAAACAAAACTAGTATTAATACAAAAAAATGTTGGCAGACAAATAAATATGTAACGGATTTTGAGCGTAAAGATCCAATATGAATCTTCAAAGAAATAAATAAATATCATTTACAGTTGTCCAATTTCATAGAATAGTGACTGGCAGAAATTCTGCCAGTTTAACTGCCAAAAATAGGAGATATCTACGATGTACGGATTCTATTGTATGACTATTGCATAAATATTTATAGACTCTGGGCTATTCTTTGAAGCAAAATAGGAACCAATTTAATACACATTAATACGAGGCATATTTAATAATAATATTTTGTCATTGAGATTCAGTCAGGATGGAGGGGGGAAATATCTGGCGTCAGCACTCACAATACTTTAATCGAATTTTAGGGAGAAATTTTTGTCATCACTAATTAAAGTTTAAATCAAATCGTGACTTGTATAGTAGTAGTCACCTATTTTTTTCAAGCGGGGCATAACGTCTAACTACCATTTACTAGGTGCCGTGGACGGAGGAGACTAGCAAACGTACTTTACTATTTCTCATTTAACCATTAAATAAAATCCAAGGCCAAGACCGGGAATCGAACCCAGTACCACAATGCATATTAGCTTTGCAGGTCTCGCCTCTTAACCCGCTCGGCTACCGTGGCGCCTACCGTGACTTGTATATTTAAGTATATTAAAGCCAGTCTGAGCTTATGGCATCTAACTGTGGGGTTCAACCAAACGCTCAAATCTACAAAGGATCTCAGTCCTTGCAATCTAAAATTCTTCGCTCTACAGTAAATGCTCCTTTCTACGTCACCAATCAAACCATTCACACAGACTTGAACATTGCTTTCGTCATACAAGTTGCTGAAAACACGATACAGAAAATTCCATATTAACATTCATTCTGATCACAATCCACTTGTACAACATCTATCTTCCAGAACATTTTTAGAATAACACTTCTAGGCGTCTTAAAAGACAGTGGTCTCGCGATCTCCTCTCTGATGAAGAGAGTCAGTAGAATGTAGAATGTTATTGGAGTGTTACCGCTGGGTAACTTCTCCAATCTGATATGTGTGAATGTTGCTTATTGTTACCCTTGTTGCTGCTTATAACGCAATGCGATGATTGTAACTAAATAAATGATTAAAAATAATCAAAAAATCAAATCGTAGGAGTCATTTTTAAAATACGGAATAATTCTATTCACTTTTGGTCTGCCAATTTCTTCACCAGATTTTGAAATCTAGTTTCACAATTGATTGCTATTAATTTTTATAAAGATGGTAAGCCAGTACAATAAACTGTAATGGCACCTTAGAGGAATAATTAACCACCCTCCAACCCTAGAAATACCATTAATCGAAATTTCCTGGAACAATGTTTCAAATTACAGGTTATAGATTTCCATACATACAATTTAGTTTTAAAAGAAAATTGTAGAAAATGTTTCCGATTAACTCATCGATAATCGAAAAAAAAACCATTCAGTAAAATGATATTTCCGCTCGATTGTGAAGTGACGTGTTTATTTCAAGAGCATCGCTTCATTTTTTTTTAAAAAAAGAATTAAATTAATGAAATGTAATCAATATCTGGTTTTAAGGTTATTTAGTTCTCTTTAAAGACAATTGTGTGGTTTTTACCACTTTTTTAACTATCATTAATCTGTTGCAGTAATGGACTATAAAAGCTGTTCATCTGGTTTTATCTATTAATATGAATCGTAATCGCATAACCAGAATTTGAATATAATATCTGATAATTATGAAGATAAATGGAATTTATTTATAGAAAGAAGGGAATATTAATTCAAATGTTGTGCAAGAGAAGTTGTTTACAAAAGAAGTAGTCATCTATCAAATAGTTTCTTGGTTTTATTTTAATACTTAAAAGTAAATTAATATATTTTGTAATCTATTGTCTAAGGATGACCTTATTGTTTCACAAATACAGATAGAAATAAAGGAAATGATTATTCATTTGAAATTATTTCCGGCTGTGTGCTTTAGAATTGCTGGTAAAAAAACAATAATAATAATGCAACGTAATAGGTAACTGCAAACAAGGCAACCAACCTACGAGTAGAATGGTCGACGTTATGAAGTTAAGTGATCACGGGGGCCACCGGTAGTTTGCGAGAAGGGTTAGCCAGGTACTAGAGAGTGGCTTAAGGGAATGAAATGGGTTGCATGGAATTTCGAGTTGTTTTAATGCTTAGTCTGAGGCAAAAGGGGAAAATTTATATCTGTGAGACATAATTTGGAGCATTTACTATTCTTCTTTGGAATTAGGGATTGTGGAGTGTTTGTATCCGGTTAGATCATTTGGCTGTCCCGTTCAAGTTCAAGGCCGTATATATCCATCTGAGGACGAATAAGGTGTTTTCATTTGTTTGAAAGAGTCTGGGTAGTCTTTCCCAGTATTTAGTAGCTGTTTGATGGAGTCTCTTCGTTTTTAGTGAAGTTCCATAAAGTAGCCTAGCCGAGCGGTTAAAGGCGAGACTTGCAAAGCTAATATGCATTGTGGTTCTGGGTTCGATTCCCCGGTCATAGGCCTTGGATTTTATTTGGTAGTTGGACGTTAAGCCCCGCCTGAAAAAATAGGCGATTACTTTACTAGTTCCATGCAATTCGTTTATCCAAAATAAAGGCTATTTTATACTCGATTCATAATATACAGAAATGTTGATATAAAGGGAGGTACTTTTTTTTTTCAGTTTAGGGCAGTGATGGCGAACCCATGACCCACGGGTCAGACACTGACCCACAATTGCTAGGCAACCATTTGTTTGTTTACGCGGGTTGATTTAGATTTTCTAATTGTGTGGATAATTTATATTCTATCTGTATTTTTTTCAATCACGCATTGACACAAAAGTAATTTAAATGCTATCTATAACCTTTAGTTTGATCATTACAGTTCTAAAATGCAAATGACTACAAATGCTTTTGTAGTATTTGAAATAAAGCAAAAGTGTTTACAAAATAAAATGTATAATTTTACTCATATTTTGTTTGTTAATAAAATCGGAAACCCAAAGCAAATAACCATATTTAGATTTTTCTTCAGATAATACACACCTTTGTAAGGTTTTTGTTCAGTTATGCTTGTAAAAAGAGACTTCCATAGCACTTGTATCGTCGATACCCGTTTTACGCCGTTAAGCCAACTGAATTTTAAAGATGTTTAGTTTTGAAAATATTCAGTTTAAAATTTGTAAACTTAACTCTTGTGCAAATGGGCATTAGTGACCCAAGAGCTAGTACTAAAAAAAAAAAATGAACAAAATTTGACCCACATCTCAAAAAGGTTCGTCATTTCTAGTTTAGGGTAAACACTATGTATTTGGAATTCTGATCTGCGAAGCCAGGGTTCAAGGCGTCGGAGGTTACGGATGGGATTTGTGTTTGGGGGTATGGCATTATTGTCGGCAAAGGTAAAGGTGATTGATTGTATTAGGAATGGTTGGGAAGGTCAGCCATATAAACCGTGAATAGTATGGTAACAAGTATGCGTTCCTGAGGGAACGCCTGTATGAACAGGATTTTGGTATAAGGGAGAGAGGATCTGAGTATCACATAATAGATAAAGGAAAAGATGCCTTCGTCCAGCTGCCTTGATGCCACACCCGGCCAAAAGCTTTGAGAGATGCCCAAAAATATGCCAGGACTGTTTCAGCTCAAATTAAAAATACCAAATTGGATTAAAGAAAATTGATTGAATCTTTTTCGTGATTGCCCTGAATCAATCATCACATTTGTTGCACTTTAAATACCACAATTAGTAAAAAACCGCTTCTTCGATCTCCGGATACATAAAAACCATAAATTTCCACATGAAAACGCAAATAACCAATAATCTACTCAATTACAATACTTGCAAAAATGGTGATTTTAATGGAGTACTTCATCAATTGCATGAGGAATTGAAACAAATAACATTAGAGAAATCTTGCAATCTATGCAAGAAAACAAATTGATTCCTTGTAAGTTTTATGCACTTCTTAGACCTTATTGCTTGTACTAACCGAAACATGGGAATTAGTGCTTGTTTTATTAGCATTTCTGTGATAGCCAATGGCGAGAAGTGAATTGCTGGCCTTGAAGTTTGCAACAATAATCCTTAGTAAAGTAATCAAATTTCAGTTAGTAAAAAATAAAGTTTAAATTCATGCGCTGGTTTGTTTTATATAGCGAAAAGCTGTGTTTACGCCTACGCTACAGTGCTAGTACTACTTCTGAGACAGTAATTATACAGAATTTGTAAAACTTTTATCAGATTTCAAGTTGTTGCTGATAGAATAATTCTCTGACTCGCCACGGTTCTCGGATTTCATTAGTTGTCATCACTAGTGAAAATAAAAGAAAAACAAAATGAATGACACAGGAATAACCCGAGTATATTAGCTCTCGAGTAGGATGACGCGTTCCCTTTTCTCATGCAATATTGTATCCAGCAGTCTGGCAGTGTTACGCAATATTATACAGCAGCATCTGTACAGTTTTATTTCTTTTATCCACTTAACGCTGCTCCAACCATTCATCAACTTGCGTCTCCCCTCTTGTTCGTATTGTCTTCTTTTCTTTTATTAATTTGTTTATTAATAATTATGATTTCTTCTTCTTGTTTAATTAAAAGGATTTGTATATTTTTTTCATTAAATGTAAGAATAATCGGTTTGATTTGTAAACAATACACGCAATTACGTAATAAATAATGAAATAACAGCACCAGATAGATGTAAGAGCACAATAAAAACTGTAATTTCAAATTATTAATACCAAAATATCCGTAGCATCCAATCCGTTCAATCGCGTCCAATCCGTTCAATCCAAAATCTTAAGTACCTTCCTTTCTACGTCTCCAACCACACTACTCACAATGACCTTAAATTTCCCTTGGTCTCTGTCATCGCCAAATACCATTACCACGAATCCTTTAATCCAAGCTCTCTCTCATCCTCCACCCTCCCAACAAAAATGCTTCACGACGTAAAGTAAAGTATTAAAGTAATCGTCTATTTTTTTCAGGCGGGGCTTAACGTCCAACTACCATTCACTAGGTGTCGAGGACAGAGGCGAATAGCAAACGTACTTTACTATTTCTCAATTAAACCATTAAATAAAATCCAAGGCCAAGACCAGGAATCGAACCCAGTACCACAATGCTTATTAGTTTTGCAGGTCTCGCCTCTTAACCCGTTCGGCCACCGTGGCGCCTAGCTCCACGACGTTTGGAACCATCATAAGAAGTGGCCTTTCGACCCACTTACTTAGCTTCTGTAGAGAAGTGCGGTTGGTGCCGGCATTTAGAAAACACTTTCTGGAGTACATCCTACCATCTCTCAGAACCCATTCTGAGTTGTCCAATTCAATTTTTATCCTTGATAATGCTGTGGCTATCTTTATAAATTCAAGGTTAGCGGGGAAAAGGGCTGTTAGGTCTCTCTGATGCCAGATAAATCTTCTCCGCCAGGGAGTATGCAACTCGCCTTCAACAGGTAGTAAATATAAGGTGTTTCTTGGGGAGTTCATATCGCCATTCCTTTCTTTGTAAGTAATTATATTCTTCTGTTAATATGATCTAAAAAGTAGATGATGCAGAATTGTCAGTATTTCTGTAGGTGCCTCATTATATATATACATAAATGTTTCAACAGGATTACTGCCAGTTTCAGTCATGATATACAGGGTGTCCCAAGGTTTATGGATAACGACTGAAACTGGTAGTTATTTTTTAATCCTATTGAAAGTATGTGTCAGTCACCAAAAATCGCTGCTCTGCATCTTAAAATTAAGAGATCTTGTGGAGAAAATTGACATATCGAAATACGATCAGATATACCAAAATATCCTTATCGATATTTCGATATATATATCGGTAAAACGGACAGTCTTTGGCGTCCCCAGTAGACTGGGTGAGGAGAATAAGTAAAAAATGAATTGTACGAATATTTTTTCGTCTTTTTCATTTTTTTTTTTTTCGGTTTGCATAACTTTAATAGAATCCAAACATTGAGTACCCACCAGCTGTTTTCAGCCTTTTGCGATCTAGATGGCAGAGGATCGGCCGGCCTGCCCACACATTATCGGGATGCCACTTGTCCCAGCCAGTTTGGCACCACTCTAATCGTGTGCGGTTATACACACACTTGGCACACGGCTCTCTCCCGTTTCTTTTTGCTCTCCTCCCAATCTTCTCCCAAACCCCCTCTTTCTATCCCACTATCTCTTTCTTCTATCAGCTAAATGCGTATTTATGACTAGTGACACTACGCCCTAGATTCCTTTCCATTTCTCACTATTATACTAACCTCAGGACGATCCCAAAACTTTTTTTCTCTCCCAACTTCTACACTTTTTTGAGTAATGATCTTGTTGCATAGCAACGCAATTACCTTGCATCCTTGCAACTATTAAAATTAGTTTACAACTTAACTGTAATTAGTTTATATACTCGATTAGCTAGAGATACTTTAAAACTTTACGGGTAAGATACTAATCGCTCTCACGATTACCCAAGGATACTTACTCTTGAGATTTTGAAGCATATATTTACTTCAAACCCAGAATGTTTGCGCTATTTTCTATTCACTAGCATTAAACAGTTTGTAACACCACGCATTGTACTAAAATTTAACCTTACAGGAAACCCGGAAACCCAAACAGCTCCATAAACAAATTACCTAAACACTATTTTTATTATATAAAAATGATAAAAAGAAAAATTTATAAAATCTAGGAGTATGTGATGTATTTACGAAGTTTATAGGAAATCCTAGGATTAATTTTCGAGAAATTCAATTTACAGTCGAACCTCTCAATAACGGGCACTGACGGGAAATCCAAAAAAACTGCCCGTAAATGAAGGAGGCCGCTAGTGAGAGTGCTCTTTATGGGAGGCTCGGCTATAAATTGAATTTCTTAGAAAAATAAGAACAAACCTTTCGGCAAGTTGACGATGGCTCGATTTGGTTTTTGCAAAATCTTCCAAAACATTTATTTTCTCTTTGACCAACTTTCGTTTGAGATTCATAACGGAAAAAATAATATTGTTCGTCCAAAGTTATTTTTAGCTGACATCACTACCAACTCACTGAGGGGAGAAGTTACCCAGTGATAACACTCCCTAAGTCGTCTCCAGGATTAGCTACTCTCTTCAGAAGAGAGAGAATCGCGATGCCACTGGCGTTTTAATCGTCTGGGAGGATGATCTGGAAGGTGATGAGATGATAAATGCCGGACAAGAAAATTGGAATGAGAGTGATTAAGTTCTGAGTTCGCGCAACCTGACCTACAAACGGAATTTCCAGGTCTGTCTAGTCCAAAGTATTTGTTAAAAATGGTACAAGATGTATGAGCTCATATCGGAGACTTTAGAAAATAAAAAAACAGAAAAAAAGAAAAACTTGAGAGAGGATAGCAATTAATATTGGAGGGTTTGTATTTTGCGCTGCAGAAGATTGTAAAAATGTCTGGAAATTTTTAAAATTGTCCGAGTATTGTTTATTTCTCAATATCAACAGCGCAGTTGAAAAATCTTATCGGTCTTATTAGAGGATTAAAAGCCAGAAATGTTTTTTAGTATAAACCAAAACAGGTAAGAGACAAGACCTATTGTTCTCATTGAAAAAATAATATCGGGTATGTTTCGTCACACGTAATAATTATTTTGATCACCGCTTCAATCTAACTTTTTGATAATAAGGTGGTCGTTGGTGGGAGTGAAACATGTAATCCGTTCCCCAAAATCAATGTCAAAAGAGTGTCCGTTAGTAGGAGGTTCTTTTATATAGAAAGTGTATAGTGGTAAAACGGGGAAATCCAAAAAACTGTCCGTAAATGGAGGTGTTCGCTAGTGAGAGAGTGTCCTTTACGGGATGCTCGATTGTACTTCTTTTTGAAGAATTTTGCTTTAAACTAGATTTTTAGTAACTATTTCACACTCCTAACAGAATAAGAAATCTTCACTATTTTATCTCACCGCATTTACATAATGCACTTCAATTGAAACTTACAATTTGTACAAAAAAAAATAGCTTTGCTTAATCGATTTATATTAGCTTTTTTTTTTGTGCGATTCCCTCTAAAATGGAGTCTATCCGTTACTCGTATTTGGGAAATTTGCTCGAGTAAACTTTTTTTGGAACTTAGAGTGATTGCGCTTCTAAAGCGCCATTTTATTAGTGATCCTCTCACTTATAATTTGTGGTAATTAAATGGTACAACTATATTGTCGTCTTTGAACAAAATGGAGTACCAGAAGATCTTTTCTATTTCCACGATTATTCTTAAAACCATTCTTATTCCTAGACAAAGTGTATGCGGAGGAGTGGTCGAAACTTCGGGAGGCGATTCAGCAGCTCAAATGCAACAAAAAATATTCTCTTCACTTTGGCCCGATTCTCAATAGTGTCCAAGATATTTGCATTTTTAACTTTCCCGGTCGATATTCGCGTTTTTCACCATAAAAACGGCCGTAACTTTTCTATCCTTTATCCTACAACAAATTTGCTTATTCCAAACGAAAGAGCATTAAATTTCCTATAAATCTGCTCAATACAGAGCCTCTAAACGTTTCTTATAACAATGAAATTTTTACTTTAATATCTAAAAAATTCGTTTTGATTTTTGTTGAAATTTTCAACTGCATTTTTTCAATGATTAATGAATCAAGGAGTCACATAATTTCAGAAAACGTTGCGCATTCATTGAATTTCAAGACCATATGGATTTTTTTGGTTTTTAATAAAATCCTACCCTGAACAGAGGGGTGTAAATGCAGAAAACTGGGATTTTACGTATCCGAATTTTCACTAGTAATTTACTCAAATGACGAGGCAAGAACAGAAGGGAAAAGACGTCGAGGTCGCCCTAGAAGAACTTGGGAAGAAGAAATACGGGAAAGCCTACAGGAAAAAGGAATAGAATAGCGAAAAGGAAAAGAACTCGCCAGGAACAGGGACGAATGGAAAAGTATATGCAAGACCTCTACACTGTCTAGGCGGTAGAAGAGGACGGATTATGTATGTATGTAATTTACTCAAATGTCAATTTTTGGAGAAGGAACAAAAAGAAAAGTAACCATTTTAGTTTTTAACAATCATTATTTAATAAAACGGAAGTAAAAAATAAAGTAGTAAAAATTTCTTAGTTAGGTATAAGAAACGTTTTGAGGCTCTGGGTTAAGCAGATTTATAGGAAATTTAATGCTCTTTCGTTTGGAATAAGCAGATTTGTTGTAGGATAAAGGATAGAAAAGTTACGGCCGTTTTTATGGCGAAAAACGCGAATATCGACGGAAAAGTTAAAAATGCAAATATCTTGGACACTGTTGAGAATCGGGCCAAAGTGAATAGAATATTTTTTATTGCATTTGAGCTGTTGAATCACACCTCCCGAAGTTTCGACCACTCCTCCATGTACACCCTGAATATTTGGCATCCATAACTTCCTGTTAAGCAGGATATAACTTTTGTTCGGCAAAGAAAAGAAAATAATTGTGAAGGTTCCAGAAGAGTAGGTACTTTGACTTCCTTCTACCCTTCAAGTATTCCAGATTAAAGTCACACAAAAAAAGTGTTCACATCAGAGTTTTTTAATTTTCAATTTCATTACCTGCTACTACCTATTTCAAATCACAACTGATCAAACAGCAATATGTTTTTATAGTGACTAGTAGAGCGATGTTGTGGCCAAATTTGGCTTCCGTTTCTGTGCTACAGGTTTAAACCTTCTTTCTTAGCTTTCTTTATAATTTATATAAAGTGCTAAAATTATTATTTTATATTTAGCATTTTCAATTTATAATAAATATATTCATCTTTATTAATACCATGCCGTAAAATGTGTAGAAATACTACACTTTGAATCTATTATTTTATTATGTAATAAAGCATTATTATTATTATTTATTTTTTTAAATGATTTAAGGCGCGTCAACATCTAAGGTTATTGGCGCCCGGAGCTTTTTCCAGTGCACTGCCGGCCTCCGGACAGTGTTCTCTCGTTACATATAACACTGTTCATCACTGGACAGTGAGCTGTAAGAAGCTCCTAGGAAGAGAAAATCTAAGGGTCAGCAGCTGGATTCCGAACCCGGGACCTCCGCGTGGGAGTCCAATACGCTAACCGTATAGCTAATCCCTTCCCTAATAAAGCATTATTATTATTATTCATCTTTATAAATATATTTTATTTTAGGAATTCGTGATAAATACTTTTTAGGGTGAAAGCACCAGTAATTGACAGATTAAGAAAAAAATCGGAGTTTCGTTTTGAATATCTTCCGTTATTTTGACTCCAGGTGTAGGTTGTACAATTGTACCGTTCCAGTAGGATGTATTGTAAGTATATTATTAATATTTATATAGCAATCAATTCAATCTTTAAGTTAACCAGAATTGATTTTTTTAAAAATAAATATGTCAATGACCCGGTGATTGACATCGAATTTTCGGGGGTATCCATTGTTTGACATGGGGTGGGACCAGTGGTTGACAAACAAGTATATTCATGAACCGACATTAGGTATGTATTCAAAATACTTAAATAACTTTTCCACTTGGATGTATAAGATTACGAGAAGTTGACCGATTTTGATGTAAACCTCCATGTTGCGTCTCTTTGTGACCCTAAGCCATATATATACAATTTTAATTTTCTTTTTAGCCTTTTTTAGAATTATTGTGCTGTGCATACTACTCAAAGACCACTTTACAAAAACATTTTTTCTTACACAGGGGACTTCAAAAATTATATCAGCATATCCAGTGAAACCTCACCGTCAAAATCTTTTCGTTTACAATACTTCCTGTTACATGTAAAAAAAAAAAAACAAATATAGATAAAGCAGAAGTGGAAAACTAAAGAAGCCTGCACAGTGAAAGTAAAGAAGTTTAACTAAGTTAAAGTCAGAACTTGGTGTACAAGTATGTCACGCGTCAGTCCCTTGTTACCTCTGCAATAACATGGAATCACAAAGTTTTTGTTCGGAAATCTAAGAGAACTTGTAAAAAGTAAGAAAGAGATCAATCTGAAATAAGTTCAAATGCTGAAATTTACTTCATTAAGGAAACCTTTATTTTTTTGAAATTTCAAATCGATGCCGTCATGGGGCCCTGTGAAAAGTTTTTTTTTTGAACAAAATGACTGGAGGTTGCGACTTTTTAAATAGATTTGCAGATTTTTGATATTTTCTCGAGAATTGTTCGACGAAATGATTTTCTATAAACTTAGTAAAGCTCAGTGCACAAAGTGGGGTTCAGCAATTGAGTTATTACACAGAGATATAAGTCGCATTTGTGATATCTAACTTAAAAAAAAATGCTTCTTAATTCAGTTCTGGTGGAGAGGTGGATTAAGATTGCCAGTAGTATCAATTGAGTGACCTCATTACCTGTATAATATTAACAGTGAATATCACAGGGTAGGGATTAGCTCAGAGGTCGCCAAAGTGGTCTATATAGATCCCCAGGGGTCTATTTAACAAAAATAAGGGTCGATCTGAGCCAGGGAGTCGAAGGAAAAACAATTTCGAACCCAATAAAGCGAACCTTGCAAAGAAACACTAGGCATACCCATCTCATTAATTAAGAAGCAATACTGTAGTTACTTTACTTATTATTTTTATTTATAATTACTTATTATTTAATAAATATTAAGGTATTTAAATTTCAACATTAAGATATTTTTGTAGTCAAAGTAGTCCGCTACCTTGGGCTTTACCTTGACAGAAGACTTACATGGAACCCTCATACTCGACTTAAGAGAACAGAACTCAACAGACGCTTCCGTCAACTGAAAAGACTACTCGACAACATATCAAAACTCACTCTAGGCAACAAAAGACTTATATATGTAAGTATATTAAAGCCAGTCTGGGCTTATGACATCAAACTGTGGGGTTCAACCAAACGCTCAAATCTGCAAAGGATCCATCCAGTCCTTGTAATCTAAAATTCTTCGCTCTGTAGTAAACGCTCCTTTCTACGTCACCAATCAAACCATTCACACAGACTTGAACATTCCTTTCGTGCAACACAAGTTGCTGAAACTCGATACAGAAAACTCCATCTTAACATTTAGTCTCATCACAATGCACTTGTACAACATCTATCTTCCAGAAGATTTCCACTTCTAGACGTCTTAAAAGACAGTGGCCTCGCGATCTCCTCTCTGATGAAGAGAGTCAGTAGATTTTAGAATATTATTGGAGTGTTACCGCTGGGTAACTTCTCCACTCTGATATGTGTGAATGTTGCTTATTGTTATCATTGTTGCTTATAACGCAAAATGCGTTGATTGTAACTAAATAAATGATTAAAAAAATATATGTAGGTATATATATTTAATAAAACTATTGTTACACAATGTAAAATTACTTTAATAAATGTTTAAAATCATAAAACAAATGTACCAACCCAGTACCTAATAGATAGTTTTATTTTAATTAACTGAAAATTACTTTTATGGGGGTCGATGGAGATTTCGAAAAATTATACGAGTATAAGGGTCCATGATCAAAAAAATTTGGCGACCCCTGGATTACCTCAATGTTTAGGGTATTTTGGATTCCAACGCGTTGATTCTGGGACCGAATCCAGCTACTGGCCCCGTTCCTAGGAGCTTTTTATAGCTGGACTACTGTACGGCGATGGACCCGTGCATAAATGACCATTCATTTTGTCCAATCTGCTCCTACTTCTTTTTTTTTTTTGGAACGAATTAGTAGCTAATGTATTTGGCTTTCCCAAAAGAATCAGTAGAAAGATATAGGGATGAAATATCCAGAATTACTGTAAACATAGACGTTGTTTCAGGTGTGACGTATTTATTGGAGTTCTGTAAATTTCATGATCTTTATTTCATTGGAGGGGGAAAAAAACAAGAAATTATACTTTTAGTTGACTGAAAGTCTTAAGATCTGTGGTTATACTGGCAAGGACATCCGCACTCGTTGATAGCTTGTCTAAACGGAAGTACGCAATATATCTGTTTGATGCATATATGTAGATGGCAGTGATGTATTGTGGTGACACAAACTTGATTTAAATGGAAATGTTTTATTTATAAAATAAGTCCTTCTTTAGCTTTTTTAAAAAATAAATATTATTTGATTTACTTTAGTTAAACGTGTCTTTTTTGTAATATCTAAAATCGGTTATTTCCAATGGAATTTTAAAATAATAGAGCTGAGAGAAAATTGCTTTTTCAGGCGATTTGGTTTTATAAACCAAACTGGTTTATACCCAACAGTTACTACAGTTCTCAAGGTTGTAACTTACCAAGTCTTCTTCTATCTCCAAAACGTTAGTCATATTTTAATTCTTATCGCATTAGAACAGGGTTCATCAAGGTGGTTGATAAGGATTTCTTCTACTGATTATTCTTTTACTTCTATGTAGGGAGCTTTTAATAGATCTTTAAGATCGCAGTAGGTTTGGTTAACAAATTTTAATATATAGTTCAGTTTAGACCGGCTTTAAATTAAAGTCTGAATAGTTTTAACAATAAGGAACGTTTATACTGCTTTTTTATCCTCTAAATTACAAACCAGTTGGGAGTATTGGTGGTTTCAAGAACAAAGCCAATTCGCCAAAACAATATATGAACGATCAAATCAACCTAAACTCTCGGACCACACTTTAAAGTCATTATTCACCGTACACTTGACCAAACACTGATCCAGCTGAACAAACTTGCCAAATCACAACCAGACAGAATTGTGTGCTGTATTCATTACTCCACCAGCTTTTCAGTATTCCTGATAAAATACCAACTCGTTTTTATTTTTCTCCGTTTATAAATTGAACATAATTTTACTAATCTACATTTCGCTTGAATTCAGGTTTGCTCAATGCTACTTTTTTCAACAATTAATTTACTAATTAAGTAGTTTACGCCAAACTAGCTACACGTAATACGTACATTACGAGCAAGTTGTTTGTATTCTACTGTTCAGAGGAGTTCAACTAAAAATTGTTCAACTCCTTTATTTTTTTAATTTAAAAGAAACTTTTTTCACTTCTTTTATTTATTTAGTAATATATGTATTTATTCCCTTATTAATTATTTAAAATAATGATAATTATAGATATTTTGTATTGAATTTGTTAATTTATTAACGAACTCCAGTAAGTAACGGATGTAATACCTTTCTACATTATACAATAAATAATTTTCAGAGGAATTCTTTTTAAATTTTATTTTAGTTCACGCATTCATTAATAAATATCGACTATAAATAAATATTTAATTTAACAATTTCCCTAGCACAAGTGAGCTAAATTAGTGCAGTGTTGTCAGATGTAAAGTCGTCCTCTTTATTAAGTACAGCCCTGAATTTATATGATTCCCAAAAATGGCTTATAAAAAATATTTACAAAAATTTATATAATTTTCATTACTTTATTTTACTATTTAATAAATTCTAAGGCTTCTCCCTTACTTTGCTGGACTTTGTCGCTTTAGAGAAGAAGGAAAATGGATCTAGGGCGCTAATGACTACCGCTGACGATGCGCCCTAGATAATAAATAAAAATACATACATAAATACATAAATATCTAAAGTACACACACTGTAACCAATAAGAAAGTGTTGCGTCCTCTCCTCTTTGCGTAGATTGCAATGAGGAGGAGGATTTCAAACATATAATAATGATATGTCCACGTTATGTGGTGGAAAGGAAACCAATGTTTGACGACATATACAGGTATTTAGATGCACCATTTCGCTACGAAGACATAATATTCTCCACCAATATCTATGTGCTTAAATCTATAGCAGAGCTAGCTAAGAAATATGAGTGTATTTAAAAGTTATAGAATGAATGGAAGAAAATGATTACAGAAGGAGTACGTGATTTTAATTTCGGTTAAGCTATAAGGATGGCAGGAATATAGAGTACTGATCCATCCATTAGTTTGTATGTAAATAGTTGTATATAGTAGAGGGATGAATGTGTGAATGGAATGTATTTATAAGTAAGAATGGAGAGTGAGTGATATTCTAGTGATAAGCACCTAGACGATGCTGGCTGTATGGCGAAAGCCAATGCCAAAAAAATAAAAAAACAAATAAAGTGTTGCGTGTGATTAGAAACAGAGGAAGGCAAGTCCTCAGCACCAAATCTCTGAAGATGTATGAAGATCATTAACTGGCCAGGCAACAGAAGAAACTTGAGTGTATTTATTTTAAATTCTTGTATCGCTAGCCTCGAAGGAAATTAGGTTTTTCAATTTGCTGAAAGTAGTCATGCCTACCGCGTACGTTTTGGCTATTCAATGGTTGTACCATTTATGGTTAAATTAAAGTACTTTTGTAGTTCCAATAAAATATTTAATGCCATTTTTTCCCCCTAACCCGACTGAACTGGTTGGCCACGAGGTGGACGATAGCAGAGTTCAGAAGAACTACCCATTCAAGTAAAAAAACTGTTAAACTCAGAGGTTGTTTAAATATCTTTTGAATAGGAACTGAGCTTAAGCTACAGTTAACCCACGAAGAGCCTGTAATGTCTGCATACTACTTTATCTTTGCTTTACTGCAGTTTTTGAAGGTGCTTACTGTATCATAGATTTTCTAGAGCTCCAGTTTAGTGGAGAAAATCAGTCTTGCCAGGCCAGTGTTTAGACATCAAGGTTCAGTTAGCGTATTTTCACTGAAGTTATGCTTGAACCCACTTTCTAAACTGATGCTCTCATTATTTTGGAAACCAAATTTGAGCATTAGAATTGGATAGTTTATTCATCAACTCTTTCCTAACTTCACAAATTTTTCTGGTTGTATAACGTTTTAGAATTCTAAAATTTTGGTCAAGTCTCAAACCAAGTCTCAAAATATCACCTTCACTCTTCGGCGCATTACTCTTCCTCCAGTCATCTATAACCTAACACCTCTACGAGTAGTGAACGTTGCCCGCTACCTTGGGCTTTACTTAGATCGAACACTTTCTTGGAACCCCCACACAAGACTTAAAAGAACAGAACTGAACAGACGCTCTCGACTACTTAAAAGACTCTTAGACGATAGATCAAAACTCTCTCTGGACAACAAAAGACTAATTTATACTTCTATTTTAAAACCCATCTGGCCGTATGGAATAGAGCTGTGGGGGGGGGGGGGGGGTTCAACCAAACGCTCCAATCTTCAAAGGATTCAATCTCTACAATCTAAAATTCTTCGAACTATTGTAAACGCTCCTTTTTATGTCTCCAACCTGGACTATACACACTGACCTTAACATTCCTTTTTTCACACAAGTTGCTAAAACAAGATACAGAAAACTCCACTTCAACCTGCAATCTCATATAAATTTCTCTAGCTAAAAATCTTTCTTCTAGAACTCTTCCTGACAACCCGACAAGACGCCTTAAGAGACAGTGGCCTCGTGATCTCCTCTCAAGTCAAGAGGGCGACTAAGAGCCTAATATTTTGGAGTGTTATCGCTGGGTAACTTCTCCACTCGTATTCTTCTGTTATTTATTGTTACTGTTATCACTGTTACTTATAGCGCCAACGCGCTGATTGTAGCAAAAATAAACGCCCCCCCAAAAAATTGGTGTCTTCGTTGTAATTTAAAACAACTCAGAGCAGTCAGAATTAGAATAATTTTGAAAGGAAAACTTATCAAAGGAAAAATGTTAATATATAATTATCATTCCAAAGATAAGTTTTAGTAAATAAACAGAGATAAGTAAGGTAATAAGGCACGAAAAACCTTTTCCTATATAATATTCACATGTGGTAACCCTTCTCCACAAGTGTTATGAAGAAATATTAAAGTACTGGAGTCAGCGCGAGATGTTATAAATTATACAATGAAATTGGCCAAAATTTGAGCACTTCTCCCGGATATGGTATAAAAACTAAAAGATAGTCTACATGTGATTTATTGAAGTAGGTATAAATTTAGAAGAGATGGGGTGTGGTAGAAATGTGCTTTGCTTTTTGGAAGGGAAGCCGGGACAGTGGACGGTGTATATTTGCTGGCTGGCAGAAATCGAATGGCATCGTTCCAAATTGGTAATTAAATATTAGATTCCATGGATATAGGAGCGCCTTCGTTTGCTAACAGATTTTTGAACATGATGATACAGGAAAATTTTATGGTCTTTTTTCTTTTTAAAGCATACGAGAGTTATAGATGTAAGAAGATTCCTCAATAATTCGGTAATATTTATTGAATTATTTTTTTTTTAACTAAAAATTATTGCGTCTTCAGGGAAAGTTTCTTAAGGGGGTAAAAGGAAGTGAAAGAAAGACAAAATGGCGGTGTATCTACGTTTCAACCTTCATTTCCGGATATTCACTTCACAGCTTAGCTGAGAGGCGCAATCTTTGTAAAAGTCAAAAGGCTAAACTAAACAGAACAGTATTACAAACTCCAAGATATGAACCACTGTCCACTACTACTACTACGTAGCTCTACAGCCCGGGGTGGGCCTTAATAATGCGACTCCAGACATCTCTATTGGCTGTTTTTGTCCTCCATCCTGACACTCCAAGGACTCTCAAGTCTCCTCAATATCATCAAGCCAACGTCTTCGCGGTCGGCCAACTCTCTTCTTCATGCCTATGACGGTACCACGCAGCAGCCTGCTCGGCCGGCATCCTGTCTTCTGGCATTCTTGCAATGTGATGGTCTAACCATTCCAATCGTCGAACCATGATGAAACGGACCACATTCTCAGCCCCACATAGGGCATAAAGCTCCCAGTTTTTTCTGGGTCTCCATGTGCGAGAAGTCGTGTCGAAAACTGGACCATAAATCCTCCTTAAGATCTTACGTTCAAAAACATTGAGACTATCTATCATGGCAGATGTGAACGTCCATGTTTCAGCACCGTATGTAAGAACCGGCCTGATTAAGGTTCTATAAAGCCTTATCTTCGAGGTTCTGGACAGATATGAGGTCTTAAACAATTTCAGGTTAGCGAAGTAAGCTCGGTTTGCAGACATTATTCTCCCATTCACTTCGCTTACCATTCTATTTCCCTCGTTTAGTTCAGACCCCAGGTAGGTGAAGCTTTTAACACGTTCGAACGTAAATCCTTCTACTTTCAATTCCTTGCAGCTGCACTCTGGGCTAGTGCTCATGTATTTTGTTTTGCATTCGTTAATACTTAGCCCCATCTTTTTATTCTCGTCATTTAGATTCCTAAATGTTTCCTTAAGTGCTGGGACACTGCGAGCGATCAGAGAAATGTCTTTTGCATACGCACACATCTGACTGCATGATTGAAGGATGTTCCCGGAAATGTTCAGCCCCCGTACTACCCTATGAAGAGCCAGATTGAAGAGAACAGCTGAAAGAGCATCGCCCTGTCTCACTCCCGCCGAGATAGGAAACGTCCTGCTCAGCTTACCGCCAACTAGCACTCTTCCGTCATTGTTGTCCATGGTCATGCTGATTAATCTAACCAATTTATGAGGGATCCGAAATTCCAATAGCGCTTCAATTAATTTCTATCTATCTACACTATCAAATGCTTGGCGATAGTCGATAAAGAGAATATGTAAATCAATTTTATATTCCCAACACTTTTCAAACAGCTGCCGCATCACAAAGATCTGGTCCGCTGTACCTTTTCCTCGACGAAAACCACACTGATAGTCTTTAAGATATTTTCAGCAAACGAATTGAGCTTTTTTAACACTACATTGGAAAAGATTTTGTAAGCCACACTTAGTAGGGATATACCACGATAATTATCACATAGAAGTTTGTCGCCTTTTTTGTGTATTGGACATAGTAAACTGGTGCCCCAGTCTTTCGGTATTTGTTCCTTTTCCCTAATTTCAAGGATAAGAGCACACATTTGATTTAAGGTAAGTTCACCGGTATTCTTAAAGAATTCAGCCACCAGTAAGTCTTCCCCAGGTGCCTTATTGCTTTTTAATTTTTCTATTGCTGTCTAAGATGTATTTATTTTATCCAAATTATGGAATAAGTGCAGCTGAGGTACGTGGCGGAGAGCAAGTTAGCCTGTAAAGTAGTCGAGGCCAAGACCTGCATATAAAAGCAAAGAAAATTCACTTGGAAGGATCAAGCAAATAATTTTTGATCAATGACGGAAACTGAGCAAGAAAAATCTTTGTACAGGCTGTAATTGAAAAGAAAAGATTTCCAGCATCTAGTGATGTCCACGCCTTTAGAAAGGATACTAAAGAATTATCTGCCATTTTTGTACCATCACCAGCAAAGCTCCTTGCCGGTACTAACTTCTTCTAATGTCTCCCACAAAACATTTATGTTCACTGTTCTCCAGTAGCAATTACCAGTGAATATGAGGTTATTAAAAGGCCAAGTTTTATACCAATAAGAAGAAGCGTTTGTAACATATATAGATGGTTAACGACATATTGACTGTGTATTGCAAATGCCAATGACAACAAAATGCATTAAAAAATTGCAAATTTATTATTATCTTGGCAATTACTGAAGCTTTAATTTTAATTTATATTATTATAATCTAATTAAATATTTATTTAATAAGTAAAAAGTAACTACTCAGAACACGTATAGAATATTTATGAGTATTTATGTTGCAATAATAAAAATATAATGGCGTTTTAATGTTTTTTTGTCTTAATATTCAAGTGAAGTAATCATGTTGGAAGTAATTATTTTTTCAACTTTAATTTTTATATTTAAATTATGAATAATGATGCAGACAAGCATGAACGTTATTAACAATTAAACGTGAAATAACAAAATGTTCATCAATGTTAACAATTTTTCTTTAAGGTGAGACTTCACAATGAAGAACGTTAGCGTTAAGGTGAAATGAAGTTTACTGAATAGAACTATAAATGTATTGATGCGGTCAGTGTTGATGTTTTTTAAAAAAAACTATTTCAAGTCGTATTCGACCAAAAAAATCCTCAAATAAATGAATAAATATAATAATAATACAGTCGACTCTCGATAAATCGAAATCCAAGGAACTACAAGAAAAATTCGAATTATCGAGACTTCGAATTATCAAGAAGTTTGAATTATCAAGAAGGGAAAAAAAGTTCGAATTATTAAGAGTTTTTATTATGTATATATGTATGTACATACGTATATTGAAAATACGTATGAGCTTACCTAAGTTTTAGGCATATATAGCCTCAAGTAAAAAAGTAAAAATAATGAAAACGACAAAAAAATTACATATTTATTAACATTTCAATAAATAATAATATACACATGTACCTAATTTAAAAAATGAAGAACAGTTTTTTGTTAAAATGTGGCTTGACTTAGTCAAGTGACTTAGAATTGTAGAAAGAAAGCGTTGATGGTGGAATATTGAAAGTTTTGGCGATATCTTTTTTTTCGAACTACTTTTCACGACCGCGATAATTTTATTTTTGCCGGACACAGTAAGGTAGACATACTTCCCATCGTGACAGACTAAGAAAGAGAATTGGAAAGTTAAACTGGGCTGAAAGGAGGGAAACATTACGCAGGAAATGAACAATGAGCGGAAAATGAGAAGTAAACAATACTAGGGAAAATTCGAATTATAGAGAGGGGAAGCGGCCTCGTTCGAATTATAGAGCGTTCTCTCCCCCTGTTGCTAAGAAAAGAAGTTCGAGTTATCGAGCGTATCTAAATACACTGCATTTTTTCGATTTACCGAAGTTAACAGCTGTAGAGTTCGAATTATCGAGAGTCGACTGTATTTGGAAGTAGGTCTAAACCATAGACATTACTTAAGAAGACTAATAAACAACTCTGTACACAAACCTGTGTAAATTGCCAGGTCTAGAACTCTGGGGCTAAATCTAAATACACTGCATTTTTTCGATTTACCGAAGTTAACAGCTGTAGAGTTCGAATTATCGAGTTTCGAATTATCGAGAGTCGACTGTAGTGTTTTTATTAAAAACAAAACTTAACAAATGGAAAGCCAAAAGTAAAAGTAAAGGCTAATAAAATAAAACTAGAATAAATCTTTAAAATATAATAACTCACGTAAAACGTGAGTCACTTCCAGTATAGGTGACTAAATATTAAGTTTAACACACCAATTTTTGATAACAGCTTTTTCGACTGAAGGAGCCTCAAAAATGTTTTAATGAATGTCTCATAGTTATAGATACAATAAATGAGAGAAATTTATATTTTTATTCACACGCTTGGAAATAATATAAATATATTTCCTTATATTGAACCTTTAATTTATCGCAAACGTCATCCCACCATAGATACACCCATCTTGTGTCTGTAAGCACACAGTTCAAGGTTGCATACTCTCTGGACAGCGTGCTGTTGCTAAGCCATTATACTGTCTATCGAAAAATATTCAATTGTTTTTCTTTTAAATAATTTGATCAATTTTAAACATATATTTGTTTTATTAAAGATCGGTGATATCTTTGATTTACTTCAGTTTAACGATGCTTTTTAATTATAGCGTTTATTAACAAAATTATAACGATTCTGCTATACAATAAGTCTCTTTATTGCTATTTTTAAATATGCGTCAACAACTGAGGTCATTGGTGCCACAGGAAAGTGTTCTTTCGTCACAGACAACCGAACAGTAAGAAGCTCCTAGGAAAAGAAACTGTATAGGCTGGATTCGAACCCTGGTATCCAGCTAGCAAAACCACTGAGCTGAGCCCTTTGTTATCATTACTATTAATTGAACTGCTCTTTATGTCGGATTTGTTGAAGTGATTTGCTTTCTAACTTTAACCTAATTGCATTAATATGCAGTAGATGTTTATAGGATTGCATCAATTCTCAGCAGGTTAATGAACTACCTGCCTGCCCCTAACAACACTTTAAATGTAACTTATAGATTGTAATCAACTTTAAAAATCATTTTTTTTAAACAAAACTGACCAATACAAAGTGATATAGTTGCATCTGGGATTGTTAGTATCCCATGTTTGTGGAAATTGTTGGTATTCTAGAAGATTAATTAAAAAAAAAAGAAGTCCCAAATCAACTATTTAAAATGAAAATATGCTCATACCATAGAAGCAAACTTGAAATTAAGAATTCATTAGTTCAACATTAAATTTTCTGCGAATGAAAATGTAAATGAATGTTTCTATTAAAAGGAAAGCCTTTTGATGAAGCCTTTTTCGTCTGGGTGCCCGGACATTAGGCAATGAAGCAAATTGCTTGCCTTGGGTTCTTTGAAGCTTTCATAGGACTTATTCGCTTTTGATGCATTGGGAAATAGTCACATAAGATCAGCTACAAAGAGTAGGAGCACAGTAAGTCGTAGGGTAATTTCATGATAAGCGCTGCGTGACGTAGAACCTATGCCCAAAATGGCCCTTACACAAACAAGACTCAAACCCTTATAGATTAATTTCCCAGCTTTCTGCATTATCTCAAAATCTGATCTAATTCTATATTCTCAAAGCAATCTGGGACCAATCTCTAAAGAGGGTTTCTCTACAATATATTCATGTCGAATATCCTCCATCTGTTTTGTACAAATCTCAGGCAATCCCCCTGAGTAGTGAGTGTGTCAGTGATTCTCTGACTCCTTAGATACCTTTGTCTTAGTACACCCTTTGTTAAACAAATACAACTGAGCGTCCAGTTATCAGTCCTATAATGTTTCTTCAATTAAAAGTTACAGACAAAAAAGTTTATTATTCGAGCTCGCCGCTGATGCAGTATTCCCACAGATCAAGGTGGCCATTCAGATGATTGTAGTGAGCCTCTTCAGACTGTTAGGAACAACCAGGATCACGTGGACTGGCAGCGGTTAACCGCCTTGGTAGATTTGTCAGAAAGTAGAGAAAATTGCCCTGCGCGTATTATGTAAGTGCGAAGGGTGATCACAGATCGGCTCTTTGTAGAAAAACACTTCTCATATCTCATTGAAACTTTCCAACTAGGCCAGTTTTTAATCTTCCTTTACATTAAATTGTAAATTTATAGGAAAGTCTATAATACAACCTCGCGAGTTCTGCCCTGAAGCGATAAAATGCATAGAAAAATAATAAATCTTCGAAGTTTATAGTGAAACCTAGGTACCTTTTCAGGAAAGTGAACAATTCACTGATTACAGGCACTTCCGGTTTTTAGGGCTATGCCCTAAACTCGAATTTTTAAAAACACATTTAACGCTCCCTAACAGTAGTTAAGCGAGAGTGACTCTAGGTTTGGGCAGGAATAAGATCACTCTGATTACAGGCCTATTCACAGGGCACGGAAGGTTCAGGAAGCACCTGCTCAAGATAGGGCTTATTAGCTCGGAACCGATGTGCAGATTGAGCCAGGAAGAGGAAGAAACGGCCTCTCACCTGTTATTCGATTGTTTTGCAATCGAGAGACTGCGCTACGAAATCTTTGGTACCTTGAGACCAGAGGAGATTTTAGCGCAGAAGGAACTTGTAGGGATAGCCCTCAACCTTCTTAGAAGGGGAGGTCCCACCTAACTAGACTTTAGGGAAGGCACAATAAGCCTCTTTCTTGGTGGCTGCAGTGCCGTGGGGCATGGGTCCCATCCCCCCGTGTAAATCTAAAAAATCTAACAGTACGCGAGTGTTAGAACCTACAAACATCTTAGGAGGAATAATAATTTTCAAATTTATTACTGTTCATTATTTTTGGTGACTGATTCATTGTTTCAATAGGATGGACTCAATCTCAGTCTATGAGCAGACAAGACAGAAGACACACCAACCTTTAATGATATAAAATATTAGACTGTCAAATTAGCCCTGTAGATGACCTAGCCCTAGGTCGAATGCTCGGCGCAGTAAAATAGTACAAACTACAAAATATGACTGAAATTAGCATTTTATTTTTTCATCCTATTTTCAAATTTATTTATTTTCCTTTTAAAGAAAGGAAGTTAGGTAGTAACGTCACAATGAAGGAATCATGGTTGGGTGAATTTGAAAGCCGTATCCAATCGAACAGCGGTATCCTGTGGAAAAACTAGTGCCACTTTCCTAATTATATCATCTGTTAGTGGAAAACACTTTCCACAATTTGAACTAGTTTATCTCTTATCCATTTAAATTTTCCTTTTTTTGTTGTTTTTCTAGTTTCTTAAACGGTTATGTAACTCTAATGGTTTATCACATCCTTTCTTCTGCAGAAAACATTTTTTAGTATTGCATAAACTATAGACTAGCAAGTCCTTGTAATAAGGAAGTGATAAATTTTTTTTTGCCTTTGTGACGTAACAAACTTTTTTGTCACAAAATTTGCCACAAGTTAAATTTTTAATTATTAGATTTACCCTGTCTCTTGCGTTGATCGACATGTTATCTGTAACGAGTAAAAACTGCCCAGAGGCTGGTAATGCCGAGACGAAGGTTTCGGGCGATAAGGACCTCAGATGTTGACGCGCTTTAAATTAAAAAAAACAAAGAAGAAGAAGGTGAAAAGGTCATGAGTTTAATAATTTAGATTAGGCTATAACTTATGAAAATTAGGTAATAAATAATAAAAAATTATTATAGTAGGAGATTATAATAAAACCTTTTTATTCCTTGGAGATCAAAAATCCTGAATTTTTGTTAATGGAGACGCGCAAATGAGAGGCATTAACGATAATTCATTGATTTAATCTTCTTCAGTGGATAGCGCCATTCTTCCAAGAAATATCTTTCTTTACTACGACAAAGATGGTCGTATTCTCGGAGAGTGTTGCTTTGCTTAAGAAGACACAAAGCTCAGTTCTCTAACAAGGACTTGAAGATTGTCAAACCCTACACCTTTGCATTCGATACGTTAGTACGTTCTGCAAGGATACGTTCTTGCAGATATAACGTGAATGATGGACATCAATATTTTCTAGTTTTTGGATTGAATTTAAAAAAGTAAATACTACCAAAACTCATCGGATAAATTATGTATAATGTACCTAATTAAAATTTATAGTACAAGGTAACCAGCTAATTTATAAAAACTGTCCGTTAGATTGACCGTCAAAAAGTGCAAGAAAAAGCGTAAAGTTGTAAAACACCCAACTTTTACAATTTTTTTCTCTTTTTCTATAAAAGATAAAATTCCCAAATTTTCTTTAAAATATAGGGCAAAACCTCCTTTATAACTGTAATTTTTTGCTATATCCCAGATTTTATAGATTTCGATGAAAAATGTTGCAGAAAATGGGCAAAAACGGCTTTTTCAGAAATTTTTCCTGTTCTCGGTTAAGCGCGATAAGATGAAGATAAGACTTGTCGACTGTTAATGATGATTTTGGGCAGTTTGAATGAGAAGAGAACTTACTGGAGAATGGTCAGAGATCTATTTCTTAATCCAGACCAAACTCTATCCACTCCTGGACCTGATGCAAGAACAAACCACGGTTTACATGCTGATTGCCGATTGCCATATACGCTTTCTCATCGACTTGGTTTTGTTGAGTGAAAATTATTTCCCTCAGTAGGCTAGCGAACGACTCTGATTCCTCAATTTAGAGCGGTACGTACTGACGACATCGCTTTTAATTCAGAACCAAACTTTACCTACTCCTGATGAAGGGTGAACTTCGGTTTCTCTACTGTTATTGTCGCAATGGAGGTATACAAGTTCAGCGTTACGAATATTCATAAATGTGGCGCCTTATTGTAGTTTATAATATTTGTACAATCCCTCATTTGTATTCTATAAATTTATTTAAAGAAAAGAGAAATAAAAAGAAGTAAACATCTTATTTTTGCAATGGACAACTTGGTCAACTTTTGGCGGACGGACTCTGGAGTCCATGCCTAAGTGTTTGTAATCTGTTCATATTGTAAATATGTTATTTTTGATTCAATAAAACACTATTATTATTATTTTAATGATTTAAGGCGCGTCATCATCTCAGGTTATTTGGCACCCGGAGCTTTTTCAGCGTACTGCCGGCCTCCGGACAGTGTTCTCTCGTTACAGATAACACTGTCCATCACCGGACAGTGAGCTGTTACAAGCTCATAGGAAGAGAAAATCTAAGGGTCAGCAGCTGGATTCGAACCCAGGACCTCCGCGTCAGAGTCCAGGAGGCTAACCGCATAGCTAATCACTTCCCTATATTATTATAAAGTAAAAGTAATCGCCTATTTTTTCAGGCGGGCTTTACGTTCAACTACCAATTAGGTATCGTGGACGGAGGCGACTAGCAAACATACTTTACTGTACATTTCTTTTATTAACCATTAAATAAAATCCAAGGCCTAAAGACCGGGAATCGAACCCAGTACCACAATACATATTAACTTCGTAGGTCTCGCCTCTAACCGCTCGGCTACCGTGGCGCCTTTATTATTGTTATTATTATTATATTAATAAATGTAGTTCCACCATTTTAAATGACTCTTAATTAGTGTTGTTCAGTTTAGGTTTGAGCTGAAGGCTCAACCGAGTCGAGCTTCGATTCAAGCCTTTACTTCAGAGCTCCAGCCTTATAGACCTCGAAGCTCGAGCCATGAAGCTCAAGTTGAAGGCTCACAAGCCAGAAGTTGAAGGCTCACAAAGTGCAAGCCTTTTTAAATTCTTAAGGAATGACGAGAAATCAGTGAACAACGAACATTTTAAAAATTATTGTATTCATTTATACAGAAAATATTTTTGAAAAATTCATTAGCTGCTATAACTTGATTTTATTTTAAGAAATGAACTTATTATTAGTACAAATAAAATGCTTCATATAAAAAACAAAAAAGAAAAAGCTCGAGCCTTTTGAGCCGAGCCTTGGAGGCTCACCGAGCTCTCTGTGAGGCTTCAGCTCGAGCTCTCTGACTCGAGCCACCCGCTGAGCCCAGAGAGCTCGAGCACTCAAGGCTCGAAGCTTATAGCCTTATAGTTCAGCTCTTGAACAACACTACTGCTTAATTGATTCTTTAAATTTTCGCGAAAAAATTAGACGAATGTCATCGCAGAAATAATCTGAATTCGTTATAAAATGTAATCTAGACTTACTACAATTGAACTGGAGAAGTTTGGCGAGGTTAAAAATGAAAACGGGACATTAAACAAAGATAAATTAGTATATTATAATGAACAAAAAGGCCGGGCGTTAGTTAGTTCTAGCTTGAGATAAATGCCCTACAATTGTAGAAAAGCCCCTTAGACCAGACAGTTCCCTACTAAACTATTATTTAATGTGAAAGCTGCTACTTTGTCAGTTTGTAGTTTTGTGTGGGGAATTCTGTTTGTTTCCCCGGCTGAATTGGGTGGTGGGCTACTAGGTACATTGTGTCTTCGGACCGGATTTCACTGCCACAACTGTCTGCGATTATTAACATCAAACCTCAGTAATAATAAAGTTTTCCTGGGTTTATTAAGAAAGAAATTAATTTTGACTTCTATTCAAATTTGATATACGCTTTGGACACATCTCAGAATTTAAGCTAAGGCATTTACATAAAAGAAATGGTTTCCGTTGATTTCGTACAAAATATTTTCATGCGATTCTTTTACTGCAGAAAAAGTTAGACCGGATGAAATTTAAAATTATAGAGTGAAGTACACGTTGCCACTCCCTATGGAGGGTAGCTTCAAGTTTGCAGCTTTTTTTCTGTGTTAATTCGCAAGTTATTTCAAGTTGATGAAGCACCGCTGTTTGCTCTTGCTAATGAGCACGGTAATGAATGAACAGTTCTGCTGTGGATCCCTCATTTATATCGCTCACAATTTTATTTATTGCTTTAATTTTAATTTTTTTTTTTTAATTCATTAAGTGAAAGTTCGTTTAAATTTTTTACGTCATTATTTCCTAATGTTTTTTTCATCACTTCAGCTTTCTGATAATGCAAATGATTTTTCTCATTTGAACAAAAAATGATTAATAAATGGTATTCAATTTTTTACCCAAGAGGTGGAACTGAAATGAATAATGATAAAGAAAGATCTTAGCTTGAAAACAAGATGGAGGCGACTCGTGTGAAAGATGTAAAACTGGGAATTTCAATAAAATTTTGGATCAAAACATGTTTTTACTAAATTTCTCGCCGCAGAATTGTTCTTTTTTTGTTATCTATTATTGAAATTATTTATTCTAATTTTAAGGCGCGTCAATAGCTGAGGGCATTGGCGCCAAAAGCTTTTTTCAGTGCACTGCACCGAGCTCTGGACAGTGTTGCTCTCGTTACACTGTCCACCAGCTGCCAGTGAGGCGTAAGAAGCTACTAGGAAGAGCAAATATAAGGGCTAGCAGTTAGAGTCTAGTATCCCGTAACTCCTAGACCAGTGATGGCGAACCTATGATCCGGACAAGCTTTTTCACTGACCCAAAATTGCGGGTTGATTTAGATTTTCTAATTGTGTGGATAATTTATATTCTATCTGTATTTTTTTTTTCAATCACGTATTGACACAAAAGCAATTTAAATGCTATCTATAACCTTTAGTTTGATCATTACAGTTCTAAAACGCAAATGACGACAAATGCTTTTGTAGTATTTGAAATAAAGCAAAAGTGTTTACAAAATTCAAATAAAATGTATAATTTTACTCATATTTTGTTTGTTAAAAAAAAATCGACAACCCAAAGCAAATAACCATATTTAGATTTTTCTTCAGATAAAACACACTTTTGTTCAGGTTTTGTTCAGTTATGTTTGTAAAAAGAGACTTTCATAGCACTCGTTTCGTCCCGTTTTACCCGTTAAGCCAACTGAATTTTAAAGATGTTTAGTTTTGAAAATATTCAGTTTAAAATTTTTAAACTTAACTCTTGTGCAAATCAAATGGGCATTAGTGACCCAAGAGCTAGTAGTAAAAAAAAAATGAACAAAATTTGACCCACGTCTCACAAAAAGTTCGCCATCCCTGTCCTAGACCTAGTATCTCCGTGTGGGAATCAGAGTTATAGCAAACCACTCATCTAATCCACACCCTATTATTTAAATCCTTAATTTTTAATTTAATTTACTACAATCGCATTAATTTGTATCAAGTCCTGGTAAATCATTGGCGTATTTTCTGAACAGGCTCTGTGCCTAAGTTTACCAAAAATATTTTTCAAAAAGAAGAAAACCCTCCAAAACGCTGAACTATTAGTCACTATCTTCACTAGAGAGGAGTTCACCAACGCCGCTGTCTTGTTGGATTGACAGGAAGAAATTCTAGGAGAAAGATATTGAACTAGAGGAATTGCTAACTGCAGATTGGAGTTTCATGTATCTGCTTTTGGCAACTTGTGTGATAAAAGGAATGTTTAGTCCGGTTAGAGCCAGAGCGTTTACTATATAGTTCGAGATATTTTAGATTAAAGAGATTTGGAGATGGGTGCGTTTAGTTGAACCCCACAGCTCTATTCCATTCGCTCAGATAGGTTTTTTTTAGCAGAAACATCAAATTAAAACAATTTATTTGTTAAAATTTATCCAGGAAATCCGATGATTCGGAAAAAGAGAAGAAAAGACGAAGTTAGTTTTTCTAAATTGCTGAAAAAGATGGTATTTTAATTGTATAGATTCAAGATTTTGAGTTTCCACCAGAAATCGACAGGAAGTTCAACATTTTGTAAAAATCTGACAACCGGATGTATCACTTTTACTTGAACCGATTTTCTATTTTATTTATTTATTTATTTTTTAATTTTCTCGAAGAACAGTCGATCGGTTTTCTTCTATTTGTACGCTAATTGGTCACATTTTGGATCTATACATTTTTATTTGAAAAAGTTCGCTCGTAAAAACGTTTCTTAAAAGTGTTCTGGGGCAGCAGGTGGTTAAGCTGCTCTCTAAGTATCCAATTAAGTGAGAGAGGTCAGTAACTGTGTAATATTAATAGTGAATTCAGTTTAATTTATTTGTTAGATAAATAATCTCTGGTAAGCGACAGTCATGTGAGTTTAACAAACAATACAGTTTTTTGTTTGTAAAAGAAAATTATTTATTCAAAATCCAAGTTATCCCAGAGTTGTTAGAAGTTAGGAAAGAAATCACTGAATAAAGGGGCTGAAAATAAGCTAAGCTTGCCTGATAAAGTAACAGCGAAGTTAGATTATTAAAAGTACAACTTTATAACAAGAGATCTCTAATTTTGTCATTGACTTTATGGTTACAGATTTAAAAAAAATGTATATATTTGTAAATAAAATTATACAAATAATATTAAACTATCAAAAAAGAACTGGAGAATAAATCTGATAAGAAAAAATGAAATGGTTTCCGGTTAAGTTTGTAAATGAGGGAGGCGACTGCATATCTTGTTCCTCCAATATTGATCTCTCATGACATCATCCTGGACCCTCTCTTCTAAAACATCCGATCTAATAAGCTGTGAATATCCGTCCGCAACCAACCAGAGATCAAAGTATTAAAAACTAAACGAATAGAAATAATAAAAACACAGTGGGCACCCTCTCACGACTACTGCTACTATTCTCTGCGATTTCAACTCACAAATGTTCGCCAAACTCCATAAAATTTAAGTTATATTTAATTCTTACGGTCATGGAAAGAGGCTTTAAAGCCTCCTTAGAGAAATGTAGTAACCCCTTACGCGGAAGACTTTCAAAATCCTTTTTTCTTGAAAACTGTTCTAAAAAGAAATCTTTCTATGAAAATGATGAAAGAAAAAGTTCTGAATCCAGGTTGTACGAGGGTGGTTTGAAAAGTCCGTGCAAAAATAAAAACTACTTAATTTTTGGGGGTAAACCTTTTTTATTTTTCAACATAGTCTCCTTTTAGGCTTATACACTTCGTCCAACGCTGCTCTAGTATGTTGATCCCTTCCGAATAATAGGATTTGTCCAAGACTGAAAAATAGCCATTCGTTTCTGCAATCACCTCCTCGTTTGAATAAAATCTTTTTCCCGCCAGCCATTTCTTCATATTGGGGAACAAATAGTAGTCCGAGGGAGACAAGTCTGGAGAATAGGGGGGGGATGTGAAACGAGTTGGAACCCTATTTCCATTAATTTTGCGACCACAACTGCTGAGGTGTGAGCTGGTGCGTTGTCGTGATGGAAAAGGACTTTTTTGTGAGCCAATCGTGGGCGTTTTTCTTGCAGCTCGGTTTTCAAACGGTCCAATAACGATGAATAATATGCATCTGTAATAGTTTTACCCTTTTCCAGATAGTCGATGAGGATTATTCCTTGCGAATCCCAAAAGACAGTCGCCATAATCTTTCCGGCCAAAGAACGGTCTTCGCCTTATTTGGCGCAGATTCCCCCTTGGTAACCCATTGTTTAGATTGTTCTTTGGTCTCAGGAGTGTAGTGATGTATCCATGTTTCATCCACAGTGACGAAACGACGCTTAAAGTCCTCCCGATTCTTCTGGAACAGCTGCAAACCGTCCTTGCAACACTTCACACGATTTCGTTTTTGGTCAAGCGTGAGCAATCGTGGCACCCATCTTGCGGATAGCTTTGTCATGTCCAAATGTTGATGCAAAATATTATGTACCCGTTCATTCGAGATGCCCACAGCACTAGCTATCTCACGCACCTTCACTCTTCTGTCATCCATCACCATATCATGGATTTTATCAATGATTTCTGGAGTAGTAACCTCAACAGGGCGTCCAGAACGTTCAGCGTCACTTGTGCCATTGAAACCACTTATAAACTGTTCTAATCGAAGGTGCAGAGTCACCATAATGTTTATCAAGCTTCTCTTTAGTCTCCTGAGGCGTTTTGCCTTTCATAAAGTAGTATTTAATCAACACACGAAATTCTTTTTCGTCCATTTTTTGAAAATCACTCGACTTCCTCGATTCAAACGAATGCCAAACACAAAGAAATAGACCGATCGATCTGGCTGAAACTTGGTGTGTGTTCTTCCAAGGGATGCTACTAACTAAACATAACCTCGATACGCGCCAGTGGTGCTATCTCTCTGACTTTGCACGGACTTTTCAAACGACCCTCGTATGTGATGTATACAAGAAGTTTACAGGAAATGCTAGGATTCATTTTCCAGAAAGAGAAAATTCTATAGAGTTTAAATAGCTTCTGATTAAAGAATTTTCTTTTAACTCTATTTTAGGAAGCGATTTGATCCTCCTTAGCACAGGAGCACAGGATCTGTGCGTAACTCTAACATGTAACAGTTTAAATATTTAAATAATCTATATTTTTCCGGATCATCGAATTTTCTGGATAAATTGTTACAAATAAATTGATTTAATTTGATGTTCCTGCTAAAAAAACGTATCTGAGCGAATGGAATAGAGCTGTGGGGTTCAACTAAATGCACCAATTTCCAAATCTCTTTAATCTAAAATATCTCGAACTATATAGTAAAAGCTCTGGCTCTAACCGGACTAAACATTCCCTTTTATCACACAAGTTGCCAAAAGCAGATAACATGAAACTCCAATCTGCAGTTAGCAATTCCTCTTGTTCCTAGAACTCTTTCTGACAACCCAACAAGACAGTGGCGTAGGTGATCTCCTCTGTAGTGAAGATAGTGACTAGGAGAGTTCAGTGTTTTGGAGTGTTACCTCTGGGTAACTTCTCCACTCATTTACTTCTACCGTTCAGTGTTAACATTTTTACTTATATCGTCAATTCGCTGACTGTAGCACAATTGAACGAGAAAAAAATAAGTTTTTACTTTCTATGCTAAGTTTAAATAAAAGGAAGGAATAGTTTAAGAGTAAATATCTATTCATTAAAATGACATTTTTGGTTCTGCCGTTATTTTTCGAATTTGGAAATTTAGTCCCTCATTTAGTTCTTATTGTATTATTAATTTTATAATTCTGTGTAATAAATGAGACAAGACAGTACATTAACTTGTTATATAGACTTGACACTTTAGGAGAATGCCTAACTAGCACTGTATCCGAGAGGTTCCTTTAATCGAGTTTTGCTGAAAAAATATTTGCCCCTCCCCCCCAAAAAACTCGTATTATTTATTACGCATGCGTAGTTCTACATTTTGTGTTTGACACATTTTACAAAGAAAATTAGATTAAAGACACTCCTTATAGAGAAGGAGGACAAGTTTTCTTCTAAAGGGCTATTTCAGCAGATTGTAATGGTTCGTACTCGTTTATATTATTAAGGAGACTTAATCGAGTTGCTAAGGTTCCAAAATCAAGGAAAATCTGACAACTAGATGAGTAAAAAGTAATTGCCTATTTTTTCAGGCGGGGCTTAACGCCCAAACTACCAATTAGGTGTCGTGGACGGAGGTGACTAGCAAACATAATTTACTGTAAATTTCTCTTATAAACCATTAAATAAAATCCAAGACCCTAAGACCGGGGAATCGAAACCAGTACCACAATACATATTAGCTTTGCAGGTCTCGCCTCTAACCGCTCGGCTATCGTGGGCGCCCACTAGATGAGTATTTACATTAATATTATATTATTTTTGAGCAGATCTAAGGACGGATGTGGGTGGATATGCCCCTAATATCATGGCTTCATTGAAATATTCTGATTTTACTAACTGATAATTTAACAGATTTTGAAATTCAAATGTTTTAACAAAAAATTTTGGTTAGAACATTCAAAATTGCCTATGGAAAACCACTTGAGATAGCTGTTTTTTTTTGTACATATACATATTATACTCGTATAATAGAAGCCTGTTCAGTAATTGTCAATGTTCAGCGATGATTACCATAATCTAGTTTGGAAATTTTGGTGTATAAAAAAAGGAATACTAAACTAAATATTAAGTGACTAAGTTTTAGAGGGCCGAGTGTAAATAGATTATTCTAGGTTGAATTCTCTAGCCGAGATGTAGAGATAATGGAGCGGGGCAGAGAGTGTGTGATATGGGGACCTTTATAAATATGTCGGCGGTAAATATAAGTATTATTTATAGCAGAGCTGCTACACAAGCAAATGACTAGCTCCATCGTCCGCACGCTCAGTCTTACCAACTGCATCTCATCGTCCCTTTAGCACGTCACGATATGTTCTAAAATTACGGACAATTAACTTTAAGAATTAAAATAATGACTAATTATTTTACTGCTGGGCAAAAAATGAGAGGTAATCTTAGTAGTAAAAAGAACATTATATTAACTTTTATTAAGAGGAACCTTAGAAAATAATACCTGGCACGTTTGGCCATTTGAGATACGCACTTATCTACGTCATCATGAGGTTATTTAATTAAATTCTGTGACGCTCACATAACTGATTATTGAATTTTGCTGAACGTGATAGTTATTTGAGCAGCGAAATTGTGGCCAGTAACGCTAACCCACACCATGTAGCGCCATTCACCTAAATTTGAAATTGAAGAATCTGTAACTTCATTCGTATCGCCCCCAGAAGCATTCAATTAAATTTAATTTTTTTAATTCATTCAAACAAATTTTTTACTTTGAAATGATTTGCACGTAAAATTTAATGAAAATTTTACTTAGCCCGATGATTTCAACCAATCAGGTGCGGATTACAATTATTCGTAGATGAGACATCTTTGACCATTATTTCTAATAATCGGACGTTATTAATTGTCAGATTATTCCTAATAATTATATCGGTAGTAATTTATGAAGTAATTTACAGATCACTTAATTGTAAATAATTTAGGTACCTACAAAAAAAAAAATTCTTTTTTTTATGAATATACAGGCTTCGTAACCGTAAATTATTAAACTAAGGATTCAAGATTGGCGGGGAATCGGTCAAATATAAAAACAACTTCAGGGTGTGGCAATGCGGGTTGGTTGAGTTACAGAAACTGAAGAAGACAATATATTTGTCGAAACGTTGGCAAAAAGACGAGTTGTTGTTTTTATTTGGAACTGATTCCTCACCAATCTTGAATCCTTAGTTTAATTCTTTTTTATTTATTCATTTATTTATTTAGTGATTTACAATCTGTACAAAAATATAAGTAAATATGAGGTAAATAAGATGAACTGGTGCGGGAAGAGCAGGAGGGGAGAAACTACCTGACTTTAGCACTCTCTATAGAATAAAATGATTATGTCTTCAGACTGCAAGGAAGTCGCGGGGCCATTGGCGATTCAGTCGGCGAGGAGGATTCTTAAGAATGTCAGAGGAGGCGAGAGACAGTACAAGAGGATTAGAGCTAGTCGAGAGAGTAGTGTGGAATTTTTAGTATTTAGTCTTGGCGAGTTGATGAGATATTCATTTTTTAAATTTATTTAATTATTAAAATGGCACAATTTTACTATTTGTAATACAGCTGTTCGGAACAATTATTAATTAATGAGAGGAGACTAGCCCCAGTGGGGTAGCATTCGGTATAAAAGATTTGATAGCTTTAGTCTCATATATACACTCGAGCAAATCAAGAGGCCATTGGCGCTAAAGACATGGAGGATCGTCAGGAATTGTTTGGGAAATATCGGTGGGCGACAAACTTCTGGATTCTGATGAACTGATAAGGGGGGCTGTGGAATGTTTTATATGTGGTTACGTCGGTCAGGAAACGAGTATTGAGGTCACTATGAATGATTCGGTTGGATCGGTTGGTTCGGGAGGGAGCACTGAGAATAGTGCAGTGAATTTTTGAATGCAGTATTTGAAAAAATAAATTGAAATGTATAAAATAAATTTGGTACTTATCAATTTAATAAGTAATTCTTTTTTTACTTCGATCATTTGAGTTTATTTAAGTAACCAATCAAATCGATTCCAACAATCGATTGTCTTCGATAATTTAGAGTAATTAAATCTAATCAAAAGTACCGGAAAAAGTTATCAGCACTCGTTTTATGACCGTTAAAAAATTGTTGGTCGTTTTCAAGAAAATTCCGTCTCGTATTTTTATGATCTCACAATTAATTTATTTCTTTCTATTTCTAGATAAGGAAAATGTATTGATTTTGCCTAATTTTCGAATTGAAGATTAACCGGAACTTTGTTCCAAATCTAGTACACCTATCTAGTGAGCTAATTCCCTTCCCTTTGTACTGCAATTATCACAATTCTAAAATCAAGGTGCGCCTTCTAAACTAGCCTTAACTCTTATATTAAGGTAGTGAATGTTAATTGAACATTCTAACTTTAAGAAAAACCAATTACTATCGTTATAATTATAGTTACTAACAGAAGAACGTTGTAAAACATTCGAGATTTTCGAATTACGATATTTGTAATGAAATTATATCTGTGTAGATAATTGATAATCTCAAAATGTAGCCCTAGGTACATATTAAGTTCTGTCAAATTAATTTCAACGCTATAGATGTTATTGTTACAGGAAGAGAAAGCATGAATACGTCAGAGTAAAGGATCATCTGTTTACAGGAGAACGGCTAGACAATAATACCTTCTAGCGCTTTGAAACAGAACAGATTACTAATTGAAACTTCAAAGTATTTAGTTATTTAGAGAGAATATTTACCCTTATATTATTCCAAAAGATCCTTTAATCGAACTATTCTGGTAAAAAGTTTTTTAAACAAGAGATTTTAGACCATCGTGAGTGCAAAACATTGAGGAAAATCGATAAAGCCAGATTTTATAAAATTAAAATCCATTTTGTATAGTGGGTACTTCCGGTAAAGTGTTTTTGAAGGTTATGTTACAGTCTGGTTCCCTTTTGGTGGGGTCCCAATGGAATTTTAAAACTTCTGCTGGGATTTTCTTTTTCTTTTTTATTTTTTTTAACGGTGAAAACTAGCATTTCAAAATTTGACATAGTTATTATACTTTTCTTGACTAGTACGAGAAAATTACAAAAAATAAATAAAGAAAAACAAAGAAAAATTTATTGTAAAGAAAGAAACGAAACCAAATTCCAAGTTCAAAAAAATTGTTTACTGGAAAGAGTATATTTAGAAAGTGGTCTTTCTAAATCTGAAAGCTATATTAAAATCAGCTCTAAAAGACTTAAATCACTTTCTCTCTTTTTTAAAGAATTTTTCTGTGATGAAAAAGTCTCATTCCATTATTTATTTTTGAAATTCTATCCATTATTAATAATAATATACCTACTGAATATACCGGAAGGGAGGCATTTAGTTTACCGATGGCTCCAAGATGGACTGTGGGACTGGGTCTGGAGTGTATGGGGTTAAACCCGAGGTACCCATTGAGAGATCTCTTGGGAGATACGCCACAGACTTCCAGGCCGAGGTTTTTGCTATTAAAATATGTGCTGAGGAAAACCTGCGGATGGAACCTAGAAATAGGGAGATTCGTATCTTTTCGGACAGTCTTTTCGGAAGGCTCTAGTATCCTTCCAGAATGACCTCTTCCCTGGTTTGGGAATGCAGAAAAGCCCTAGAACTACTGGCGCGGCACAACAAAGTTCGGTTGGAATGGGTGCCGGGTCATGTGGGTATTGAAGGGAATGAAAAAGCTGATCATCTGGCCAGGAATGGAGCTAATACTCCTTTCACCGGTCCGGAGCCTGTCCTGGGGATCACCAGGGGTTCGGTTCTTGCGGCTCTCAGAAATTGGATCTGGAGGGAGCATGAAAAAAACTGGGTGTTGTGTCCTGGGGTTAAACACAGCAAGACCATGATGCCTTGGCTGTGTAAGCAAAGAATCAAAGAGACTCTGGACTTGGGCAGAAATCAGATTACTCTGATTACAGGCCTATTCACGGGGCACGGTAGGTTCAAGAAGCATCTGCGCAAGGTGGGGCTTATTAGCTCGGAACCGACGTGCAGATTGTGTCAGGAAGAGATGGAAACGACCTCTCAACTAAGGAGATAGTAGCGCAAAAAGAACTAGTAGGGAAAGTCCTCAACCTCTTTAGGAGGGGAGGGTTCGCTTACAAGAACTAAGAACGGGCGGGCACAATAAGTCTTCTGTGGCTGCGGTGCCGTGGGGCGTAGATCCCGTCCTTTCTATTATCTATCTATCTACTAAATTGGAAGAATATTTGCAATTTTTTTATATAACCTTGTAAAATCCCCTACTCTCTTTCTATTCTTCCTAATTTCAGTTCGAGCTCTCTAATTTTTACTCTTGTTATCCCGTAAAACTTTTATTCACTGGTACTTTTTTAGCTTTAAATCCCAAACACCGCCTGTTCATCTAATAAGAGAAATTTCTGTCCAGTAAGCTCTCCGTAGCATTTAGATATTCCATTTAGATTAATAAAAAGCATGCTTCTAAAAAACATCGTTGCCTCCACCTTGATTTAAGAATAATCTAACTTCTGTTTTTTTTTATACTGAACATTTATATTTGAAAAAAAAAAATGTCTACTAGAAAATAAGAAAATAGAAAAAATGGAATATTGAACTGAAAATAGTCCTAGAAGAATTTGAAAGATCTCAAATTTATACCCAGATTTTATTTTATTAATTGTCTAATGAAAATAATAATGCTAGAACCTCATACTTCTGGAAGGTGATTCTGTAGCCTACAGCAAACATTCTCTGCACTGGACACTGCACTAACACAAAACTGCATAAACTAACAGCACTGCGTACACACACGCACCTGTAATCAGAAAATACAGTTAATAATTTTGGGCACTTCATATATTAGAAAAAAGGGGGCATTTTGTTTTTAATTTAAATTATAAGCTAATGGAAAAATTGCGTTTTAAAGTCTCTACAAGCATTTCTACAAATCAAGTGTGTACAGCTCTGTCAGGGTTTAGGCCTTGGGCACACAGAAATCGGTCCGTCGCGGCGGGCAACGATCTCTGACTGAGGCAATCTAGCTGTACTACACAATGTTGCATCATCTCTGTCAAACATAACGCGGTCTAGTCTTTGTCGCGACGACAAGCGATCTGGTAGTATAAAATTATAGATTTACACGTGATCTCCTTGCCACCTTTGATCAAAAATGAGTGAAGAAATTGAAATATTTTATAGAAAATTTGCGCAAATACAGAGTTTTGTTTGATAATTCGCACGGGCATTATAAAAATGCTTTAAAAAAACCATGTTATCTTCATGTGACTCCAGTTCGATACATAAGAGGTGGTATTCCCCTAATTGTTCTCTTTCTTATGTACCCAACTTCGTCTTTACTTCTTTTTGCTTTGCAAAGCTAATAGCAGAAGGAGTTGTTCTACGTCCGAACTCATACTCAATATACAAAAATTAAAACAAAGAACAAGAAAACGCACTACAGCTTCTACAAGAAGAAAGTTACCAAACTGGACCTCTCTAACAAAAGAATCACATCCTGTATGACGTCTCCATATCGCAGACCGCCGCGACAGACCGCTTTCTGTGTGCCCAAGGCCTTAATCCGCTACCTTGCGAACTGTCTCTCCTTTACCAGAATACAAATCGGGATATATTCTTTTTAAAAATGTTTAACAGCGTCATCAGCATTTACTGCTACATTTGCCTCAAGTTCTTGCACACTATCACTAGGCAAAGAAAAAATGCACCCCTTTAAACGAAGAGCTTCATCAGAATTTCAGATCGTTCACATCTCTCATAAAAATGAATTGCCCAATTTTTACGTTAAATTACACGCTAAATATGTCTCTGAATATGGAAAGTTAGAAGATTTCAAAGTTCCAGTGAAGGATTTATGAGGCTGAATTTCAGAAAAAAACAGCAAAAAAAAAAAGAAATCATTTTAAAGAAGGAAATTCTAATTTCAGCCCGCGTTCTCAGGATATGAAATTTGTCCAGCTGATTTTCCTACACATTAATCCCAATAATCCAAGTTTGCCCATTTCCTAAGTAAATCTGTAATAATTTATGGGATCCATTCAGTAAGTTATCATTGGTTAATCCTTTTTTTAATCCTAAGCCACTAGAATCTAATAGTTTAACATGCAACATTTAACTTAGAAAAGGTGTTAGTTAAACACTTAGTTTAATAGATATCCAAGATTTATCTATTATTTACAATCTTGTTGGTTCCAAACTACCGGAAATTAATTATTTATTCATTTATTATATTGGGTATGAAAGTTGCGAGTCCTTCAGTCGTACTATTTCCTTTGTCTTTCGATCGAATATGTGTCATTGTGTATCATTTTATGTACAAAAAGTGGTTTTAATAATTATATGTACAGTCGAACCTCTCAATAACGGACACTGGCGGGGGAAAGCAAAGTGGCCGCTGTTTGGAGGTGGCCGTTAGAAGGAGGTAGGCAAGTTTCATAATGAAAAAATATAGGTTTTTTTCCAAACCTCTATTTAAAAATTGTTTATTATTAATAGATTTAAAAACGTGCATAATTGCATAATTATTTAGCTATATGATATGCATAAAATTTTTCTTAATTATCCAAAAAATTTATCAAAAAACTACATATTATTGACTTAATTAATTATTTTTATAATAATCATCACATTTATTCATAACAATAATAATTTATGGTAAAATTATCATACTATCTATTAATAGAAAAATAGAACAAACTTTTCGGCAAGTTGACGATGGCTCGATTTGGATTAGTGTTATATTGAAAAATGATTAAAATGGTGCAAGATGTATGAGCTTATATAGGAAACTTTAGGAAAAACCAGAAAAATACAAAAACTTGAGAGGGGATAATTATTTTGATCACCGCGTCAAACGAACTTTTAATAAGGTGGTCGTTGGTGGGAGGTGAAACATTTAATCCGTTCCCCAAAATCAATCTCCGCGGTCGCTATGTAGAGTGACCGTTAGACGGAGGTTCTTTTATATAGAAAGTGTATAGGGGTAAAATGGGGAAATCCAAAAACTGTCCGTAAATAGAGTTCGTCGCTAGTGAGAGTGTCCTTTATGGGAGGTTCGACTGTATATACGTAACATATGTATTTATAAGTATATAAGTGTGTGTGTATACGAGGGGGTACCCAAAAAAAACCGGAATTATTTTTTAAAAGCTATTTATTTACAAATTTTTTACAGAACAACCTTATCCCCTTCAAAATACTCTCCATTACAACTAATACATTTGTCCCACCGGTGCTTCCACATTTCGAAACATTTTTTGTAGTCATCTTTAGAAATGGCTGACAGCTCCTTCTTCGTTTTTTTCTTGACCTCTTCAATGTTGTCAAATCGGTGACCTTTCATGCCCTTTTTCATGCGTGGAAATAAGAAAAAGTCGCACGGAGCCAGGTCAGGCGAGTAAGGTGCGTGGGGCAGCGGAACCATGCCATTTTTAGCCAAAAACTGTGTAACAGAGATGGCTGTGTGTGCAGGTGCATTGTCGTGGTGGAAGAACCAGTCTCCTGTTTGCCACAAATCGGGTCTTTTTTGGCGAACACTATTGCGCAATCTTTTCAAAACTTCCAAATACAAGGTTTGATTGACGGTCTGACCTGGGGGGACAAACTCTGAATGGACTACGCCTTTGGCATCAAAAAAGCAAATCAGCATTGTTTTGATGTTTGACTTGACTTGACGACATTTTTTTGGTCGGGGTGAAGATGACGTCTTCCATTGGCTCGACTGTTGCTTTGTTTCTGGGTCATAACCATAGCACCAAGACTCATCACCAGTAATGACCTTTGACAGAAAGTCTGGATCAGTTTCAAGCTGTTGTTTCAAAGCACGACATGTTTCAACTCGATGTTCTTTTTGATTGTCAGTCAGAACTCAAGGAACAAACTTGGCAGCAACCCTTTTCATCCCCAAATCTTCCGTTAAAATTCGCTGAACCGAGCTCCAAGATAACCCACTACTCTCTGACAGTTGATCAATTGTCTGTCGACAGTCTGTGAACACCAGCTCTCGAATTTTTTCAACATTTTCGTCGATTCGGGCAGTTGATGGACGTCCAGAACGAGGTTTGTCATCAATCGACATGTCGCCATTTTTAAACCGAGTAAACCACTCGTATACTTGAGTTTTTCCCATAGCGTCATCTTTGTAAGCTGTTTTCAACATTAAAACACTTTCAGCAGCATTTTTGCCGAGTAGAAAACAAAATTTCAGAGCTGCACGTTGTTCACTTAAACTTGCCATCATAAAAAACGAAAAAAGAACAAAACAGCGCTGGTAAAAACAATCACTGCAGATGAACAGAACAAGCCAGGCAGACAACACAGGCAGGACTGAACTGGCAAGGAATTGCGCTATACACGTCTAGCGGCAGAAATGCGTACTACATAAGCTCCATGCGCGGCAACGCAATTCCGGTTATTTTTGGGTACCCCCTCGTAGGTGAACAAAATATCTCAAAAAAAAATCGAAGGAAGCTGGATAAATTTACAAGGATGCCAATAATTAATACTGATCAAATGTACGATTTAGAGGATTATGAAATTCAACTTGGACAAAAATGCGAAAAAAAATGTATTCGACAAAAATAACTCAAAAAATTAGAATGTTAATTAGATTTTTTAAATGGTTGGATGGTCGAACCCGTAGCCTTTCATTTCCAACTTTCGTCGACTATGTCGATTCTTTGCCCAAACTGTGACAATTAACTAGTTGAACATTAAGTCAGAAAGCGCAATTCTGCTATAAATTGTTTAAGTTCTACTGTTTTATTAATTTGTGAGGCCCAATAGAATCTCGTTAAATTTTCCAAGTGAAATGATTTTATTGTCCTAGATTATTGGAATTAAAAATAATTGTCCAGGCTGTGCGCTCTAAATTATTTACTTGCCTCTATCAGATTACTGAGTTGAAAATTAAGTTATTTTTACTTTATTATTTGGATTTTGTTATTTCATTTAAAACTTTTCATTAATTAAATATTTGTTTTTCTTATTTCCAGAGTTATTTCTTTCAACTTTTTTCTCTTAAATTCTAAATCCCCATTGATCAGTTCAAATACACCCACCGAAACTGGCAGGCCAAATGAAAACCGACTTATACCATTTCTTCCTAATTTGGGATGCTCCTAATAAAATGAATTTCATCTCTAAAGACAGTATCGTGATTCTATTACAGGTCTATGAATCTCACATTACAGTTTTATGACCAATTAAGACGCTGTCGCCATTCTAACTTCCGAAGTATTTCCTTTATAAAAACTTATGTGAAAAGATCTTTATTTTTTTATTGGTTTTGTCGTTAAGTTTTTACCTAGAGGCTAGGTCCACTTCAGGGACCTAGGTTCAGAGATAGGAAACTGATTATAATTAACAATAAAGCGGTGACGTACAGCGAAAAAATATATATTTATACATTAAGTATATTTTTATGCATTTATTTTTTTCTTATGTAATCCCAAATTATTGCAAATTTTGATATTTTTTTAGAAATATGATTCACAATCATCTAATAGAGAAATAAAACAAATTATTATTGAAATCGGCTATAATTTTAGATAAGGTTTGTTCTATCAGAATTGGTTATGATTTTATGGAGCATGCGCAATAAGAGTTTGATGTTCCATCAGAAATAAAACCGATTTTCAGTTTTTTTTGTTCCATCAAAACTCAAACCAATTTGATCTGTGATCGAACAAAAGGTACCAATCATTGCTATGGGAAGATTTCAAAAAAAAATACTTAGCAATGTTTACTAATTGTAAGTGCTCCATAAGAATCAAAATTCAAAAACTAATTCACATCAGTACACAGATAAGGAATGTGAGCACTAAATAATCGTAAATCTGTTGGCCCCCCCTCATTGTGCACGAATTGCCTGATGCAATAGATCTACTTTACTTTGATCACTATTCGATACACATCGATTAATTTCTGTCGATCACTACAATACTGTAGGTGTGTCTGATACTATACACAAATTTGCCAATCAAAATTTTTTTAATTTTACCATAGTTTTATCAAAAATTGTTTAAACATTTAGTGTTTTAACGACAAATGAACATTTATAATATTAGAAATAGAAAAGAAATTTATTATTCTGGGACAATTGTCCCCTAAGAATAAATACAGATACAAATAGAAGCCTTAACAGTTTGGCCTGTGATTATACAGAAATTAAATAAATAAATAAGTATTTACAAAAGTGAAAATATAATAAGTGAAAATGAGAGTAAAAATAAAATAATAAAACAGCAGAAATTAAGGAAATAAATTAAAACAATTAGAATTTCGGAGGAAGCTGAATAGAAAGTAGATAACTGAATAGACGGGATTTGAAGATGGATAGGGTAGGAGCATGGCGGACAGATGAAGGCAAGGAGTTCCAGAGAGAGGTAGCACGTATTAGGAAGGACTTGTCAAAGGATGAGGTACGGTTAGAGGGAATATAGAGATCAGATGAGCGAGATCTAGTGTTACGGGAATGGATGGAGGATTTAAACTTAAGGAGTTGAAAAATATAGGAAGGCCTTTGAGACTGGATGACTAGAAAAAGGAAAGAAGCCAAAAAATATTGGCGACAATAGACAGGAACAAGCCGGTCTATTAATGTAAATTCTAGGTTTCAAAACTTAAAAAAACAAAATAAATTAATAACGTACACTGCGGTAACAGATAGTCCAAATTACTTTTATAATTTTAAATCATTTAGTTTATTTGAACATCTTTAATTTACGTCATGTAGTTGTTTTATGTTTTAAATTGTCTGCTAAATTCTTTATGTAATTTTGATTGTTTAGTGAGTAAAGCTTGAAATTAAGCTGTTTGCTCAGTTAAGCTTAAATTTCATCTTGTAACTTAACGATTCTTGAGTACTCATTAAATTTAATTAATTCGCCTCGCTATTTTTTTTTTTTTATTATTATTTTTCCAAGCTTGGATTATAAGACTGGTTATTTTCCTCGCTATAATTGCCAACGTTCTCTAATGAGTTTCATGAAAATAATAATAATAATAATAAAATAAATAAAAGGAAAAACTGGTGGTGCGAACTCTTTATGATTTTCCCTCTCTACGATTCTTGGAAAGCTTTTTCCTTCCAGCTTCGATTTTATTCTTGGAGTTATACGTCACCATAAAGACAGTTTATTTGGCTTCTCTTTTTGGGGAACAACGCAACAAAGGACTTCTTTTAACAAAGAACAAATGTTTTTATTTTATGAGCTGTAAACCTAGGGGAATAGCGGTGCTTTGGGAAAAACAAAACAAAAGACAAGAGCTGTTTGGAGTACGTAAACAGTGCACAATGGAAATTTCATTCTGAATGTTTTGACCAGAAAGGTAGCTCACCAAATGGTTATCCTTATGGTTACCGAATTCATCAGTTTTATGGATTTATTTCCATCTCAAATTGATGGCAGAATCGCTGAAGGAACTGAACTATAGTTAACTACTCTAAGTGTTTTGAATGGTTTAAAGTGCTTTGGTTAATGGTTTGAAAAAATAAAATATAATTTATTAATCTATAAATTTACATATATGTAGAAAAATAAAACGTTTATCGAATTTTTTGATTTTACGAGGACCAAATGCTTAAAAAAATGGTTAAAAATTATCTTGTCTCTTATTATGGTGATACTAATGGTGTTTATTTCGATTAACACTACATTGCCAATGCTCGAACTTAGTTATTGCCAATGTGGAGTCATAATGACTCCATAATTTATTTTCATCTTTTTTTACATAGATTTCAATTTTAATAATAAAATTTGCATTAAAGGATGAGAAAGAATAGGAATTAAGAACGGAAAAACAAATTTTGTCCACAAATCGGCTTTAACGTTTCTCGCAGAAGGAATTAACTTCAACTTAGGATCGCAGTATTTTCAGTATTTTTTGAAACCCAGATCAGGGACTTTTTCATTTTTTTTTAATTACATTCGCTATTTTGTCAATTACTGTGCGCTGTTGACACGGATCGGAAATGACCCAATTCGCTACAAGTTTTGTTACAATTCGGACATAAAATCAAATCCAGAAAGAGGCTTTTTTGTGCCTTGATACTTTCTATGAAAATTATGTAAATTTATCAAATAAGCATTTAGGCAATAATCTGGAGTCAAGTTAATAACAGAAAATCTACTTATATTACCAATCAGGAGTCGAAATGACTCCGATATATTTACGTGTAATGCCAATCTGGAGTCAAAATGAGTCTTATGATTCAAGTAAACCAATCTGCAAAAAGAAACGTAAGAATTCCACGGTCTTCATCTCCGTGACTACCGAATGGTGAGAAAGTGGGGATAGCATATCTAAGAGCATTTCGGGATAGCTATGTGATGTAGGGGAAACAGAGACCATTCCTATTTTTATTTTTTTTTTGGAGTCAAATTGACTGCGGATTTGGCAATGCAGTGTTAAATGCAACGAATATGACTTAGTTTTTCAACAAAAGAAACTTAGAGCTTTTTAGAAGCCGCAAAACTTTTCATCCAGCCTGAAATTTTGTAAATAATATGGCGGCAACACTGTACAACTTAATTAGCACTTTCGAGAGAAGCGTAAACACTTTTTATTCTGAAATTGGCAAGTATTGAAAGATAGACGCAGTTTATTGGCACTTTTAGCGAATAGATTTTAACCAAACTCTCATATTGAGTTCCATAATGGTATCCAAAATAATATAAATTTGAATTAACATAATTGTGAATCTCAGCTACTCAGTACTGCTGACTGGTGGACTTACAGAAGTAAACTCTGGTAAAAATCGCCTTTTTGTGTTCAATGAACCCCTCAAAATACGTATTTCTGCTGAAAATTCGAAATACTCGTATAAAAATCCGCATAATTGCCTCATTCTGTTACAGCCATGAAAAGTAAACAAAGTAATTAATTATTTGGCTGCTATATATATATATACCTTCTACTAATACCTAGTGTAATATTAAACTTCTATTTCTTTTGTACAACTTACCTACTTAGTACAACTGTCTTACTGTACACAGTAATTAATTTACAAATAGAGGAGATTATTTTATAAAGAAAACAATTACTTAAATTTGTAATTTAGCCCAATTTACCTGATTGCTACAAGCAAACGGCGTTGAACTTGTCATTAGGACTCCTCATTGACGGTTTGATTTTCTGGCAATCACTCATGGTACATTATGCCGTTAAAAATCGAAGAACACCAGCGAAGCACAACCTTCACATTCGACCGCGCATTTCACGAGCCCTAATTCGGTGTCTTGGCGATCAAGCATGCCTCCATTGGGACTGAAAGTGAGCCTTTAGTTTCGACGTCATATCCGCAAAACCCATGTTTCAACACCTGTTATGACGCGTTTTTAACAGTTCTGCATCGTCGTTGATGTCATTTAGCGACACCACGAGCAATTTGCATGTTTTTGTTCGAAATTTAGAAATTTTGGAATAAATTTTGTTGACACACGATCTTTTAATATCAAAAACTTTCGAGAAAAAAAATTGCATCAAATAAGTCAAATTGATATGCCAAAATTATATGCTATTTCTCTGATTGTGAATCATTTCTTCCACCTTTTTCCACATTTTCATTGGTATTTTGATGTGCTGGGGCGTCTCCAGGGGGCTAGTAATCTTGAAGGTCATCTTGGAAACGCTTACCACTCGTAAACCCTTGTTTTACATATAGAAGATTCACTGAAGGCAATATTTAATATTTCTAAAAACTGTGCTAAACTTTATTCCATTCTTATAGCAAAATTTAATTTCATTTGCAAAATTGGCCGATCCTACCAAAACAAATAATCTTTATTGACAGCTGACAAAAGGAAACGAATGTTTGACGACATATACAGGTATTTAGGTGCACCATTTCGCTAAGAAGACATAATATTCTCCACCAACATCTATGTGCTTAAATCTATAGCAGAGCTAGCAAAGAAATATGAATGTATTTAAAAGTTATAGCCGATTAGAATGAATGCAAGAAAGTGATTAGAGAAGGATTACGTGATTTTAATTTCGGTTAAGCTATAAGGATGGCAGGAATATAGAGTACTGATCCATCCATTAGTTGTAAGTTTGTATGTAAATAGTTGTATATAGTAGAGGGATGAATGTGTGAAGCGAATGTATTTATAAGTAAGAATGGAGAGTGAGTGATATTCTAGTGATGAGCACCTGGACGATGCTGGCTGTATGGCGGAAGCCAATGCCAAAAAAAAACAAACTAAATATCCAATATAGCTAACACAGTACGGCAATTTTTTAGACAAGTTTACCAACACAACAACAAATCGGACTAAATTAGAAAATTCCCGTTATTTTTTTTTAACACATCTCTTACTTAGCTGCTTAAAGAAGAACTATAATCATCATAACTTAAGTAAAATGAATCGACACTTCTTTGATGGTTCGAGTGTAAAAGAAATTACAAGAATTTTCTTACGGTTGAAAGAACCCTATTTAAGGAAAATCTATAATTAATAAGGAAATACTCTCCTCTTTTTTACCCATTTTTTTTTGTAATTCGATGAAAAATGAAAAACTTGTTTTCAAGGTAGCCCAAAACTTTCATTATCGATTCGCTTTTAATGGCCAAATAAATAATTGAAAAGTTTTGGAACATTTTATTTATATATATAAATTTCCATGAAATTTCCGTGAAATGCGCGGTCGAATGTGAAGGTTGTGCTTCGCTGGTGTTCTTCGATTTTTAACGGCATAATGTACCATGAGTGATTGCCAGAAAATCAAACCGTCAATGAGGAGTCCTAATGACAAGTTCAACGCCGTTTGCTTGTAGCAATCAGGTAAATTGGGCTAAATTACAAATTTAAGTAATTGTTTTCTTTATAAAATAATCTCCTCTATTTGTAAATTAATTACTGTGTACAGTAAGACAGTTGTACTAAGTAGGTAAGTTGTACAAAAGAAATAGAAGTTTAATATTACACTAGGTATTAGTAGAAGTAAGGCGAGAATATTGGAGTCGTAAGTTTTGGAGCCCACCTATTCATAGTTTGTAAAACTTTTGTGTCTTTAATTTTGTTAGTGAGTACGCACAACGTGTACAGAGTTAACTTTATACTTCTTTTTTTTTGGCGGTAAAGCCAATATAAAACTAGATTTTTTTCTCATTTCTCTCTCTCTAAATGATTTTTAAATTCATTAGTTGTTTTTCCATAACTTTTTAATTCTATTTAACCAGGGCTGGTTATATGCTTATGATTTGTTTTATGATTATTGAAGATAATGGCCTTGCGTATATTAACTTAATCAAACAGTAAAAGAGATGGGCCAACGGCGCCTCAGCCGTCTTCGAGGATTGGAGTGTAGCGTAGTTGTAGACAAGTTTGCAGCTAAAGGGTTGGGATGAAATGAGAGATTTTGATGAAAATTTTTATATCGAATTTTGGCAAGTTTGGAGATGAGTGGAATTTGGAGATCTGTATGGATTGTGTGATTACTGACATAGAATGGAGCGTCTACTATGCGGTGGAGTATTTTAGATTGGAGAGTTTGCAGTCTATTGATGTTTGATTTTTTTAGCTGTTCCGTAAAGTTTAGAGTCCGTAAGTCCATATTGGTGTGAGAAGAGCTGTATAGAGTCGTCGTTTGTTCTGTAATGACAGTTTTGAGCGTTTGTTAAGTAGTCTGGCTAGAAGTTTGAATCGTTTGTTTAGTTCGGTACATTTAAGTCTCGTATAGGGGGGGGGGGTTCCAGGTAAGTCTCTTGTCTTCCAAGGTACCGCACATGGTCGGCTAGTGGGATAGGTGTATGATGTAAGAAGACAGGTGGTGGAGTTTGTCGTTTAAGTGTGAAGACTATGTATTTAGGCTTTGGTTGGGTTAATTTTTACACGCCAGTTTTCTAACCAAGGTTCTATTGAGTGAAGGTGGGGACTGTAGTGAGCGTACTGCGAGGATAGGGTCAGAGTGTGTGGAGAGAATGGCAGTGTCGTCAGCAAAAGTGTAAATAGAGGTATTAAGGTTAGAAGGTAAGTCGGCAATGTAGATTGTGTAAAGAAGAGGAGCTAAGACACTTACCTGTGGCACACCAGCAAGGACAGGACAGATGGAAGAGTGAGTAGTGCCTTGAAGAACTTGAAAGAATCTGTCTGAGAGATAAGAGCTGAGTATGAGGTAATAAGTGCTAGGAAGGATGCGTTTGAGTTTCCATAGTAGACCTTCGTGCCAGACTCGATCAAAGGCTTGTGATACATCGAGGAATACTCCAGCACAGTATTCTTTTCGCTCGAATAAAGAAGCGATGGTGTCTACAACCGATGGGCATGCTGGGCCCATTTTGGTTTTGAAACTAAGAATTTGTACTTTAAAAAAAACTGTTTTAACCCAGTATTATATGCATGTTCACTTAAATGGATTTGTCACGATAGCCGAGCGGTTAAAGGCGAAGTCCCCAAAGTTAGTATGCACTTCTGGGTTCGATTTCCGGTCTAGGCTATGGATTCTATTTAATTCTTAATATAAGAATTCATTGAAAAGAACCGTTAGCTGGTCGCCTTCGTCTTTAACGCCTAATTTGGCAGTTGAACGTCAAGACTGCTTGAAAAAAAATAGGCTTTACTTTACTTTTTACTTAAATGGAACTATTTCTCGGGCTAGCTATTTAGATAAAAGCTAATTTTCAAGTAAAATGGCACTTTTAGTTAGCAGAGTTTTCATTTTTTTTGGAAACATTAATTTCATAATTTGATCCTTGTTAAAATTAAATAGGTCATGTTAGGGAAGGCTTGCTGAGTGGTTAGCATACTCCCTCGCGGAGATCTCGGGTTCGAATCCAGCTGCTGATCTCTTAGATTTTCTGTTATTAGTAGGAGCTTCTTACAGCTCACTGTCCGGTGATAGTGTTGTCTGTAAACTAGAGATCACAGTCCTCTAGCCCGGCAGAGCACTGAAAAAGAAGGCTCCGGGCGCCAATGACCTCAGATGTTTACGCGCCTTAAAATAAACAAAAAAAAATCTCATAAAATAGATGATGTCATTACTTTGCACTGAAATCACTCTTTACAGACATTCTCAACCATACCTCTCCCCAAAAGTGCCCTTATGTTTAAAAGTGTACTTAAAAGTAAGTATTTTTATTCCAATCTGTATTGATAACGTGCACAATAAACAGTTGAAAGGCAAGGTCTCACTTGATAGCAGATCTGGGTTGGCCATTAGGGGTTAATGCCCAAAAGATTTGGCGAGATGTTTACAAGAGAATCGATTAGATATCTCAAATCAAAGTTCAACTCATATTATGCATAGATAATTAATACAAGCACTTGTTTATAATTACAAATATTTATTGTATCTGAAAGAATGTGGTTCTAGTTTTCGAAGTAGTTTTTTATACGCACCGTAGAGTAGATACGCGCCGAAAATAAGTAGAAACTCTTGCCCAGTCAGTTTAATGGCTAACAGTTTATTTACTTAGTAAGGAATTACTTATTTTGATGGAAATGGAAAAAAGTTTACTTTGATCTAATGTTTGATCAAATTTTAATTAAGAATGATTTGACAAGAATCAATAAATTAAAATTAATAAATTCTCTTTACAAAGGAAATTTTTAACTTTGTCTTAAAGTTTTGATATCTCTTTTGAAATTTTTAGCCTTATTAGTCAAATTACAAATATCTGCAAAAACTTTTGTTTTCTGCCTAATTAAGAAGGAAGTTTTTTTTGAAAGTAATGATGTTTGATCGCATGTAAGCTGGGATAGAGAGAGCTCAGTTCAAATTTTGTTTTTGGTTCTTTGTTTTCTTGTCCAGACTATATACGAGGGTCGTTTGAAAAGTCCGTGCAAAAATAAAAACTACTTAATTTTTTGGGGTAAACCTTTTTTATTTTTCAACATAGTCTCCTTTTAGGCTTATACACTTCGTCCAACGCTGCTCTAGTTTGTTGATCCCTTCCGAGTAATAGGATTTGTCCAAGACTGAAAAATAGCCATTCGTTTCTGCAATCACCTCCTCGTTTGAATAAAATCTTTTTCCCGCCAGCCATTTCTTCATATTGGGGAACAAATAGTAGTCCGAGGGAGCCAAGTCTGGAGAATAGGGGGGATGTGAAACGAGTTGGAACCCTATTTCCATTAATTTTGCGACCACAACTGCTGAGGTGTGAGCTGGTGCGTTGTCGTGATGGAAAAGGACTTTTTTGTGGCCAATCGTGGGCGTTTTTCTTGCAGCTCGGTTTTCAAACGGTCCAATAACGATGAATAATATGCACCTGTAATAGTTTTACCCTTTTCCAGATAGTCGATGAGGATTATTCCTTGCGAATCCCAAAAGACAGTCGCTATAATCTTTCCGGCCGAAGGAACGGTCTTCGCCTTTTTTGGCGCAGATTCCCCCCTTGGTAACCCATTGTTTAGATTGTTCTTTGGTCTCAGGAGTGTAGTGATGTATCCATGTTTCATCCACAGTGACGAAACGACGCTTAAAGTCCTGCGGATTCTTCTGGAACAGCTGCAAACCGTCCTTGCAACACTTCACACGATATCGTTTTTGGTCAAGCGTGAGCAATCGCGGTACCCATCTTGCGGATAGCTTTGTCATGTCCAAATGTTGATGCAAAATATTGTGTACCCGTTCATTCGAGATGCCCACAGCACTAGCAATCTCACGCACCTTCACTCTTCTGTCATCCATCACCATATCATGGATTTTATCAATGATTTCTGTAGTAGTAACCTCAACAGGGCGTCCAGAACGTTCAGCGTCACATGTGCCCGTATGGCCACTCCGAAAATTTTGAAACCACTTATAAACTGTTCTAATCGAAGGTGCAGAGTCACCATAATGTTTATCAAGCTTCTCTTTAGTCTCCTGAGGCGTTTTGCCTTTCATAAAGTAGTGTTTAATCAACACACGAAATTCTTTTTCTTGAAAATCGACTTCCTCGATTCAAACGAATGCCAAACACAAAGAAATAGACCGATCTGGCTGAAACTTGGTGTGTGTTCTTCCAAGAGATGCTACTAACTAAACATAACCTCGATACGCGCCAGTGGTGCTATCTCTCTGACTTTGCACGGACTTTTCAAACGACCCTCGTATTTTTAGACGAAGAATATTGTGGTTCCAAATAAAAAAAAAATAATGCGATTTTCAGCATTCCCAGTGCTTAGGTCGCTAGCTTAGTTCTTCTTAGGTACCAAAAGTTGTCGGATGTAATCAGAGATGAAATCTGACTGGACTATACCGGATATGCCTCAATCAACTGTTTAAACTGTTCCGGTCTGTCTCCAGAGTCAAGGAACGCGTATCAATCACTCTCCCTCAAGAACTCTCCTTAAACCATTTTTTTTTTTTTTTGAAACGAGAAAACATCTCTTAATCCGCTCTTTTCTGGCTGAAATCCTTGCTCACCACAAAAGTGCTCCTGAATGTGTTGGGCAGTTTGCGGCGCTGATTTCTTTAGAACTAAAAGCAATTTGATGTTAAAACATTGATTTGGTGAATCCATAAATGCGTGAAACGGCGAACAGTAATATAATCGCGTATTTTTTTTCAGTTGGGCCTTATCTTCCATCAACCAACAGTAGCCGAGCGGTTAGAGGCGAGACGTGTAAAGCTAATATGTATTGTGGAACTGGGTTCGATTACCCGGTCTTAGGCCTTGGATCTTATTTAATGGTTAATAAAAGAAATTTACAGTAAAGTATGCTTGCTAGTCGCCTCCGTCCACGACACCTAATTGGTAGTTGGACGTTAAGCCCCAACTGATAAAATAGGCGCATTACTTTACTTTACTTTTTATCTTACTTATTCGGCATTTCATAGACGAAGTGGTGGCGAACTTTTTGAGTTCGGCGTGACGAGACTTAGAAAAGCCCTAACTTAAATCCGGGTGCCGTGTCACATATAGAAATATTTATAATTTTTTGATATTTGCAACCATAGTAGAAAATAAAGATCTGTTAAATGACCCACTTTATGATCAATTATCTGAGGAAAGTTTGCCAAATCCTTATTCACAAAAAAATACCGTAATTTCTGTAAAGTACTCCACAAATCGCTATATTAAACAAAATTAAATAATAATTTTTTGTCTCTGTCGACGCGTTCCACCCAAAACAAGTTCGCGTGTCACTCCTCTGACACGCGTGTCATAGGTTCGCCATCACGGTCATAGGTCATCAGACGTAGTGGTTTTTACTCAAGCTGCGCCTAGCTCTCTATTATGACCGTTCTATTGACTCCATACAATTCCACTTTGAACGTTATCTTTTCAGGTAAAGTTTCTTCGTTTTCAGGGAGGAGATCTTCTTCCAGCCATTCATGTCTCCATGGTTCTTTTGGGTATCTGGATAACCTCCATTTTATTTTATACCATCATACCATCTTAGCTTACTCCTCTCTTAGTGGTTTGAATGAGGGGTTGGTTTTTTGCTATGATCAAAGTGTAGTAACATTTTTTTTCTAACAGACGAAGTGTAACTACACGCGAGATTCGATCTAGGGATCTCCCACTTGCAATGCCTGACAACACCCTCACCTGCACGTATTTGTTATTAAATAGACATCCTTTATTTACTACTTTGCCGAGTGTGTACTTTATATTCACTTTTGTGAATGAAAATTGAAATTGATGGCTTCCCTACGTATTCGATAAAGGTTAAAACTTATGTGCAAATAAACAACCTGTGGTTTTGTAAACTTTATTTTGCTATGTGGAGGTTTTGTTACCGCATGTGGAGGATTTGTTGCCGCATGTGGAGTGGTTTGGAACCAATTTATTGCAACTACAAATTTTGTGGCCGTTTTGGTTATCTAACACTTTCTTTTTCTGTATCATGTTATATTATTATTTTATTTTTAATTGTTTTAATTTAAGGCGCGTCAACATTTAAGGTCATTAGCGCTTAGAGGTTGTTTTAGGGCAGGGATGGCGAACCTTTTTGAGACGTGGATCAAATTTTGTTTATTTTTGTTTTTTAGTACTAACTCTTGGGTCACTAATGCTCATTTGCACAAGAGTTAAGTTTACAAATTTTAAACTGAATATTTTCAAAACTAAACATCTTTAAAATTCAGTTGGCTTAACGGGTAAAACGGGACGAAACAAGTGCTATGGAAGTGCTCTTTTTACAAACCATAACTGAACAAAACCTTACAAAAGTGTGTTTTATCTGAAGAAAAATCAAAATATGGTTATTTGCTTTGGGTTGTCGATTTTTTTTAACAAACAAAATATGAGTAAAATTATACATTTTATTTGATATTTTGTAAACACTTTTGCTTTATTTCAAATACTACAAAAGCATTTGTCGTCATTTGCGTTTTAAAACTGTAATGATCAAACTAAAGGTTATAGATAGCATTTAAATTGCTTTAGTGTCAATGCGTGATTGAAAAAAAATACAGATAGAATACAAATTATCCACGCAAATTAGAAAATCTAAATCAACCCGCGTAAACAAACAAATGGTTGCCTAGCAATTGTGGGTCAGTGAAAAAGCTTGAGCGGGTCAGTGTCTGACCCGCTGGTCATAGGTTCGCCATCACTGTTTTAGGGCACTGCCGGCCTCCGGATGTCACAGACAACACGGTGTATCTCATGATTTATAAAACATAGAAACTGTTAGAAGCTCCTAGGAAGAGAAAATCTAAGGGCCAAGCAGCTGGATTCGAACCCGAGATCTCTGCGTAGGACCCACTACGCTAACCGCAGAGCTAATCCCTTCCCTAATATTATTTTTCTTTTATTTTGTGTTCATTGTATAAATTAAGTACGTTTGTAAGTCCAAATCATGATTGCAGTCATTCTTATAGTCATTTTAAATATTAAAAACATTCTTATCACAAGTTCAACTAGGTTAAGCTGAGTGCAACACGCCACACATTTCTTAGCAATGCAGTGAAACCTAATTTGCAATGTTGCGCATGTATATTATTTCGTATGCAAATATTTATTTAATTATTGCTGCAGCATTTTTTGTGTTTACAGAAATTTATTATTGAAACAATGTTTGACGCGTGAAACCATGTTTATGACGTGATTTCTAATTTTTATTTTTTAAATTATTAATTTTATTTTACCTAATATATTTATTCAACGATATAGACTCCATTGATTTTTTTTATTGGTAATATTAAATTGGAATTAAATATTAACAATAAAAAAAACAATATTTTTACTTCCGCTTTCTGGAAAGTATTTATTGCTCTTGTTTCAAATTGTTGATGTTAAGTCCATGCATTACAGTAAATTGAACTTCAGAAAAATGACCAATCAGTTTCTCCGCCCCTCACTATAAAAGTGACCTACAAAAAGTTTTTTAAAAAAACTATTTTTAAGAAAAGCTAAAAAACAAATTGAGTGCTATTAATATACCAAATTTAAGATAAATACCAAGCTTTTAAGAAAACATTTAAAAACTAAAAAATCGACTTCGTGAAGTGGGTCTTTCCAGTTATCCAATTTTTTTAAATACAAAATTTTTGTTTCACGTTTTATCGTAATTAATGTTTTGTAGGAAGTAAGTTCATATATTACAGCGAACTGGCATTCTACCAGACTGACCATCCACCTCCTCCCCCAAAAGTGCCCTTAATCGAAGTATTCCAGAAAAATGTTTCGAATAAAAGTTATAGAGCTATTTGAGAGCTATAATTGTACCAAGTTTGGAGAAAATCCAAGAAGCGGTTTTTCTAAAAAAGTTGAAAAAGTGGAAAATCTATTCAGTAAAGTGGTACTTCCGGTGCACCTATTTTGGCCAAAAATTTACTGTCGCTTCCTCTGGTGGCATCTGAGTGAAATATCAAATTTGAAGTTTCTACGATTTCCCGTTCCCGAGATATAGCGGATAAACTCGCTACAGAGCAGTAAAGTCAGTCCAAACTTATGCCAACCAAGACCGATGGGTTAGACAAGATTTTTATTCCAGGAATTACTGGATCTCTAACCCAACCAGCCTTAGCTGTGTTTTTATATCATATCTCTCTCTCTTCTCTCTCTAACAAGCCGAATGTAATCGGTTTTTGTCGGCTACTTTTTGCACAATTGATCATGATTATTAATTTTATTTATTTATCTAATCTGCCCACTCACACGACTTTTTTTTAAATTAAAACGTTTTCTCTTACCACGACCTATGTAGTTAGGTTTTCTCAATTTTACACATTATTAATGACAGTTTAATGCAATAAAATTACTTAAATGATATTGTTTTAAAATTTGTGTAAGCTAAATTAATCGAATGTTTCTGTATGGCTGAATTTACGAACTGAAGTATGAATGAAATGTTGTGTACTTGCTGATTTGTGTACCTAATATCGTTTAATAAACCCTTATCTTTAACTTTTTAAAGTGTTTTTCAAGGAGACTCATAAAATTGTTTTCAATATAGCGGTTCAGCTTGGTTATTTAGAGTTTAATCTATAATTTGCAGCTCTTAATGAAACTGTATCTTTGAAAATTCCCTCCCTCTCGTGAGTTTTTGGGTATGTCAACACTAAAGCTTAATAATTGAAAATTAATTGGTAGTCCAAACTTTGGTGACCGGATGGAAAGTTAGCGATCAAATCACAGCAAAACGGAAGTGCCACATTACTAATTGGAATTTCCTCTTTATTTAGATATTTTTCCAAAATGGCGGCTAAGATTTTCTTAAAACTTTTTATTTGAATAATTTTCTCTGGAAAATGCCTTTTGACCAATTATTATTTCTGTTTCAGGTCAGTGTTTTGATTATATCTCGATTGGATGACAGAGAACAGTACACAAGTAAGGGAAAAATATTTTTTTTTTGTATTTTACACTCATAAGATTTGCTGTGTGTTTATTAATGACTAATATTATTAAATCTAATTGATTTAACTGGATTGCATTGTGGTAAAACGAGATATTATGATGGTTTTCCGATTGTGTATAATATATAATCAATGGCTAGCGACTAGATACATATCCATAATTTAACGATGAATAATCATAGAATATCTGGATTACACCATAAATAGCGCTACAGACATTCCCCTGACATAACTCACAATCATAGGCAATGTCCAGTCCAGTTATTTGATGCGAATTAACAATCACTGTTATTAGAGAGATAATTTCTATAAATCAAAGGCATATTTAGTATTTTCATTTATACTCTTTGAAGCTGACGAGAGAAATTATTGCGATTGTGCTACATGCAATTCAGTTTTCAGCAGAAGTTTTTGCAGTTTGAGAATGTTTGTAATGAATATATGTACTTTTAGCGAATAATTTGGGAAAATTTCCTACCCACCTTGGAGTTTAGAATTTAGAATACGGATTTAAGCGAAATTCGTTAGCCGAAAGTGCGTTACTTTTTTATTATTTTTAAAAATGTTTTGAATATGGAATGTTTTTCTTGTAAAAACTATTCCGTTTTACTGATGTTTTTGTGTGTTTTCTCCGCAATTGCGATATTATAAGCTGACAAAACGCAATTGTTAAGTACTGTTCTAAATATACATTTTAAAGTAAGTAATAGTCTATTTTTCAGACGGGGCTAACGGCCAAATAGCAAAATTGAGGCATTGTTTTTTTTTTTTAAATACAACCATTATTGAAGATTTTGTGCAGAAAGTTTGTCGAAAAAGTGAAAGATTGTGGACTACCACCTGGTTTCTGCTTTTGAAGATGCATCTCTGGGTAGTCTGGTGTCACGACAATAAAGGGTCAAAACCCTTTTACTATGTTGTTGTGATTGTCAAATCAAGCGGCCAATTTCTATGTGAATGAGATTCAAAAAGCTGGTTCTACGATACGATAAGTGCCTTAATATTAGTGGCAATTATGCAGAAAAGTAGATTAATTTATCAGGCTTTCAGGTAAAATATAATTGGTAAGAAAAGTATACTTGCTTTTCTTTTATTTCAAAATCGTACTTAAAAAACACGCCTGTTATAGAAAAAAAAAACAACTGTGCTGTGATCATTCGTGTTGTACATGAATACGTTTACGTAACGGGTTATATTTTTTATATAAAATATTTTTATTTATGTATTTAGGATGAAATCAAGGAATCAAAACGACGATCGAACACGATATATGCCTATACAGTCCTAAGTCGATGTAGAAGCGATTTCATCATCCACTTCTATAATTTCAACCGCCCCAGCTGCAGATGTACTGACACCGTCGTTGATCCGCTCGGCCGCATTTATTCTTTTACGTTCCCGGCACAGCTTGACTCGGTCATATGGTGTTTTATTATTACCATTCGATTGTTCTTGAGAAGCCCTTTCCAACCGTGTACGATCTCTGTATTTGGTTTTGGCTTTTCGACGCGTATAGGCCGACACTATATATTTTTGATAATATTTTTTTATTCTAACACCTTATTATATTCACTGTCACTGTTTTACACTGTTTTATATACAATCGTGAGATTGTGACGACAGCTGACGATTAAAACTTAAACGAACATCGGAGCTTCTCCGAGTCAAAAGTTACACTATTTGCAAATCTCGATACGCAGCAAAATAATCTCAAAATGGCGGCGCTTCCCTCTCTACCGCGTGCGATGCGTCACAGTCCTCGCTTATCGTAATGAATTCTTTGATCCTTTAGCTATCCAGTGGTCTAATTTAATTTTGGATGTAGACGATAGATTCGAAACTATAATGCCAAACTGTATCCGCCGATTTTGTTATCATTAGGTTTTTTGGATTGCCTCCATATGATAGCACATTTAAAGACATATTCACGTCAAAATAAATCTTTTGTTTATTGTAAATATCACCATCAGTTATTCTTACTGTTTTTGAGTGATATTATCCAGTTTTTTGGAAACAAGAGCTCTCAGAGGCGTGAATATCAGAACGAACAAAGAAATATTAATGCTACACAATGCAAATGGTTAGCTTTCCATCTTGGAAGGGTGCACCTCAAACGCTAAATTTTTTTGCTTGAATATCGGTAGTATCAACGCACTGGATTGTGGATTTACCACATTGTTATATTCGGAGTTTGCCGAGTGTCAGAAGGAAGTTTGTCAGCACTTCTGGGCTGTGAGAATGGTTTTAAGAAAAAGTAGTTTGACTGTTCACGCATTTGATTTTTAGTTTACTTTTCTTTTTTTTTTGCCCTGAAGCCATGAATCCGTATTTTGCCGGAGGTTGTTCTAACCAACTTGAATTCTAGTTACAAGTTTAATGATTTTCCGTTTCAATCCAATGAACTTCAGACTTTTAGCAAGAGTTTCCTTAATGTTGCCAATCTTCAGAACTTGAAAGAGAGAGATTCCATTTAATCCACTTCAAACAGTTGTAAGAAATCCAAATAAAGAGAAATAAGCACACCAAGCCACTATCTCATTTTAGTTGATTTGAACAGTTCACTATTTGAACAGTAATTTACAGTTTGAGGGGGTTTACTGTAATTGATATTTAATTTTCTCACATTCCTTTAGAAAGAATATTTGTATATTCGTGCTGATTATAGATTTTTGAGTTTTCAGCAGATGCATCACGTTAAGACCGCTGAGTTTGAAAAAGGGTCATTAGCATCCAACTTAAACCTAAAAGAAGAAGCGCAAAACACTCGTAATTTGATATTTAGTTTAGTTACCAATTAGTGGATGTCAAATTAAGATTCAAATTGGTCCACTGAAAGTGGCTCTTTACTGAATCGATTCTTTAGGTTTTCGATGTTTCTCGATAAAAGATTTGCTTTAAAGTGAACACGGCTCAAACTTCATTTTTTTGAAATATCTTAAATTTAACTGTCAAAGCTCTTGGTTCAATCACAGCTTTTTATATTTATAATAAATTTCCCAAATAATAAAGATTGGCACCATTAAACGACAACATTTTGTTGGCCATTAAATAATAAATAATTTATTTCAAAAGCCATTTTGACTAACTCCGAGCTTCAGTACAAATCGTTGCAATAATTCAACTCAAATTCAGTAGCAGCCGCTGAATGATAACGATAAATTTATTGGAATTTATATTTATTATAAGCGGAATTATAGAAAACAATGTACATTATTCAATCGCGTTTCTCTTTTTTTTTCGAGTTAATCGAGTTGTGCAGTGATCGATCGGCTCATATATGAATAACTTTAACTTAAATTTGCAACAATATTGTAGGACAATTCGATTAAGGGCTTATCTTGGTAAAGAGGGATGGTTATTGAGTGTCATCTTTATGTAAGGTTTAAGATCCAAGTGTAGAACCAAATTTCCAAATTTCTAAGTAATTTTACTGTTGGAAAGTGCCACTTTTTACTGAATAAAAATATTCAAATGCTATGTTTTCAAAGCCGGCGCTCTAACAATTTGATTTGAATAAATACATTTTTTATTTTAGTGTTCTTCTTCTTTTTTGGTGACTGATTCTTTAGTCTATAGCAGGGGTGTCAAACTCGCGGCCCGAGATGAACATTTTTGCGGCCCAGTCAATATATCCGGACTCAAAGTAAAAAAAAAATAGAAATGTGAATTAAAAACGAAACCAGCATATAAAATTATAATATACTTTATTTATAAACTATACGGATCATTTTAAATTGTACGCGCGAAAATGTAAAATTCTAATTGGCTGAAATGGAATCCGTTTCACACTAAGCTATCAACGGCAAACTGCTACGCATCAGCTGATACACCTAACCTAATAAGACGTAATTTTACATACGAGGGTCGTTTGAAAAGTCCGTGCAAAGTCAGAGAAATAGCACCACTGGCGCTTATCGAGGTTATGTTTAGTTAGTAGCATCTCTTGGAAGAATACACACCAAGTTTCAGCCAGATCGGTCTATTTCTTTGTGTTTGGCATTCGTTTGAATCGAGGAAGTCGAGTGATTTTCAAAAAATGGACGAAAAAGAATTTCGTGTGTTGATTAAACACTACTTTATGAAAGGCAAAACGCCTCAGGAGACTAAAGAGAAGCTTGATAAACATTATGGTGACTCTGCACCTTCGATTAGAACAGTTTATAAGTGGTTTCAAAATTTTCGGAGTGGCCATATGGGCACAAGTGACGCTGAACGTTCTGGACGCCCTGTTGAGGTTACTACTCCAGAAATCATTGATAAAATCCATGATATGGTGATGGATGACAGAAGAGAGAAGGTGCGTGAGATTGCTAGTGCTGTGGGCATCTCGAATGAACGGGTACATAATATTTTGCATCAACATTTGGACATGACAAAGCTATCCACAAGATGGGTGCCGCGATTGCTCACGCTTGACCAAAAACGAAATCGTGTGAAGTGTTGCAAGGACGGTTTTGCAGCTGTTCCAGAAGAATCCGCAGGACTTTAAGCGTCGTTTCGTCACTGTGGATGAAACATGGATACATCACTACACTCCTGAGACCAAAGAACAATCTAAACAATGGGTTACCAAGGGGGGAATCTGCGCCAAAAAAGGGCGAAGACCGTTCCTTCGGCCGGAAAGATTATGGCGACTGTCTTTTGGGATTCGCAAGGAATAATCCTCATCGACTATCTGGAAAAGGGTAAAACTATTACAGGTGCATATAATTCATCGTTATTGGACCGTTTGAAAACCGAGCTGCAAGAAAAACGCCCACGATTGGCCCACAAAAAAGTCCTTTTCCATCACGACAACGCACCAGCTCACACCTCAGCAGTTGTGGTCGCAAAATTAATGGAAATAGGGTTCCAATTCGTTTCACATCCCCCCCTATTCTCCAGACTTGGCTCCCTCGGACTACTATTTGTTCCCCAATATGAAGAAATGGCTGGCGGGAAAAAGATTTTATTCAAACGAGGAGGTGATTGCAGAAACGAATGGCTATTTTTCAGACTTGGACAAATCCTATTATTCGGAAGGGATGAACAAACTAGAGCAGCGTTGGACGAAGTGTATAAGCCTAAAAGGAGACTATGTTTGCACGGACTTTTCAAACGACCCTCGTACTACGTTAAAAATAAAAATATTTGTTTCTATGAACATTGATTTTGTTTTGTGCGGCCCACCTAAAGTTAAGCATTGTTTGTTTGGCCCAAGTTAGCTTTTGAGTTTGACACCCCTGGTCTACAGAGAAAAAAAGATTATTGCTAATTCTGTCACAATTGTTTTTTTTCTGCAAAGCATTCAACTAAGGGACTAGGTCATCTTTAGTTTTTACTTAAATTATAATCTGTTTTACATTGTTAAGATTAGAAGTTGGTCAACAACAGTTAATGTGATCAGTGCCTAGACAATCAGGACAGAAAACTCTCGTAATTGTAAAACAGATTACTATTGTTAATGAGTTGTAAGCCCTGAAGATGATCTAGTCTTACGGTCGAAAGCTTGGCAATGAAATAATTAAATTATGACAAAAAATTGGCAATAATCTTTCTTCCATTTTGGAGGTAAATCCTTTCCTAACAATACAACCCTCTAAAGTGCTATTTTTGTATAATTTACTGTCCTATCACTTAAGCACTTTCCAAGAGTTAAGTTTGTTACGAAAATGCTAAGTTAGAAGAGAATTCTTCAACTCTCAATTCCACTTTACACTATGGATTTTCCAATTTATGTATTTATTTATTTATTTTTTTAATTAGTAAAGTTTGTTTTTGTATTACGTGTACTTAGATCTGGAACTTGTAATTGGTTTTTATTTTTAAGAATGATTCATTTTAAGGGGTTCACTGAGAAAATTTGTGGATTAAAACGCCGCGAAACGCTGAAAGTAGTGGATTAGATTAAAATCTCCATATCAGATCATTTTGTTAATTAATTTTCATTACGTTATTTCATTTTCATTACGTTACTTAATGGGCTGAGTAAAGTAGGCAACTATTCGTAAAACTGATCGGCAAGGAAATGTGAACACAATAGTTGGAACTGAAGTTAAGTGAATTTAGGTGGTATACAAAGTTGGACATGTTAGGTTAGGTTTAACTGGAGTTTAGCACTACTAATTGGGCATATATAGGAGGTTATGAATGTTTCGGTTAGGATTGTTATACACTTGCTAACTCTTAACTACTGATGTACATATAAATATAGTGGTAAAGTTGGCCATGTTACTAGTGAGTTTGAACTTAACTAGAGAGAAGGTTACCTATTCTGCCAAGTGGAATACATGAATGTATATTAGATTAGAAAAGTTACTATGATTTCATTTCTTAGTGAGAAACGGTTTATCTGGTGGTACAGGCAAACAGTGAGATTCCCCATCGCCTCTACAGTGATCCCTTTTTGGGTATCTGAGGAGGTGTAGCGACCCTAGACTGCGCAGGTAACTTCCCTGGGAGTTTTGCAGGGCCAGAACAATGTTTCACTTGGGTTAAAGTTGTTTGAATCCATCATAAAAATAGTTTTTCCTTAGTGAATGTGCCAAAAAAAAACATGTGTTTTCTATGAAATGACTAGATCGCCACTCTTCCCAGGCTTAAGGAGAAAGTTAAAATTTATAGTGCAGTAAACTATGGATTTTGGTTTTGTATTATTTTGTTTGTTTTTTTTCGACCAGTTTGTTGATATAAAATAGTTTTTATTCGACAGTAATTATAGCGTATTATTTATAAAATTATTTATACTTGCGTTAAATTGTAGTATCATCCATAATCCAAATCAAATTTTAGTACTCACCTGTAACAATTAAAATTTTGTTCATTGCTTGACAAAAATTGGTTATTATATAATCCATATTAGTTTGACCCTTACAAGTGACTGAAATATGAACATATTTTTTATTTTTATATTAAAAAATTATTTTTTTTTTGTTATTGTAAAATCAATTCATATTTAGGGAATTAATTTGCTCAGTGATTAGCGTGTACTGTATTGCAACACAGAGATCATGGGTTCGAATCCAGCTTTCTGGCCCTTAGATTTTCTCCTCCTAGGAGCTCCAATGATTTCACATGTTGACACGGTCTTTAATGCACAATTTTACTGGCTATCATACCAAAAAAGCCCTAACTGATTTTAGTATTGTTTTCTTTGCTATTCCTATTAAATAATTAAACTAAAATATTACAACTGCAACCTGTCTCAACAGGATCGAGCTACAAGTCCTTGAATTTTAATGTTAGTGCCGCCAACAATTTTGGAACCTTCAATAGTTAGTAATTCAATTCACTTCTGCGCTCTAAACTAAAGCTTACAAATTCTCCAGTTAACTGATTTAAGTTGTAGAGATAATGGTGTTCAAGAAACGATATGAAGTCAGAAGAGCCTGCGCTAGTTAAATTAATCAATGCATCCGGAAAGTGGAATGATAATTAAATTTGTAATTGTTAATCTTCTAGCGGTAAATCTGGTTATTTAAATAAAACTCTCGTTTCCATGCAGAAAGATCTACTGTAGTAACTTGGCGAACTATACAGGGTGAACCAGTAAGTAATGTCCGTAGGCCTACTGAGTGTAGTACATCTAAAGTGGAGTTCAATGACGTATTGGCCAACTTCATATTTTCCACTGTTCTTGAGTGACGTCACTTTAATTTTTTTTTCTAAAATCATTACTTTTTTCCAATAAAAATGTTTAATTACTCAGAAAGTTTTAGTCCGAATTCGATTCTGATGACACGGTTAGAAAGACAGATAAATTTTCTAAAAATTGATACCATTTTTAAGCATAAGTTATTCTCCAAACAGCCTCAATCTTCGTCCGAATATATTTTTCCAGTATTCGAAATAAGGAAAGTTTGTTTATAAGATACCTAGTTGTATTGATTAATTCCAGATTCCGATATAAGGATTATCTGTTAGTGGGTTCAAAGGGTTGTTAAGGCTTATTCACATTCTTATTTTTTCAACAGTGCAGTTATGTGTGAAATGGTAATTTAGAGTAAATACAAACTATATGCATTTTTGTTTAAGTACTTGTTTAAAATATTTCCTAACATTTTCTCAAATATTTCAGTGAGATCAGAAGTAAATGTTTAAAGTGCAATTTGTAAACTTTTGACTTCCTTATTTTAAGACAATCTACTTTAAAAATTTGTCTACTGGCCCATCTAAAAAGAGTTTTCAATGAATTAAACAACTTGATTGAACTAACACTGTTGTGCGCTCATGAACACGTTTTTCTTGCAAAACAAACGCAATTTCTCATACGAAGATAAAAGGAATCCTGGAAAATGGTATACCGTTAGAAAGCCCATTAAACAAGTGAACTTTTATAAAAAGTGCCAGCACCTAGGTCTGATAATGATCACGTAAGGGCCTAATGAGTTTTCTTCAAAAATTTTGATTACTTTTATTTTTCCAGTATCCGGAGAAAGATTGAGGCTGTTTAGAGAATAATTTATGCTTCAAAATGGTGTCAATTTTTAGAAAATTTATCTGTCTTTCTAACCGTGACATCAGAATCGAATTTGGATTAAAACTTTCTGAGTAATAACATTTTTATTGGAAAAAAGTAATGATTATAAAAAAAATAAAATTAAAGTGACGTCACTCAAGAACAGTGGAAAATATGAAGTTGGCCAATACGTCTTTGAAGTCCACTTTAGATGTACTACACATAGTAGGCCTATGTACAATACTTACTGGTTCAACCTGTAGATCGTATTGCATTAGTGTTTTATTAGTTTAATTTAGCTTACTAATAGTAAAGTGTTAGTTTGAAGAAGAAGCTGGAAGTAATTTTAAAAAAATCGGAATTAACAGTATTGATAAGTTGTAATTGTGTAAGTAGATAATTGTTCAAATATATTTGTAATTATATAAATATAATGTTTACCATGATATTAACAAAGGGGTTGGATATATTCTAATAAAACGACCTGAATTTTGTACCATGTTATTTAAAATTACACAATTAATTAACTACAGTTAAACAGAAGTACACCACCCTCCCTGCCCGCTTTTCATAATTTCAGGGCCGAGATTTGTTTTGTTTAAATTTAATTTCCCCAAAACTTTTTGTTTACATTTGTTATTTGCTATTAGATTGTTGAACATTTTGGCCTGGATATGTAGAGAGTGGTGGTGGCATGCCAACATTTTGTGTGCACAGAAGTAGTCCAGGGTGGTGGCTTCTGCTAGTGACAGCCTCGTCCTCTGTTTAACGCCAAAAAGGATGCGGCGGCCCTTTAACCACACAAAGTGGCCGCCAGGCATTTTACCCATACTTACCTGTTATTATTATTATTCATAATTTAAATAATTAACAAATCTGAGCTCGTTGGCATCCTGAATCTATTTTTTCAGTGTTATGCTGGACAGTGTTCTCTCGTACTTGAATTCTCTTCTAACCACTGTGCTATTTCCCACTCATTTACTTATTTATCTCTCCCTGTCGGCGCATCAATCGCGATCGTCATTAATGCAATGTTGACGCTAAGTTGTTTTTTTTTAATATGTAGCAGATCTTAATAATGGATGGAACATCTTAGAGCAAGTTTCGATTTAGGAAAACCACAGTTTTCAAGAAACTCCTTAAAAGAACTTAGTAATAGATCAATCCACAATCGATATGGAGAATTAAAACGCTACAATTAAACTCTTTACATGAACAATATAAAATAAAAACAAGTTCTAACCTGCACTCGCGCAGTTTTTTATAGCTTAACAATATATAACCACGAAATTACTTACCATAAACAAACACAAAAGATATTATGGTAGATAAGATAACCGTGGGAAGGTTTATCACACCTAAAACCTGCCACTGATCTTCAGCGCGCACTCGCGTTGCGTCATTCTTTATCGTAATTTTATTTTTATTATTTTTCTGTTTTTTATTATATTTGAAATTTCTTAAGAAAGTCTTCTTTCTTGTTTTACTAAGATATAATTTTTCACTTTCCTTTTGATGTTGTCCGCGTGTTTTATTTAATGTTTTAATAAAGAAGATTATATTGAAAAATATTGCTGTAAAAGACGGTGATATTTGTATTTAGGTAACAGTTATTTATCAAACTATGAGTAAAGCCAGTTCTTTAGCACCTCACAAAATTTCCTAAAATCAATGCATTCTTTTTTATTTTGCCTATTTTTGCAGGCGGGGCTTAACGTCCAACTACCAATTAGGTGTCGTGGACGGAGGCGACTAGCAAACATACTTTACTGTAAATTTCTTTTATTAACCATTAAATAAAATCCCAGGCCTAAGACCGGGAATCGAACCCAGTACCACAATACATATTAGGGTACGTTTACAACGGAGCTGTGAGTATAGATGATAGCAGAGATGATAACTGATAGAGTAAAATATAATCGCTGATTAGTGTGCACAACAGAGCTGTGATACATGCAACATGCCCGAGTAATGAAGAAGAGTTTTTATGTTCAGCAGCAACAAAATGGAATATTTTAAAGAAAAAACGCTTTAGAAAATATCATGTACATCCCATAAATAAAAAAACGAAGTACTTTGGGCGAATTTCACTATTTATATAAGGAACTTAGAAATTATCCGGATCGTTTTTTAGAATATGTGAGGATGGGTCCACCCACATTCGACTATATTTTAGAAAAAATAAGGTCAAAATTAAGAAAACTTTGGAAAAATTGTCATGGAAATCCTATAACCATAGAAGAAAAACTAGTGATTACTCTTAGGTAAGTAATGATTTTATTGGAAAAAAACAAATAAATACACATGAAAATAAAGGTAAGCTCGATTTAAAAAACAAAATATTGTTTAAAAGTAAATAATAAAATAATAACCAAAAATAATGAGTAAAGACAGCTCTAAATAATTTTTCGACGTCCATTTTGAAGCTCCGATACTGGAGTTCAGCTAGCAGAAAAACGAAAAATTCAATTCTATCATCTATGCTCGTTTATAGCAGCGCGTATGAGCCACTAGTCGAAGCTTCGTTGTGCACGCTCACATAATAATGTACTAGGTCAGGGGTCGGCAACCCGCGGCTCGCGAGCCGTATGCGGCTCTTTTATCCAAATTTTGTGGCTCTTCAGCCTGTCCAAAGTAAATTGTATATTTCAATTTTATTGAAACAAGTGAAAATTTCATTTATTAAAGTAAAGATATTTTTTCAAAAAGAATTTTAAATGTGTTAGGTTTGAAATTGAATAGAATTATATTAAAATAAAGTACGTAATATATAAGACTGCCGCCATTTTCATTCAAACACAGGTTTAGTTATTATTTATTTGTTTATTTACTTTGCAATATGTGAAAATAAATATATAAAACATTTAGATGTTATTGAATACCATAAAATAATAATTTGTGAATACAAATGATCTACAGAGTTTTTTACACTATCATCCTTGCGGCTCTTGGTAAGATTTATTAAAATTATTTAAGGAGAAATGGCTCTCTACTTAAAATAGGTTGCCGACCCCTGTACTAGGTTATTCTATAAGCGCTGATGCATCACTGCTATCATCTCCGCTATCATCTATGCTCACAGCTCCGTTGTGAACGTACCCTTAGATATCTATAATACACCTCTTAGAGGGTCCGATTTGTTCCCGTACACATTTATGTGCTTCAATACGTCTTTAAATGGACGATAGTTATGAAAAATAAGTGTTCAAATGATGGCACACCATGCCTGCAATGTTTTCTTTAAAAAAAAAGCCGACAACCCCTCCTTCTTGAACCACTCTAAAATTATTTATTCCAGGAAAATATTAGAAATAAAAGTAATAAAGCCATAAAAAGTTATTTAAAGTAATAAAATTATTAGGCTTACGCCTACAAATTATTTTTTTAAAACTCTGAAATGAAATTTGGTAATTTTATATACAGGGTGAACCAGTAACTAATGTCCAGTGGCCTACTGTGTGTAGAACATCTGAAGTTTTATAATCGAAGGTTTAAATTTTGAAAAACCAAGAGAATAAGCCTTAACAACGCTTTGAACCCACTAACAGATAATCCTTGTATCGGAATCTGGAATTAACAACTAGGTATCTTATAAATAAACTTCCCTGATCTGTTAGACTTGGTATTTCAAAATTTTCTAAATTGTACCCTATTTGAAACTAAGCAAATTAACCTTCGATTATAAAAATAGCACTTTTTTTGAAATATTTCCTAACATCTTCTCAAATATTTTAGTAAGAGCAGAAGTAAATGTTTAAAGTGCAATTTGTAACCATTGACTTCCTTATTTTAAGACAATCTACTTCAAAAATTGACTACCGGTCCATCTAAAAGAGTTTTCAATGAATTAAACAACTTGATAAACTAACACTGTTGAGTGCTCGTGAACACGTTTTTCTTGCAATACTTATTTCTCATACGAAGATAAAAGGAATCCTGGAAAATGGTATACCGTTAGAAAGCCCATTAAACAAGTGAACTTTTATAAAAAGTGCCAGCACCTAGGTCTGATAATGATCACATAAGGGCCTAATGAGTTTTCTTCAAAAATTTCGATTACTTTTATTTTTCCAGCATTCGGAGGAAGATTGAGGCTGTTTAGAGAATAATTTGTGTTTCAAAATGGTGTCAATTTTTAGAAAATTTATCTGTCTTTCTAACCGTGTCATCAGAATCGAATTCGGACTAAAACTTTCTGAGTAATAATATTGTTATTGGAAAAAAGTAATGATTTAAAAAAAAAAAATTAAGTAACGTCACTCAAGAACAGTGGAAAATATGAAGTTGGCCATTACGTCTTTGAGCTTCACTTTAGATGTACTACACACGGTAGGCCTATGGACAATACTTACTGGTACATCCTGTATATTTTTTAAAAATTTTAAAGGTGCATCAACTTCTAAGGCCTATTGTAGGCAACACTGTGAAGAGAAAATCTAAGGGCCAGCAGCTGGATTCGAATCCGGGATTTTTGCGTTGGAATCCAGTTTACTTTAATCACTAAGCTGATCCCCACCTTCGTCTGTAATATGGAATTCTGATTTATCCGATTTACCTCGAAACTCGGAATAAATGTATTGGGCATGCTTCAAAGGAAAATTCTCGAAAACCGTAAGTAATTAACTTTCCTAAGAAAACTTGCTTCAAATAAAAGTAATTGGAAGTTAACACAAAAACTCGTTAATAATAATTTTGGAGAAAATCTGTAATTTTTCTTCCAAAGAAACGTAAAACGGATATTTATTGTGAAAACTAGAAAAATAAATAAAATTTGAAATGGTCTCCATATTTCGTCTTATCATCATGTTCGTCGTAGTATGAGAAAGTAAAAAATAATCCATATTAAGTTAGATAATATTAATGTCCTTGAAATCTGTATCAACATATTTGTGCATCACCATATTTAAATGGAAATATCTACAAAACTATTTCTGTAATTAGTGGGTAAATTTGTTTGTAATAGCTTTTGACACCCAACATTTGTTCAAATACATACAAACCCACATAATATATCATTTTCTATATCCCCAATGTACTGGTTATTTAAACGTTAATTGCTGCAGTCCATTGTCATCATATATGGATACAAAACGTAACATATAATTGTTTTTACGTTTTAGAGATAAATATAAATTCTTCCTCACATAACTTCCGCCTTACAAAACATGTTTCCTTTGAGAATTCAGTTTAAACAATTTACATCTCTCGTTACACAAAAGATTTATTGGCTGTATACAGATAAGAACGTTTATTTATTTAAATAAAAAGATTAAAAACCTAAATCTTACAATTTTTTGATGGCTACATTCACTGTAAGCCCATTTCAATTGATAGGGGTTCCATTTTTTATTTATTTTTTTAATTTAAGATAAATTTCAGTAAGAATTCAGTAATACGAGGGTCGTTTGAAAAGTCCGTGCAAAAATATAAACTACTTAATTTTTTGGGGTAAACCTTTTTTATTTTTCAACATAGTCTCCTTTTAGGCTTATACACTTCGTCCAACGCTGCTCTAGTTTGTTGATCCCTTCCGAATAATAGGATTTGTCCAAGTCTGAAAAATAGCCATTCGTTTCTGCAATCACCTCCTCGTTTGAATAAAATCTTTTTCCCGCCAGCCATTTCTTCATATTGGGGAACAAATAGTAGTCCGAGGGAACCAAGTCTGGAGAATAGGGGGGATGTGAAACGAGTTGGAACCCTATTTCCATTAATTTTGCGACCACAACTGCTGAGGTGTGATGGAAAAGGACTTTTTTGTGGGCCAATCGTGGGCGTTTTTCTTGCAGCTCGGTTTTCAAACGGTCCAATAACGATGAATAATATGCACCTGTAATAGTTTCACCCTTTTCCAGATAGTCGATGAGGATTATTCCTTGCGAATCCCAAAAGACAGTCGCCATAATCTTTCCGGCCGAAGGAACGGTCTTCGCCTTTTTTGGCGCAGATTCCCCCTTGGTAACCCATTGTTTTGATTGTTCTTTGGTCTCAGGAGTGCAGTGATGTATCCATGTTTCATCCACAGTGACGAAACGACGCTTAAAGTCCTGCGGATTCTTCTGGAACATCTGCAAACCGTCCTTGCAACACTTCACACGATTATCGTTTTTGGTCAAGCGTGAGCAATCGCGGCACCCATCTTGCGGATAGCTTTGTCATGTCCAAATGTTGATGCAAAATGTTATGTACCCGTTCATTCGAGATGCCCACAGCACTAGCAATCTCACGCACCTTCACTCTTCTGTCATCCATCGAACGTTCAGCGTCACTTGTGCCCATATGGCCACTCCGAAAATTTTGAAACCACTTATAAACTGTTCTAATCGAAGGTGCAGAGTCACCATAATGTTTATCAAGCTTCTCTTTAGTCTCCTGAGGCGTTTTGCCTTTCATAAAGTAGTGTTTAATCAACACACGAAATTCTTTTTCGTCCATTTTTTGAAAATCACTCGACTTCCTCGATTTAAACGAATGCCAAACACAAAGAAATAGACCGATCTGGCTGAAACTTGGTGTGTGTTCTTCCAAGAGATGCTACTAACTAAACATAACCTCGATACGCGCCAGTAGTGCTATCTCTCTGACTTTGCACGGACTTTTCAAACGACCCTCGTAGATTCGGTAATTTTCAAATGCTCTGCTTCATCAAATGGATATTATTTGTAACACCAATTTTCGGCAACATTTTTCCCAAAATCTATTAGATCTGGGTTATTGCAAAAAATTACAGTTGTAAAGGAGGATAAGCCCTATATTTTAAAGAAGATTTGGGAATTTTAACTTTTATAGAAAAAGAGAAATAAATTGTCAAAGTTGGGTGTTTTTCAACGTTACGCTTTTTCGTGCAATTTTTCACGATTCAACCCTTATACAACTGTCCTACCGGACAGTTTTAATGATCTAGCTGTAATATGAAACATTAGGAAGCTTCTGACATGAGGGTGATTTCATTTCAACTCTACTGCGGTAGATTATTTATCTTAAGAAGCAGGCTTGATGGAAAAATGAAAACAGGATATGTATAGAGAGAATAAATGCTTATAGTAATAACCCGACACTAAATCTTAAGCCTCCTCAATTTTCCAGTTAAGGTTTTGCATTGTAGGGATCCGCCCTAAGCTCTAAAAAAAATGGAGGAACTTGGATTTAAAGGGTTTACTCCCCTTGCTGAAGCTATGTTTAAGGGTAAGGTAGCACTTTGGGTGATGACTACTTAAATGTAGCAGCGTAAGAGTATTGTATAGTGAAAGTGCATTGTGCTAGGCGCAGTGATGGCGAACCTATGACACGCGAGCTCATTTTTGGTGACACGCATCTACAAAGATAAAAAATTTCATAATTCAAATATTTGTCTCCCATAACGGCCAGAGTTGGTTATTAATAATAATATTAATGTAAGTATCTAAATGTAAATCATTAGTTTCATAATTTTGGTTTTTGTATTTTAAATGGCATTAAACAAATAATTAACTTTAAAAATTATAAATATTTTTATTTCTTTTTTTAGTCTTTACTTTTGTGATGTGTGTGACACGCCACGAAAATTATGTTTAGATTTTTCAAAATTTTGACACACAGAGCTCAAAAGGTTCGCCATCACTGAGCTAGGGACTCGTGGGATTGCAACACCCATGAAGCTGCATGCAACTGCAATTCCCTGCGAGATATAGAACTATAAAATGATAAAATGATAGAGGGATCAGAAGAAGAAAACTATGTTTATGGTAATTAAAAAATAATAATACCTAATTAATTTTATACAATTTTTAATTGATTATTATTCTTGGCTCCTCATTGTCTAATATAGTTATTTTTTATTTTTCTAACGACTTAAGGCGCGTCAACATCTGAGGTTATTGGCGCTCGGAGCTTTATTCAGTGAACTGCCGGACTCCGGACAGTATTCTCTCGTTACAGGCAACACTGTCCATCACCGGAGAGTGAACTGTAAGAAGCGCCTAGAAAGAGAAAATCTAAGGGTCAGCAGCTGGATTCAAACCTGGGATCTCCGCGTGGGAATCTAATACGCTAACCGCATAGCTAATCCCTTCCCTAATGTAGTTATTGTCTAGATTGTTATTATTAGCGGTGAATGTATGTCTGTTACAAATGTTTTCTTAAATTTTTTGCTTTGTTTTAAAAATTTGATTTAGTTGCCTCACTAAATTTGTATCGACAAGATGACTTTTTTTTAGAATCGTTAGTGAAAAGATTTCTTACGTGTCGATATGGACCAAAATGGCGTCATGGTTGAGTGAGAGGATTGGACAAGGCAGTAGAGAAGATTGTGCCTGTTAGGCTAGGCGCTTGCCAGGAGGCTTGTAGCCTCCATAGTGCCGTTCACTTATGTGGAAGTTTCCCTCCTCTCCCTGGGGGAATAAGTGACCACACAAAATCTAAACTCTATTTTTGGAACTACGCAACCAGCATCCGTACTAGTTCACCCTCTCACATCGTCATCTCCGTCATCTCTCTCTATATTTGTGCCTTCTCCATTCTGATACACACTTCTCTCTATCAATGACAGTTACATTTATTTCCACTTCACATAAACTCTGCTGTACACACCCTCAATTTATTTGTGTGAGTAAAGTATCTTGATATTATTATTGTACCTTTTCAATTTATATTTTCTTTTAAAGGGGCAGTCAGTGAAAAAGTTTGCAGCCCCAGTATGTGTGTGCCAGCTTCATTCTATTTCACCCCAGCTTAACTTCTATTGTTGTATTAATCAGACAAAAATCGCTCTGTCAAACATTTTTTAAGAAAAAGACACGTCACTTTTCGGCTGAATCTCTTTCAGTCCAACTATTTTGACATAACATATCCTCCAACCAAACAGAATCTAAGATTTACAAACATTTTGAACTTCAAATAATTGAAAATCAAAAATTATCTCAACAAGTTCTAGAAAGTAGAAGTATTATCAGTAAGTATAATGGCGGTGTGACACAATGGTGTAGTTCATCGTTGATCTAATTAAAAAAAGAAAAAAAAAGACGCTGAATGGAACAATTTTACTCGCACAGAATTCAATGCAAAATACTACTTTTTACGCTATTGGTAGATGGGGTGAAATCTCTAAAGGGGCAATCATGATCGGAAGTTTATCTTCCTTTCTACATGTTGGCGTGGAGGAGAATGAGACCTAGGCAAGACCCCCTTTTTGTGTAGTAGGCAATGCTTTTCTTCAGGAGTAGTTGAAGATGGAGGAAAAGACATGTAGTGTTCCTGGTCTGAGACTGGCCGAAGTTCTGTTTAGGGAATGGTTAAAGAGTAACAGATTTGTGGCGTGTCTTTGCCTTCAATAAAAGATAAGTTCCACAGAGTTTAGGGTTTCCACGGGGGGGGGGGGTATTTACGAACCACAGAAAGCACCTGAAGAACACGATGGTACTTGCAGATTCTGTTGGGAACATGGAGGAAACTCTAATACGTCTCCGGTCTGTGATGGTATTATTGCAAGGAAGATTCAGGTACTTGGGTGATTAACATGTGCTAGAAGAGTACATTTTTTTCCTTAGAACTCTATCACAGATTCTGGAATTCATTCGTCAACTGGGACTGGAGATGGTGCTGTAGGAATTTGCCTAGCACCAGAAACGGGAGCACAATAGATCTTTGAGGTCGTACCCCTTAAAAATAATACCTCCAAAAAAATTTGATTAATCCTCTAATTCTGTACTTTACCAATGAATTTATCACTTTTGTTTATGAGGTAAAAGTACATAAGCGTGCATTTATACTGTAATCGTACTTTAAATGGAACCCTTTCAATTCCCCCATCAAAGAAGTTGCCCTTAATCGAATAGTTCTGCAAAAATGTTTTAAATAGAAGTTGTTAACTAACTTGGGAAGAATAAGCATAAAAAGTATAAAGGAAATCGTTGATCCACCTTCAAGATAATCTCAAAAAAGATCCATTCAGCAAAGAGGTACGAGGTAATGAGGTAAATTAAGTAATGAGACTGATTTTTTTAAATTTTTTTATTCAAAAAGAATTACAATTCTATATTGTCACCTTCAAAATAACTTCCTTCTGAAGCCACACAACGCTGGAGACGTTTCTTCCACTCTTCTAACAGTGCTCGAACTCCGATTTTTCGAAGTTTTTCAAGAACCTCTCAATAAAAGTGTTGATTGACTGTTTAACCTTGAGGTAGAAACTCTTGGTGGACGATTCCGTGGATATCGAAAAAACAAATCAGGGTCATTCGTATGAGACCAAACAACAAGAACAAGTGGGTGTTGCATCACGATAATGCACCTTGTCACACAGCAATTTCAATAAATGAGTTTTTGGGCCAGTAAAAAACATTCCTGTGGCACTTCAGCCTCCTTATTCGCCTGACTTGAGTCCTTGTGACTTTTTTCTCTACCCGAAGTTGAAAAATCACCTCAAGGGAACTCATTTTGGGACTGTCGAAAACCAGCTGAAGGCTATTCCAGTATCGGAGTTCAAGCACTGCTATGAGGAGTGGAAGAAGCGTTTCCAGCGCTGTGTGGCTTCAGAAGGAAGTTATTTTGAAGGTGACAATATAGAATTGTAATTCTTTTTGAATAAAAAGATGTAGAAAAATCAGTCTCATTACTTAATTTACAGACCTCGTACCTCCGCTTATGCAATTTCTTTTAAACGCTCCTTCAAAATGTACAATAATAGTTGAAATAGTTCTTTAGGGGGAAAGACTATCATACAGTCTCTTGATGAACAAGATGCAGAATATTCAACAAGATATTGTGCCACCTCTGCTTCTTATACACTACTTCTTCAGGTCTCCCTCCACTGGAGCCAGAAGGCTTATTTCTTGGCTTGGAGTAAGCGGGTGTAAGAAGAGTTTTTTGTCTCTACTTTTTATTTCTCGCTTTAAAGCTTTGGTTAAAGGTTGTAATTAAAAATTCAAGGGGAGTAACTTTTATCTTAGTTTCTTCGACTAAACACCCAAAAACAAGTACAACTTAGCTGTTTAAATTTAGTAAAAACACCTCCATTTCCATTTGGAAAACACCTCAAGAAAGTAAAAAAATAAAAAATGGGTAAAAATATATCCAGTCCATTTTCTGACAATACCTGAGTGTCATGAATACTCTTGACAATACTCAGGATATATGAGAACACTTCATCCTCCTCCTCTACAGCATAATTTGGTTTATGGGTGTCATAAAAATAATGAAATCTAAAAGTATTGTACAGACTAGAAGTAATGCACGTACCAAGGATGCTTTTTTTTTCTTTTTTTTTATAGCCACGGCTATCTTTCACAGAAAGCACTTTAGAGAATTTCAAGACCGACATTAGTTTGTAAGCATCCTTCTAAAATATTTTCTAAATATACGATATATTGTGATGTGGTATTTAAAATGTATTATTTGTAAAAGTTGAAAAAAATCTATTTAAACCAAGTTTGTTGCCTTAAAAGATTATTTAATAATTTAATTGGAATATTTTCAAAATACTTGAAGAGACTGTAAAAATAGAGTTGGACACCTGAAGAACCATTCTTGGAATTCATCTTCCAGATATGGATACTGGAAGTCAGGGTACTCCTATGTCCGGGTCAGCGCCTCTTAGCCCATTTAGAAAAGAAGAATTGTGATATTGGCCAGAAAGAGAGGGCAAACTCGGCTAATTACTTCCCATTTCCGGTATAGCTTTGACAGTGAGATTAGTAATTAAGAACAAACTCAATGATATATCAGAAAGAGAGATTGATTATTTGCCTGACTTTTCAGACTATTTGGGGAAGACTTGTTCGGGAATAAAGTAGAAGAACCAATGAAATTTGTTACTTTTTTTGGGGGTGAATGGAATCTCTTTTTTCGATAAGAATAACAAGTAAAGATAAAAATAGAACGGTTTTTAGTGTAGATTGATAAGAAAGCACTCCAGCGTTTATTTGGGCTAGTCTAGATTAGACTAAAGCCCACAGACAATGTTATCGTGGCACTTTTAAACGAGAAATGTCTTTTTGGTCTATGTTTGACTGCTAATATAGCTTCTTCTTTTTTTCCTTTAAAATTTCCCATTATAAAATTTTCTCAAAAATACTGAAAAGTTTTGATTTGATTGTCCTAATCAGTACAATTTCTGGGACAAAATGGGAATTTTCATCTCGATCCTCACATTTCCTGTTATATTACGTTTACACCCAATTATGTTTACTTTATTCAATAGGAGAATTTGAAAACAAATACTATAACATAACCAGAAATCAAATAAACAACTGTTGCAAATGTGGTTAGGTCCGCAGTGTTGGGTAAATATCAGTTAGTAAGTGTAATATGGGACGATTACGTAAGTAAAGACGAATTCCCTGCATTAAACCGATTAAACTATATCTGATAATGGATGAAAATCCATCTAGTTATGGATGCAATAAACATTCGTGCTGATTAGATAAAAATCAGTGAAACGCTTGTCATCGGCAACATCGATAAACAAAATCATATCTTCTATATAAATTATTATAATAAATATCTCCAGTATACTTTTAAAAAAAATCACAATTATACTTAATCAGCAAGAAAACGATTCCTTAATAAACGTTATAACCCAAAATAATTATTATTTTATTAATAATGTAATTTTTAAAATAAATAACTTTTAAAAAAATATGTTTTTGTGCGTTTACCTTTAAAAATAAAAAACGAAATTGAAATAAACTGTAAAATATCAGGATATCAGCTGTTCACAGATGGTTCTAAGAATCAAGACGGTGTGGGATGTGCAATGATTGATCTTTCCGCTGACGTCACCTTACAATTCAAATTAAATAAATTCGCTTCCATAATCACAGCCGAATTATTTGCAGTATAATCAATGTTTAAAGTATGTAGATTCAATTGACCAATCCCTTGTTTTAATTCTCATGACAGCATAAGTGTACTCCAAAAAACTAGAAAATTCTGGAAATAATGCACCCGCTTTAATCTTAAGATTAAGATTTAAAAGCGGGACGAGACCTACGCCCCATGGCACCGCAGCCACAAGAGGCTTATTGTGCCTTCCCTTGAGTCTAGTAGATGAAACCTCCCCTTCTAAAAAGGTTGAGGGCTTTCCCTACCAGTTCCTTCTGAGCTACAATCTCCTTTGGCCTCTAAGTTCCAAAGATATAGTAAGCGCAGTCTAACAGATTGCAACGCAATCGAATAACAGGTGAGAGGACGTTTCCTCCTCTTCCTGCACAACGGTTCCGAGCTAATAAGCCCTACCTTGTGCAGGTACTTCCTGAACCTGCCGTGCCCTGCGAATAGGCAATGTAACCAGAGTAATCTGATTTCTGGCCCAAGCCCAGAGTCTCTTTTGGTTCTTTGTTTACACAGCAAGGGCATAACACTCTTGCCGCGTTTGACCCAGGGAAGCATCACCCAGTTCTTTTCATGTTCTATCCAGATCCAATCTCTGCACCCTTGGTGATCCCCAGGACTGGTTCCGGGCCAATGAAAGGAGTACTAGCTCCGTTCCTGGCCAGTTGATCTACTAATTCATTCCCCTTAATCCCCACATGGCCCGGCACCCATTCCAGACGAACTTTGTTCAGTGCCAGTTGTTCTAGGGTCTTTTTACATTCCCAAACCAGGGAAGAGGTAGTTCTGAAGGAAGTAATGGGCCTTCAGAGCAGCTTGACTGTCCGAAAAGATGCAAATCCCCCTATTTCTAAGATTCATTCGCAGATTTTCCTCAGCGCAAGTTTTAATAGCAAAGAGCTCGGCCTGAAAGACGGTGGCATATCTCCCAAGAGGACTCTCAATGAGTACCTTAGGTTTAGCCCCATACACTCCAGCTCCGGTCCCGCAGGCCATCTTGGAGCCATCCGTGAACCAAATGACTCCCTTCCGGCACTGTTCTGTCCAGTTTATCCCCCATTCAGTCCTCGATCTGAGGCGCTTTAATCTTAGTCACTTCCCAATTATTAAATAGTATTCTAAAAACAGGCAAATCGGTACATTTAATTAAGGGCCATACAGGTCTGAGAGGAAATGAAATTGTGGATCGTAAAGCCAAGGAAGCGATCTCTCTACAACGTACATCTCTATACTCAATGTTAGTCTCCGATATTAAAAATTATGCAAAAACAGGGTGCTATTCCGAATGGCAGCGGTTATACAAATTGTCAAAGGCGAGAAGAGGCCAATTTTTACACATCCATCCAATCTAGTGTCCCCCAAAAGACCATGGTTTTTCAGATATAAGAACAACAATAGGAAGTTTATTAGCACAGTCATTAGAATGCGATTTAATCACAATTATTCGCCGCACCATCTAGCCAGGATTGGTGTGGAAACATCTCACCAGTGTTCATGTACATCTGGAATAATAGCAGACGCCAACCACCAAATCTGAAATGTGCTAACAATACTAAAGGAAGAGAACGATCGTGGAAGACTGTGATAGCGACTGGATGTCCTTTAACTGCCAATCTAGACACTATTCTTGCATCTCATGATGGCAACATCTACATAGAACTCTTTGAATTCATAAAGAAACAACAGGATAACGCTTGTAATTAATCAAAATACTAAAGACGCTCTTCATGTATAGGCTTGCTGAAAATTAATGTTCCGCCATCGTGCGGAAAATGTCGCCAAGTACATTCCCTAACCAGTATAATCATGTGGTAAAGAGCTAAGTGAAAGACCGTTAGGGCAAAAATACACCTTGCAAGCCAGGTTAGCCAGAAGGTTATCAACTGCTCTCTGTATCTGAGGAGCCACCTTTGAAGGCACAGTACATGCTTCACAAGCTGCGGAAAGTGCATTATTCGATAAATTAAGGAATAAGTTTGAGCCTTTACATGAAAGATATTGATCACTTAAATATGTGGCAGGAGGTTTCCAATTTTTTTGGTAATTAAACGCAACTCTCCCAAAATTACCGAATAATTATTAAATCTTCTTGTTTGTAACAGATGTAAAATTAATTTTTAGCCATTTTGTGTATGCTTGAGAACATCTAAAGCTATTAACATTTGATTTTTCTCAGAAAAATGACTCGGAAAACGACTTATTTCCCGATATTAAGAAAAATACTAGCTTTACTGCCTTGGCAATATTTTTAATAGAAAGGGGATGAAAAAAAACATAAAAATGACCTATCGTGTGCTCTTCTTTCTCTTTGATAACAAGTTAAAAAATTGAAATATGATTAATAAATACCAGATTTTGAAATGGCCTAGCACCTTTAATTTTGAAGATATCGAATTGCTGTTTCCGGTTTCTTTCATAACTTTTTATACTCTTTAAAACTGTGTATATGAAAATGGGGGCCTACTGCGAACCCTCACTTTTGGTCGCGCGTCAGCCGCGTATGCGGGCATGAATCTAAAATCAAGTCACATATTCTGAAACAAGAGGTGACGGGCAACAAATTTTCTCTCTACCATTTTTTGCTCATATTGACCGTTTAAGCATTAAATGCATTTGAGCCGTCTTTAAATGAACACCCTGTACATATACATCTAATCATTGCATTCCATTTTATTCATTTTTAAATTTAAAACTAACAGGTTTAAAGGAAACTTGAGTAGAATTAGTGCGGAATATTTTTTTTAAAAAATCTAATCAAATGATTAGTTTTTCGTTTTGTTTACAAAAGGCATAAAAAGGTTCACCACTCGTATGTTCAAGTTACTAAATAGTTCGTATCGACAATCTCCAACTTTGGCTATTAGGGACCAATTGAATTACTGGATCAGATTAGAAACTTGCAGAGCACGTACTTAACTAAAAGTATTAAAAGTTATGAGAAACATTGGCCGAAGAATTTTGATGTGGGTTAACTATAAAATTGCTGAGTGTAAATCCCCTATATAAGAAAGAACTGAAAATGTGGGTTGTATATTTATACATATGCAACCAACATAATTTAGGTATTTGAAGATTTCGCTTATCAATGTTTACAATGCCACCCCTTGAGTGCTTTATTTGGTTTAGTAAGTGCTATTCGGCTTTGGAAAGTTTATGCTCATCCTAAACATGTATAAATTAGTTTATTAGCTAAAGCTGCACAGATAAAACCATCAAAACTTCAAGATAATAGGAGAGAAAGTAGCTTATGTTGCCAGAATTTGTACTATGGTAATTTTAGAATTTATAACCACAATATGTGTTGACATATAGGGGAAGGTAAACAAGTCTAGTAAAAGGACATAACCTAGCAAAGACTTTCGACCTAGGGACCTAGGTTACCTTTAAGGTTATATAACATAACATTTATATTCAACATGCAAATTTAGGATAATACATAACATATGTACATAACTTTAAACCAAATTCTTACTAATTAAAAGTTGCACATTGGTTCTGATTGCTTAATTAAAAACTGTACTTAAATATTCTTTTGGCCATGGTAGCCTAGTTTAAAACTGTTATGCTCAAAGGTTGCTGTTGCTTTGCGAGATTTCTTTGCTTGTGACTGTTTTTGTGTGGTAGGCTAAGCGCAGAAACTTGGGTAATTGAGTGACCCAATCACATCCAAAGATCACTTCAATTAATCTTTGTGGTTAACTAACAATTTTATCCCAACTACCATGCCAGAAAAAAGTACACTTTTTAATTATGTAACCCAACTCATTTGCTACTATTAATTATTTAGTTTAAGATAACAAATAATTTATAACCTATATTTCATGTCATATTGATTTGACTAAAAGTAATCATTTCCAACAAATATGTATCACAGCCCGAAATATGACCATAGGAGAAACTATCCGCGAAGAAGAGCAATACAGGTTATATTAAATTTAATTAGAGTTAAACGAACAGCATACAAAACCGTTGAAATAAGGACTTAGAATAACTACGGGACTAGAATTTCCTGATTGGATTATAATACAAAACAAACCTTATGAATTGGTCGTAGAGTAGGGGGTATTTCTTACAGTCCAACATGGTAGCTTGTTTACAATCGAGCCTCTGCGGTAGTGAAGTAGTTTTTGAAGTGTATTACTTATTAAGTGTTGTACATTTTTGACCCATCAGTTTAATTACCGAACAAGTTACATATGTATTGTAAATCAATTATTTATTTCTATCATGCCAGACAATATTTAAGAAGTTCTCAAGTTAATTTTGGTTAAGAATGCTATCATCAGTAGTAGTGGTTACTATAATCAAACTAATAAAACAGGTAGGTTATAAAACCTTTTCTTTGCAGTTAAGTATCTTTGCCTGATAGTTTAAAATGCGTTTAAATCGGTTGATTAATTAATAGTTTTTGCTTATAAAACTAATAATTATTCAATTACCTTTTTTAATTCAGGGTTTTCCCAATCTTCAGCAAACTTGGCGATCAGTTTAAAAATAAAACTGCACTTTGCGCACACGATTAACTCGATTACCACAGTTGGCCAGTAAACCTGTAATTGAGCCCATAAAATGTAAGTAAACTCATGTTTATTAGTGATTTTGTAAGTATTAAGATTAGGGCAGGGGAGAAATTAGAAAAGCAGTATGCTTCTAGCAAAAAAAGCATCTACCTCTATAATTAATCTGATCTTCATTCTTTATTGCAGGCAGATTATTTTAGAATTTAACAGCAGTTTTTGGAATTATAAGGATATTTTTGTTAACTAGATTGCCATATAGTGAGAAATCTTATTTATGTTTTACGTTATAATGATGTAACCATTCAATTAACTACAATGAACTGAATGAAGAAAAATATATAAAATAATTGTCTAAGCAGAAACAAAAAATATGCAAATTTCAGTTACTTGGTATGTAAACCAATTAATATTTCTGTACCTCGGAGGGAAAAGGCACCATGTCACAAAAAGTAAATTTTACAGGGGAGCCAAATGAAGATATTTTTCCAAATTAATTTTTTGTTCTACTTTTCCGGTTATACTCTTTCCTGTACTTCTCACCATGATTATTATAGTTGGTATGGCCACTTAACCTCCCATATTTTAAAATATTTTATTTTGATCTCCATTTGTAAAAACATTTATGCCCATGTAGTGCCTTTTACCCTTAAGTAATGAAGTATCATAGTGCTTTTTAAAAATACATAAATCGCTTAATAGTAAACATAGGACATAGTGCTTTACACCTGTAGAAAGAGCAACAAAAAATTTGTAAAATGATGCCAAAATCTGAAAATCGAAAAAAATGGACATGGTGCCTTTTCCCTCCGAGGTACAGATTTATTCCATCCTTAAACATCTGGACTTAAAATTTTGAATTAGAATTCTGCCAATAGCCTTAATTTTCTATTTCTAGCTCAGTGGACAGTTTTAAGAGATATTATATTGAATAACATTTCTGAAATATGAGTAATCATTCTGCCCTTCGTCCATATTGGTTTTGAAGATATGGTAGTTTTATTTTCATCAATCCTTTTGTTATAAATTTGCTTTACCTCAGTAATATTAAAAACCTAATTCATTTAGTGTTGTTATCAGTAAGTCTTAATATTGTTAAAAGATTTTAAATTTACCTTATTACAAATTTGAGCTGGAATGTACTTTCACCACATTAATTAATCCAATTGATGACGTAACACTTAAAGAACAAATGCCTCCATCAAGGATGTTGGTCTTCCCTTTTAAATTTAAATTAAGTAATTAATATTTTTATTTTACCGAAATTGGACAACTAATATAAAAAAATATTTTTTTTTATGTAATTATCTTATTAATACTTTTTAAATTTTCTGTTTTGCAGAAAGATTTTTCGGAAATATCTAAGTGGTAATGTACATATATTACTTTTAAACTGAGGCAGCTGTAAAGGAACCATCTTGATTTTCGTGACGTTTATAGCGGGTGCACTTCCTTTTATTTTGTGCTTTTTTTTTTTGTATTAAACATGAATTAATTGTAAAGTGAAAGTTTGTGTTTGGTTTTTAAGTAATATTCATTAAAAAGATCTATGGTAATACTAAGTTAATGTGATGCAGTGTAATGTAATAGTTGTAGAAATTAATGATGCAGCATCTGCCACCTAGTACGTAGAATTTCATTTCTATAATTTTATTAGTTGCTAATTTTACAATATTAAATGCTGATTTCCAGAATTGATTCAACATTTATCATCTATTGTTGAGAACAAAATTATATAAATAGGAACTAAATATGTTAACATTAGATGTAAATATAATTAATAAATTAATTAGATATAATGCAGTACCTATTTCAAAGATTGAAAGTTATCTGCCTTTAATATTTTGTCTAAATGAAACTAAGTATCTTTTATGGCCTTTTATTGAGTTGGAATACATATATTAATATTTTATTCAGAAATTGGATCTAAAATTGCTCTGAAATATTCCTCAAGTTGGTGTAATACTCTACTTTAGAGAAGCTGATGTTTGTTCTTTTTCCTTTCTTATTTGGAATTAATTAATAATGTTTTATTATTTACTCTTTCTATCCTTTATTTATTTCTAATTATATTGAAGTGTTTAATAAATTTGTAAGTAATCGACAATCAATTAATATTCATTATTTATAATCAGAAGATTTTTTACAGTGCTAGAAATGTTTGGACATTTTTGGCATTAAGACATACAATTTATTGCTGCAAGGAAGAATAAGTAACTACAAAACTCCATATATTTTAAAAGAGTATTTACCACTTTTTGGTTAAATAAGATTTAGAACAGATCTTTTATTAAGATTCTTTTTACTTAGTATTTATGGTGTTAAGAGGCATAAGTAATAAGTAAAGTTGACCAAAAAGTTCAAATTCTTTATAACTGGTAACATATTAGTCTTCATTACTGCACATTTTTTATTGCAGTCTAAGAAACCCATTTAAAGTTGTGTCCTGCTAAAGTATACCATATTTTTTGTGGTCTGCTTTTTACTTTTATTTCTTGATATTAAAAAAAGAAAGAGTTACGAAACCTTTCTAATATTGGAATTAGTCTAGTACTAGATGTAAAAAAGTGTACTTCTATACCTATAACTGTAACCTGAATTTTCAATCATTAAAAGATGTATTTATTTCAAACGTTTTTATTTTAGCTTTTTGACAAAATTTATTTGAGAAATGTGTTGCAGTCGAACACCATTAACGTTCTGAAAATCTTTTTAGGCCTTACTTATGTGCAAAGCTCTTCATCCCTATTCGACCTTCCCATCTCCATTCATATCTTCAATGGTACTGCCGTTCTCTCCAGCAAACTGATACTAATCCTTGACATCCATTTTCTTCAGTCATCTCCACTTATTGGAAGTTTAGCTGCATAATGATTGACTGTAATAAATTTAAATCTCCATATACATAAACTTCTGTTCTACGTTTAGCTTTTTGTGCACAGATTATGGATTTGCAGATTTCAAGTGGGCGTTACATTTTATAGATCCAAAGAGTACTAACGCTATAATAACAAAATTTTCGTCCAATTGTGAACGCTACTTTTTATGTCAGCAGTCCAACCATAATTCTGCGACTGAGCTTTCAGAATCTTGCTGCATCAAATTCCACCTGAACAGGTTCTCTATTCTCTTGCAGCTAAGCTTCTTCTCAACCATTCTTCTGACAGCCTGTTAAGTTTACTTTTTGGAAAAGAACTAGTGCAAATTAGCTTCATCATCATTATTAAGATTAGGAAAAGTATTTTAAGTTTATTTATATTTAAGCTGATAGAGATTCTTTCTCATACATACCACCTTATCCTCAAATCCTACCTACAAGATCGATATTTCAGAGTCAACTGTGGAGCAGCAGACTCTGATATCCATCTAGCTCGAGATGGTGTTCCTCAGGGCAGTGACCTAGGTCCTCTTCTTTACTCCTTATATACAGCAGACATACCTCAACACCCAAATACCATCCTCCCCACCTTTGCTGACAATACTGCTATCTTATCTCCTCAAGCCGATCCTCTTATCGCTACAAGAACTCTACAAACACACATCAACCACTTACAGGACTGGCTTATCAAATGGCGAATCAAAACTAACGTTACGAAATCAAAGTTTATAGTATTTACTCTCAGACGGAAAATCCTACCTCCCATCATCTTGAACCAAACTCCTATACCAACTGTGGACAAAGTACGCTACCTTGGACTGCACCTAGACAAACGGTTGAGATGGAATCTCCATACTAGACTGAAAAGACAAGAAACTAACCAACGCTACAAAACTTCTCGCCAGACTACTTGACAAACGATCTAAACTCAATCTACAAAACAAAAGACTCTTATACATGTTGTTATTGCGACCTATTTGGTCATACGGCATCGAAGTATGGGGATCGATGAAACGTTCCAATTCTTTACGCATTCAGACTTTACAATCAAAAATACTACGAAAACTTCTTAACGCTCCATTCTATATTTCTAACCTCACCATTCATAATGACCTTAACATCGCTTTCATTAACGACCTTACTAAAACTCGTTTCTTCAAATTTCATTCCTCTACAGCATCTCATCCTAACCCTCTCATAGAACACCTATCTTCCTCCATATTACCAGTGTAATCCTCTAAGGAGATTGAAGAGAAGATGGCCCCGCGACCTACTCTCCTCATAACAGTATAGTGATCTGATCACGTTAATGGAGTGTCGCCATTGGGTGCCTTCTCCAATCTTCATTCAAGACACTACATTACATCACATTTGCTTGTTGCAACAACCGTTGCAGTCGCAAATTTATAAAAAATAAAAGAATTTAAACAAAGTTTATGCGTATTATAATAATCCTCTATTTTCTGTGGTCCTGTTGTAATGTACGCTATCAAATCTTTTTTTATTATTTTTTTTTTGTGAATACAGTTCACTTTGTTTATTCAAATACTGGCAAAGTATTGCCTTTAACAGTAAGAACAGTGTCACCTTGTGCGGTTCCTTGTGTATTTGTGTTACTAGTCATGTGTTTGCGAGTCCTTGCCGCACCTTTTATCTTCATATATATATATATATATATATAAAACATGCCAGCGAATCCAGTCGCAAACAGTTTCTTTTCTTCCTCATTTGTATTCTGAATACATCGTTCACTTTTCCTTTGGTGTGGATTCTTTGTCACTATACATTTTCTGTGCTTTTGAATTTTCTGTGGAAGCACATTTCCTTGTTACCATTTTCATTTATTTAATTTATAATACGCTTCATTTGTAGTTATTTTTGCTTAGAACTGGTTCATCTTCTGTCTATCTTAGTTTTTGTTTACTGCATTTATTTGTACTTGGAGAACCAAATTACATCAACAGTAATTGATGTTCCTATTTTCTTTGCTGAAATGTTGTTTTATTTAATTAGTATAAATATAATTTTCTTTATAGTTGGGTCTCTGATGATTTGACATCGGTTTCGACGCCCAAAAATAATGATAAAGTACCAACTTGTTTTTTGTTTCTTTGTGATGATGCATCATTTTTTATGTTATTAACTATTCAATATATGAAATCAGTTTATTTCATAAGAGCCTGGAATGGCATTCACTTCACTTACTCGTGGCTTCCAGGTCACAACATCTTTAGAACAAAGGCGAATGTAAACATGGTGTGTTTCTCCCCTTGACAATCGTCGGGGGAAGTTTTTTATACGTGAGTTTTACGCTACACCTTTTGGCCACTTAACTAAAATGGGTTTTGATTCCTATAAATAGAATTCTTACGCTACCCGTATTGTACGTACGAGGGTCGTTTGAAAAGTCCGAGCAAAGTCAGAGAGGTAGCACCACTGGCGCGTATCGAGGTTATGTTTAGTTAGTAGCATCTCTTGGAAGAACACACACCAAGTTTCAAACAGATCGGTCTATTTCTTTGTGTTTGGCATTCGTTTGAATCGAGAAAGTCGAGTGATTTTCAAAAAATGGACGAAAAAGAATTTCGTGTGTTGATTAAACACTACTTTATGAAAGGCAAAACGCCTCAGGAGACTAAAGAGAAGCTTGATAAACATTATGGTGACTCTGCACCTTCGATTAGAACAGTTTATAAGTGGTTTCAAAATTTTCGGAGTGGCCATATGGGCACAAGTGACGCTGAACGTTCTGGACGCCCTGTTGAGGTTACTATTCCAGAAATCATTGATAAAATCCATGATATGGTGATGGATGACAGAAGAGTGAAGGTGCGTGAGATTGCTAGTGCTGTGGGCATCTCGAATGAACGGGTACATAATATTTTGCATCAACATTTGGACATGACAAAGCTATCCGCAAGATGGGTGCCGCGATTGCTCACGCTTGACTAAAAATGAAATCGTGTGAAGTGTTGCAAGGACGGTTTGCAGCTGTTCCAGAAGAATCCACAGGACTTTAAGCGTCGTTTCGTCATTGTGGATGAAACATGGATACATCACTACACTCCTGAGACCAAAGAACAATCTAAACAAAAGGTTACCAAGGGGGAATCTGCGCCAAAAAAGGCGAAGACCGTTCCTTCGGCCGGAAAGATTATGGCGACTGTCTTTTGGGATTCGCAAGGAATAATCCTCATCGACTATCTGGAAAAGGGTAAAACTATTACAGGTGCGTATTATTCATCGTTATTGGACCGTTTGAAAACCGAGCTGCAAGAAAAACGCCCACGATTGGCCCACAAAAAAGTCCTTTTCCATCACGACAACGCACCAGCTCACACCTCAGCAGTTGTGGTCGCAAAATTAATGGAAATAGGGTTCCAACTCGTTTCACATCCCCCCTATTCTCCAGACTTGGCTCCCTCGGACTAGTATTTGTTCCCCAATATGAAGAAATGGCTGGCGGGAAAAAGATTTTATTCAAACGAGGAGGTGATTGCAGAAACGAATGGCTATTTTTCAGACTTGGACAAATCCTATTATTCGGTAGGGATCAACAAACTAGAGCAGCTTGGACGAAGTGTATAACTAAAAGGAGACTATGTTGAAAAATAAAAAAGGTTTACCCCAAAAAATTAAGTAGTTTTTATTTTTGCACGGACTTTTCAAACGACCCTCGTACTGCTACACTATCTAACTATTTAAGTTAATGCATGCAAAGCCGTGCATATTTACTAGCTGTTATTCAAAATTTTTGGATTGAATAGATGCGGCTAGCTTCAACTAATTATAATAATAGTTTTAATTAGGTAATAGTATGTTCTTCCGTGAACATTAATGCGATAGCTCTTTCTCTGTTGCACACATTATTGCTAAGCGACTACAATGGAGTCACTAACTAATCTCCAGACTGTGAACTACAGCTGTTTAATTAACTGTATGTATTGTGAGTGCTCCTAATAGGCGAACCATCGAAACAATCACCGCTACGAACGACTAATTTACCATACAGTTCTCGCGCAATCCATGAGTTCCGTTTTGAATAATTAAACTGTGGAATCTATCAAACTGTTGAAAATCCATGCTTTACAATCGAAAACTTCATCAACAATTTGTAAACTCATATTTTATGCTTTCTCTTCTAAAGTGAATATAAATTTATCATGCAGATTGTCTTACTGTAAGGCTAAAACTTGAACTAAGCGTAATTGCTTATTAAAGTATTGTCTCGAAACATGCTAGTCGACATCAAACGAGGACTTCATGTTATTAAAGTAGCAATTTGCAAATAATACTGTTAATATTGCTGAAAAGGATTAAAAGGATTAGCTGAGAGGCTAAGTGGCTTCCAACGAGGAGATCACGGGTTCGAATCCAGCAGCTGGCCTTTAGATTTTATTCTCGCTAGGAGCTTCTTACAGCTCGTTGTCCGGTGATGGGCAGTGTTGTCTGTAACGAAAGAACCGGAGGCCTACATTGTACTGGAAAAAGCTCCGGGCGCAAATGGTCTCAGATGTTGATGCGCATTAAATTAAAAAAAAAAAAAAAAACTTCTATTAAATATTTGACTTATAACTTACACTTATATAGACTAGATTACTGAGCCTGAATGAAGTAGTTTTTCATCCCTAGATTGGTGATAGAATGTTTTAGAGCAGGGGTGTCAAACTCGATTAAACCAGGGGCTACTTGGCGCAACAGCAAAGATTTACGCGTGCCACAACATATTTACGAATTTTTCCTAATATTCCAATATCTGGATTCAGAGACTGAGTGCAGACAATCTTCATTAAGGCAGGTAGATGTTTATCCAGTCAATCTTGATAGATAGATAGATAGATAGATTAAACTAGGGCGGCCTCAAGGCCTACGCCACTGCGACCCCTTTGAATCAATTTTGGCTCGCCTCACACTAAAGCTCGCTCTCCAGACCCGTCCTTGTAATCAGACTCTTGATGCTGTAGAGCGGCTCTTGGGTAAAGCTCACAAGCCTTGGTTTTTCCTCCCCGAGAAGTAACATCCTTAGCCATACGAGCCCCTCGCACTGACCCAGTCAATCTTGATTCTGTAAGCCGTTTTATTTAATTTCATAGACGGAAGTAGTTGCTCACACAAGAACGTACTCCAAAAAATAACAAAATTTGTACAGCATACATTTTTGAATATTTCTAACCTAAATAAGAATATATTTTGGGAATTAGTACTTTGTCTTTTCTTTGGTTGTTTCCCTTACTGGGTAGTGCGGTTTAAGGAGGATACATCTCTACATAATGAGGCTTAAGCCTGATCCTTTTTATAGAGTTTGTTAAACGGAAGAGAATCCATTTTATGAAGACTTGTCTGAGTTGCGAGGAGGTCAGATTTTGGATCTTTAGTAAAAACGATGGGAGAGTATTGGTAGTTTACCCCTCATTATTCGATTTGTTCTAACATTTACCCTCTTGACATTACAAGGGATAAGACCATCCCTTACAACAAAATGGCTTATCCAAGGATATCTACCCTCCTCATTTCCCTGAATAACTCTTAATCCAATTTTTCGGGAAAAAAATTCACAAATAAACATCTGTGCAACTGGTACACCTCGTTAAAGAATCGCCCGAGCCGGTTTTTGGACTTAGTGAGTTTGTATTTCTAGTTAGTACCTATTGACGAAAAACTTACATCATCTGTTGGCACCTAAGCAAAATATCATTTTTCGTCTTCATCTCTATTTTCAGTATGCTTGAGTTACATGTTGGACACACATTATGCACAGCCCAATTTGAAAAATAAATACTTTTCTTATTCGAGATATCTTGAAACTGTTGGAATCGCAAATCCGAAAATTGGCCTTACTAGTGTCAAATAAGAGAAAGCCATTTTCATCTAGTGCAGGTTGGCCAACCTTTTGCATTGTTATTAATATTTCTTTTTTTAAAGAGGAGTACAGATGCACCGTATAACTCGGGACACTTTTTAAACCGTCATAGTTAAGGGTTGGTAAATATAGACAAGGATAGAAAGGAGGAAAAGCTATAACTTTATCTTTATTTATTTAAGCCAGTTTAATGAAGCACCAATCTATAATAGTCAAAGATGATTTCCTATAGAAAAAGATGGTCGTATCATGACGGTTCTTTATCTGCCCGAGAGTCACGTTTGATGAACATAACTCTGGACCACTGAGAGCAAAATCAGCTTGGAACTTGGATTTATCTGCTAACTCTGCTTGCGCCACTTGTAAAATCATCCATGGCACCAGATTTTTCGCGCATGCGCCACGTATAGGCCACCCCCTGATCTAGTGTAATGAAATTGCCAATTACATTCTGGAATCATTTTCAATCGAACAGAGGAGAAATCTGTTTGTTTAATATTGATTACTCTTGTTTGTCGATTTAGTCGTTTTGTTGAGGTTCCATTTCTTGTGTGCTAGATCTAACCGGAACTGGGTGGGGCAGTTAGATATAGCCTCTACTCTTTGTCTTCCCATTTCTGTTTATTCCATCCAGTCTCTTCCGGTGCTCAGTAAGTAAGAAATTATGACTAAAAAACAAAAACTTTTATATTTTTTTTTGTCAACATAGTTTTTCATTTCTTCTCCTAACACGTGATCTCGTAGAAGACAATACACTTTCTTGTCTTTCTTCCAGTTCGCTCGAGATAATAGAAGTCTGGTATGAACACACACTCTCATTCAGGTCCCTGCAGGGGGGGGGGACCCAATCAAAATGTTACGATTTTTAGTGTTTTAAAATATTATAAAAGCACCATTTTTAAAAAATTACTTGTTCTTTCCTATTGTAATATAAAACTAATGTTTTCGTTGTAATATCACACGTTTGCTGATAGTGTTAAAAGGATAGATTAAAAAGGACAATTTCAGTCATGATTTTTTACTGATTTTTCCACTAAGCTTTCGACCAAAGGGTCTAGGTCATCTTCATCAGAGCTTGTGCTAATTTAAAAATTGTAATAGTCTTTTAAATGGTTAACAATCTTCAGGTTTCTTCTGTCCTGACGGTTGAGGTACTCATCTCTCTAAAAACGATGAACAGTATTCTTCAATTTAGTAAATACTACGACTGCATTGTTCCCTTGTTCATTAAACTTTGCGCGAAGTGCCAGTACTAAGCTTTTGTATAAACTGATTCGTGGAAATAGTGGTAGATGATTTTTTTAAAAATTTGTATCAGGTAGCAACTATCTCTAAGGTCATGGTCGGTTGGAACTTTCTTAGTTCACCGTCACAGCGTCACAGTGAGCTGAAAAGTCTCTAGGCCAAAGTGGACTTCTACATATCTAACAGCATGGTGATTTAGTGGTTCATTTTTTTAATTAAAAATCCTCTCTAAAAATCTTTCCCCAAGTTGAAGAGAAACATTGAAATAACTTAAATTAATCGAATGACATCTCAAATTCATGAAAATTGGTTTACGCGTTTTGGCGCTACGTTCTTTACAGAAATGGTAACCACTAACAATCTTTGGAAATGCCCATTTTTGGTAACGTTATTCTCGAAATCTATTTGATCTCTGGTTGTTGCAAAAAAAAAATTACAAGTAAAAATGAGGATATGCTCTGTATTTTTTTTTTCTTTTATTGTAATTTACCACTGCAACAGTTGTTGCAACAAGCAAATATGGTGAAAGAGAAAAGAAATAGAAGAAAATCATGAGCGGAGAAGGCACCCAGTGGTGCCACTCCAGTAACGTGCTTTGCTCTCAAGATAAGAGAAGATCATGTGGCCATTTTCTCTTCAATCTCCTTTGAGTAGTAATGTGGAGGAAGATAGGTGTTCTATGAGAGGGTTAGGATGAGCTGTTGTAGAGGAATGAAATTTGAAGAAACGAGTTTTAGCAAGATCTGTAATGAAAGGGATTTTCAGGTCATTATGATACATAGAACAGATCGTTAAGAAGTTTTTGAAGTATTTTTGACTGTAATGTCTGGAGGCATAGTGAGTTGGAACGCTTAGTCGATCCCCATACTTCGATGCCGTATGACCAAATGGGTCGCAGTAACAGTAGATATAAGAGTCTTTTGTTATGTGGGTTAAGTTTCGTACGTTTGTCAAATAGTCTGGCGAGAAGTTTGTAGCGTTGGTTAGTTTCTTGTCTTTTCAGTCTAGTATGGGGATTCCATGTCAATTTAAACTTTTACAGGAAATGAGGAAAAAATTGTCAAAGTTAGATGTTTTTCCACGTTGACCCTTTTTCGTGCCCCTTTTGACGATCATTGCTTAAATCATTGTATAATCTTGAAATGCCAAATGAATAATGAGGTAGCCACACTTATGACTAAAATATCTAACAAAAAACATCTCTCAGTTGGACTGATAATCAATTAATTTTTAAAAGATACTTTTTTTAAGACTTGGAAAGATTTAAGAAAGAAATAATCAATTATTAAAAGAAAATCAGCATGAATCAAGCTTTTAACATGGTAAATAAGAACAATTGTTTCGACATTAAACTTATTGAACGCTGATTCAATCACTGATCGAAAGAAATGTTATCGATATAGCAATACCCTCCAAGTGGAATGTATTATTGTTTGAATATTACTCGCTACATTTCTGATTATAGGTTATTGTTGAAACGTGAATCAATAGAAATGATTTCTGACATTTGTAGTGTTTAGTAAAGGGCAGCTGACATTTCCCAAAATATTATTCTTAAAAAAAAAATAGACTGTGTGATGTAATCACTTTAATCCCGATATTTTTTTACTTTTCTTTATCTTGCTTAAGAATCGAACATGGCACAATAACAATCGATACATGGCTGAAAACTCAAATTTGATAATTTGCTAAGGATACAGCAGAGAATTCCACTGTTTTAAATTATTGTTTGTAATCGCTTGGTAAATTTTGAATAAAATGATGGGTGCTTGATCGAAAAGGTTTTGTATTAGCTGTCGCACACTATGTACTCAGATAGATGTCGATTTAGAATCAATTATTTTTAAATTGATATTAAAGAAGAATTGCTGCGATATTTTCGCTCCTATTTGATGGCGATCTGGAAGGTATCTCCATCTAACATGGACAGTCTGTTCCCATCAGATTTTTCTAATTGTTATGTTTAATTAGATAATCAGTGTTCTTAATTCTTTTAAGGTAAAAACAGTGAATAATGCTTTAGGTTTTATGTTATGTTAAATTCTTTTTCTTTTTTGAATCCTGCTATATGAAGCTTTGTATTGATGGCGGAGTGTTTTAGAGCTTGCCCCCTTCTCTGCCAGCAGCAACATGAAACCACTCCAAATAATTTGATTGAATTTGAAATGCATACTATACCCCTGGGCTATGGTAAGAGGCATCACATAATCCTTAGGTATATTTATCAAAGGGATTGTATTGGAAAAATTTTTGTTGAAGGTTTCTTTGTTTTCAATATATTTGTTGTCAGTATGATAGAAACCCAAAAGTGATTGATTTGACGTTCTAATTAATATATTGGATTTCCATGTTCGGCTCTTAATTCTTTTTGAAGCGATTGTCTTCTGAATGTTCTAGTGACATTAGTTGAGATATAAAAAGGTAAATTTTTGATGTTTTCGAATTTGTTCAAATTACAAACCTTTGTATTTTGAAGATTTTAATGAAAACTTTACTGAATTATAGAGAAAAGTTTGCTCTATAACTGGTATAAATTACAATGTTGCAGTGATTATAGTTTTTGACGTATATTACGTTGATGTTTTAGAATCTGTTCAAATTTCGATCCTTTGTATCTCTCTTCATATGGTTCAGATTTCGATGAATTCTTTACCGAATTGTAGAGAAAAGTTTGCTCTACAACCGGTATAAATTGCAATGTTTTATTGATAATAGTTAATGAGATATAGAAGGTTAAAATTTGAAGGTTTTTAAATACGTTCAAATTTCAAACGTTTATATTTCTCTTCCATTTTTTCAGATTTCGATGAATTCTTTACCGAATTATAGAGAAAAGTTTGCTCTATAACTGGTATAAATTGCAAGGTTCTAGTATAATAGTTAATGAGATACGGAAGGTTAAATTTTTGATAGTTTTGAATTCGTTCAAATTTCAAACCTTTGTACCTCTTTTCATATTGTTTAGATTTTAATGAAATCTTTACCCAATTATAGGGAAAAGTTTGTTCTATAACTGGTATAAATTGCAAGGTTCTAGTTATAATAGTTAATGAGATATGGAAGGTTAAATTTTTGATAGTTTTTGAATTCGTTCAAATTTCTATCCTTTGTATCTCTCTAATTATTGGTGTGTGTTCAATGAATTCTTTACCGAATTGTAGGGAAAAGTTTGCTCTACAACCGGTATAAATTGAATTGTTTTTGTAACAATAGTTAATTAGATATAGAAGGTAAAATTTTTGATGATTTCGAATTCATTCAAATTTCTATCCTTTGTATCTCTCTAATTATTGGTGTGTGTTCAATGAATTCTTTACCGAATTGTAGGGAAAAGTTTGGTATATAACTGGTATAATATCCAATTTCTTGTTTTAACCCCACTCCGAACATTTCTGAAAATTTATTGGCCCGCTCGGTTGGTGTAATCAGTTGTGAAAAACAAAAACAAGTTTTCTTAGAATGTTGATCAGTAATCGCCTGACCTAGAATTTGTTACAGCATTTTAGCCTGTCAAGAATGTTTTTCCAAAAATGCCAGATTATTTGTTCACTTAATAGATGTTAGTTACTTATCCGAAAATCAATTACTTTCAACTATTTTTTGAAAAAAATTCTGTGAAAATTGATTCTAAGGAGGTTGTGGTAGTGATGCTACGCTGAACAGAAAAACGTGTTTTCAGTGTGATTGTCAGGTTTACGAAAGAATACGTGTTCTAAGAACAACTGAAGGTACAACAAGTTTACGTCAGACGAACACGAAATACAGGACTAGCTTTGTTGTAGGCTCTAGTTCACTTGATGTAAACGTGGCTTTATAAATAAATGAATAATGTTATCGTATTTACAACTTTTTTACCCACATTAGAAAATTTGAAAATTGCAACTTTATCCCTAAAAATGATTTCGATGAATAATATTCTCGGACGGTCACAACTCTGTCTGTTTGTTCTTTAAATATAACTCCAATATACAGTAAAATGGTCGAAAATAAAAATCTTTCAGTTTTAAAAATGCTAAGTGTAAATGACCATTTGTACTACATTCAAATTTTTATGTAATCAATGAAGCATTTAAAATTGATTTGAAGAACAGTTGAAATTGATAATTTATTCATTGGCATGGCTGTGGTTTCATTTGTTTTTTTGAATGAATTGAATTCATATGAATTGGCACGTACGCTATTTGTCATAAATGCCTTATGTGGATTGAAGTACTCGTAAAAATTTACAATTACAATTATAATTTTTTTAAAAAGTATTCGGTGCTCATTTTAAATTTAATTTTCATTTTTAATTCATGTTTTATTTTTAGTACTAAGCCTCTTAATGAAAAATCTGTTTTAGATTGTTTAAGGGAATGGGGGGATGCTGGATTAACATATTTTGTTTTTTACCAAAACTCTGCATATTTCCGCTATGAATGTGTTTAATCCATCGAATGGATATGCTACACCACCTCCCTTGTAAGTTCATCGACCTTTTTTCGTTAACCCTCCTTCGATCCAGACACCTGCCCCTGATTATTCCGTTGACTTCTGCTTGAAACCATCTTTAAAACAATAGATCACATTCTCCGTCTTCGTTAGCCAAAAATAACGTTTTTTTCCCCCATTTATATGTATAATTTATTTTTTTTTAAAGGCGCGTCAAGATCGGAAGTCATTGGCGCCCGGAGCTTCCTTCAGTTATAGACAACACTGCCCATCATCGGGCAGTGAGCTTTAAAAAGCCTCTTAGTGAAAATCTAAGGGCCAGCAGCTGGATTCGAACCCAAGTTCTCTGCTTGATTGCCCATCCCGCTAACTCTTTATTTAATTCTTTCTCTGGTTTTAATCTTTTTACAATTGTAGGACATTGTAGCGAAAGAGCACTATTCATAGTCTGGCAGAGCACTGGTAATGCTCCAGGTGCTGATGAAAATTAATAATAAACCTCGTTGGCGAATACATTAAATAAATATTTGTCTGTAAATATGGCGGTTAGTAATGATGCTATTTGCTACTATCGTATAATTTGCTATTTAAATTGAACCCAGGCGCCTTAGCTAACAATATTGATTGGCTGGTATTAAATTGACTAGTATTGGTAAATAAAATGTTCTACAATTAGTTTTGTAATAATGTGAAATGCAGGTGCTTGTACAACTAGCTGGAAATGAACGTAGGATGTCACGATTAGATTTCTTACTATTTGATAACCTTCATCGTTCAATGCCATTGTCGAGTAATGACCCTGGGATGACTGCTCAGCGCACTTACCGCTTCTTTTATTGACTAAATTTAATAAATAAAATTTCTTTGTTGGCAACAATTACATTTTTACAATCTTTTATTTTTGCAGTTAGCACAGTTAGTTGTTGGTTACAGTCGGGAATTGCTGAGGGGTCATCAGCCTCTTTATCCTTCGTCCTGTTCAGGGCATTAGGAGAATGCAGCAGGTGTTTTTTTTTTAAAAAATATGTTGACCTTTTTCGCCGATATGGAAATTTCTTTTACAAAAATTATCATTTACTGAATGGGTATTTCACTTTTTTATTTGTACATTCTCCAAAATGGTCATAAACTGCTTTTTTTTTATTCTCCATTTATTTATTCACAACAAGCAGCTGTGAACCTAGCATAAAATGGCATGAATGACATTTGAAGAAGATACTTGGTATCACTTCATGGCGGTGGAATTAGTGCAGATGATCACGTAGCCACTGGTGCTTCAGTGGCCCAAAGGGATATTTTGGGTAAGTTTAGGCTTAAAAAACTGTTGTACAAGAGAGAATTTTGAAGATAGGATAAGGAGTTGTTGAATCTTTGATGGCGGAATTTTATGGAATCGGACGCGAAGGGAATGGTTAGATCATTATGTAGGGTTTTATCGGAATCATAATAAGGAGTATTGGTGATTTGTCAAAGGATTTTGGGTTATAAGGGTTAAGTTCGGTTAAGGTTGGAATGCTTAGAGGAAGCCCAGACCTATAAGCCGTAGGTCTATGCAGGATTTTTTAGGTAAATTAAGTTGGTTTTGAATTGTAAGTTTAGATCGTGTGTCGAGTAGTTTCGATACATCCAAAATCGTCTGTTAGTCTCGCATTCAGTCGTTTGTGAGGATTCCAAGTTAGTCATTTGTCTGTTTATTTGAATTTAACACCAGGGCAAGTAGAGTTTTTTGCTTGTGTGAGGCTCAACCCACTAAAAATCCCCCTCCCCTTCAGGCGTTTTCATCCCGGAACCGCCAAATACCATTACATCGGGATGGCGCCTCGTAAACTTGGCTTTCCTTCGGTTTTTTTTATTCTTCCACCGTACCTGCAATTATTCCAGGTCCTTTCTTTTTCTTATTAGGATCTTTTTTCCCATGGAAGAGACCATCCTTCGCCCAAGCTCCTTATCTTCCAGCATCCGTCCGACGATGCTGTCCGGAGTTATCGGACCGGTAATTTCCTGCAAGCTTCTTCTTTCTTGCACCTAGTGTGTGTAATTCAACAAATGTGTGCAAGGCGTCATCCGAGTCCGAGTCCTCGTAAATGCACGCCCCAGACGGCCTTTTCCCGATTTTATTAAGGAAGCCTGCGAAATTCCCGGGGCCAGTAAGGAATTGTGTGAGGTAATAATCCACCTCTCCATGTTTCCTATCTGCCCAGGTCACCGGGCCTACAATCAATCGCCCATGGTCGTCATTCGCCCAGAAGAAGTCTCTCCATTCTTGTGCCAGCCGAGCAATCGCTTTCTTTTTGGCGATGGTACTACCAAGAGACTCCCTCAGCAGATAGGTCCTTCTTCTGGACATTGCCACCAAGCCTATGAAGGGAACCTCTGCTAATACCAGGGCCGCCGACCACGAAAACGCCCTGTATGCATTGATAGTCCTCAGTGCCCTTTTTCTTTGGACTGCCGTCAGCCACTTCTTATATTTCCCTTTATTTAGGGCTTCCGCTCAAATCTCGCTACCATAGAACACGGCCGCATTTGACGCGGACATCAGAGTATGCAGAGGACAAGTAGAGTATCGGCAGGTAAAAGTGGATTGAATAAATTTGTGTTCATTTGCCCTTGTCTTCCATTTTTTTGGTACCACTTTTCTTTTAAGGAAAGAGGTTCTTGATGGAATCTGAAGACTAATTGTTCGACAAATTGTTTTAAAATTTTTGAACATTCCCTGAAAAAATTAACACTAAATACCTTCAAAGATAACCCGCAAAATTGATGATCCTCCTCCAATGATAACCCTTCTAGTGGAGGTTACACTCAGTCAAGACTAATAATCAGCCAGTCTTTGTTCTAGGCACCATTGCTTAATGGTCTATGCATGCATACCTCATAACTACAGATATTCTAGAGTTGTAAGAAAGGAGAAACTGTATCAAATAGATAATTAAAATGTTAAAATATCTTTAAATGATTCTTGAAAGATCCAAATTTGGCATTAGGAAACTCCAGATTATTGTGACAGTTCGACAGAAGTTAGTTCTGGCAGAGTTCCAAGCTATAAGAAAAATTATCCTCTCTGATACCTTAGTTGACCCTGTAACTCAATCCGACACCTCCAGAAGAAGATTATTATTCCGTGCAATTTGTTTTTGAAAATGTTGTTAGGTGTTCAGTTCTGGATAATATCACTGCTTTTTTGTTTTTCTTCTTAGAACGGCTATGTGTAACCCTGGCCGGTTTCGGTCTTTTATCCATCTTCAGCAGTTGTAGAGAATTCAACTTCACTTGTCTTTCCATCTCACAATACTCTTGCTGACTATTCAGAAATACTTGAAAGCCGCGACTAATAAAATCAGCAATACAATTGGTTTTGGTTTTAAAAAAATCAAGGAAATCACTGTTACATTTTAGACATATTATTTAATAACGTTTCACTTTGAAGATGTTCAAGGAATTGAAAATTATTTATATACAAAAAGAAAAGTGGAAAATTACTATTAACGGAAACACAAAAGGAGTAAAAAGTTTTGTTTTTCTTTTGCCCCTACCATGAACTTGTAGGAAAACAGTTAACTATTTTGGCCTCCTTCCAAAGATACGTAATTTTCACATAAAAGTATTTCACAATGAACTGGTTATAATCGATTTTACACCAAATACAAATCGATCTACTTACTGAAACGTATTTTCTTTTTCTTTTTATACGATCCGTTATAAAGAAAAAAATTAGGTACGGATCGAATTGAGGAATTAAATTACATGTTACAATTAATGTACTGCAGGAGTTTTTACTTTTGATTTTGAGGATGTTCTTAATGCAATATGACTGGTGACTGCATCGTGGCTGGCACGTTAAAATGAAGCGTAAACAATTATGTAAAAATAATTAATAAACAATTAGGTTTTATTTTTTTTTTTATAAATAATTTTACGATTTTCCCTTAAATTAAAGCAGAACTGCCCGGGTGTCTTCCTTGACACATCTCAGGCATTCGACCGGGTATGACACGCAGGACTGCTTTATAAAATAAAACGCCTACTGTCTTCTACCTTTTATCTCATTCTTAAGTCTTATCTCTCCGACCGTTTCTTCCTAGTCAAACAAGGTTCTTCTTCTTCTCTTATCCTTCCAATACTCGCTGGAGTTCCTCAAGGAAGCATTCTAGCCCCCTTACTTTATATTCTCTATACTACCGACTTACCAATTAACCCGACTACAATCACTTTCACTTTCGCCGACGACACTGCAATCCTATCACCTCATCTAGATTCAGTAATAGCATGCCGTTCACTCCAATCACACCTTAATATTATTGAGCCTTGGCAGCAAAAGTGGAGAATCAAACTGTATGAATTGAAATCTAAATACATAGTATTCACTTTAAACAAGTAAACTCTCCCTCCTCTCTCTCTCTCCTTCCACAATACTTCTATACCAATTACTAACCAAGTACGACATCTCGGACTACATCTTGACAAACGACTAACACGGAACCCACGAGACTCAAACGAATGGTCCTCAATCTCAGGAACAAAATGTTGAAAAGACTACTCGACAAATGTTCAAATCTGACCCTGACGAACAAAAGAAAACCCCCCTACTTGCCCCCATATGGACGTACGGTATACAGCTCGACGGAAGTGCCAAAAAATCGAACATCAACTGACTTCAAACCTTGCAATCTAAAGTTCTGACAATAGTTAACGCTCCCTTTTACGTCTCCAATCATACCATACACTCTGACCCTAAATATTCCTCTCGTAACTGAAATAGCACAATCTCCATGCTCAAATCTACACAATCATTACAACCCTCAGATCCACAACATGTCTACCAGAACTCTTCCTTCAAACCCAGAGCGTAGACTAAAGCGGCGATGGCCACGCGACCATCCCAACACATAACGCCAATCTCCTAGCCTGCTTAGAACCAAAACTTCTTCTAAGATAGACCATGCCATTTGTGTCTGTAGAATAATGCTCTATGGGAGCGCGGAGTCCCATTTTACATTATTCGAACAATCCTTTACAAACCGTGATCATACCACCATTTTTTTGTGGATTACTAAAAAGATAAATTTAGTTTTTCTGTCGAATAGGAAGAATAGTTTTCTTGACTAAATAATAACAGTGTTTTAAGTCTAAAGGATTGTTATTTCTTTTGCGGAGGAACTTCAAAAGCTTTGTCCTCATCCTTGTTTACATCTTGACCTAGTTCCCATCTTTTTTTTTTATTATTATTATTATTTACATGCAATGTTACAGATCCTTTTGTCTTAAAAGGATGCAAGAAGGATAGCTATTTTCCTCCTTTATGTTCTACTTTTAATGCATGCCTTCTCTCTTTGGTGTACCTTAGTCCAATGAATTTAATCAATTTGAGCGAGATGTATTATTTATTTTTCTGATATTTTCCTGTTATCCTTTTGTGTGACATTTGACAGAGATTTTTTTTTGAATAAATATTTGCTCAGCTGTGAGACTGGAAAATACGAAGATTAAATAATTTCTTATGCGATATTCATTTAGTAAATTCGAAATAGATATTCATAAGTTTTAATTTATTTTTGCATTAAATTCCTGTTGCATAAACTAAATTTTGTCAATTTTTGTTTTTAAAATGTATTTATTACATTACTGTATTTACATATTTTTACACATTATGTATTTATTTCTTTCTGCCATTGATAATTTCTAAATAAAGAAAACCGCTATTTGTTTTGATGTGGCATTGCTATTATTAGGGTGTAATTGCTTAAGTTTACGTGACGCCATTCTGTAGTTTACGTATGTACCTTTTTATTGTGTTCATATAGTCTTTGATACTAGTCATGATTTTGTAGTCTTAAAAATAAAAAAAAATGTTTATAGCACAGACAAAAATGATAATGGTTTGAGTTAAATTGGAAGTTTTTATAATTTAATAGCGATCAGCAAACGATTAAAACGACATAAATGGTTATAAGAAGCAAAAATTAAAAAAAAGAAGAGATTTTTTAGGCTATAAATGGTTTTTTATCTAGGTCAAACAATTCCAATCAAAATATTGTAAAAAAAAGTCTGATTAGAAAAATCTTGAAGTGTAATTGGAAATTACTTATTTGTGGCGTCCAACTTAATTGGTTCTTTTATTTTTATTTTTGAGAACAACTCTTCCGAAGCCTCCTCAAATGTTCAAGAACACTTTGACCTCATTTCATCCTGGTGCTGCAAAAAATGGAGAATTAGACTAAACGAACACAAATGTCAACAGATTACATTCTCCTTAAGTAGACAAACTTGTTCCCTCACTACTCATACACAACAGAGAAATACCGAGCTCCACACAAGTACGCTACCTAGGACAGTAGACTTACATGGAACCCTCAAACTAGACTGAAAAGACAGGAACACAATAGACGATACGGACAACTACGAAGACTGCTAGGGCGGAGATCAGCCATGAATGTACAGAACAAACTGACTCTATACAAGACACTACTAAGACCCATCTGGAGCTATGAAGCTGAGCTGCGGGGCTCTGCGAAACCTTCCAACATCCAAAGAATCCAATCCTTTCAATCTAAAGTCCTTCGGCAAATCGTCAACGTTCCTTATTATGTATCCAATTTAACCCCTCCATACAGACCTCAATATCTCTTTTGTCAATGACCTAATACATTCTCGCGACCTTAATTTCCATAATAGCCCTAACCATACATCCTAATCCCACAGCATAAGCCTTATCCACAACAACCCATCCTCACAGTCCTCCACGACGCCTGAAACGACGTTGGCTCCGCGACCTTTTACCTATTTCCTAAACTTCCTTCCAACCTCTAGAGAGTTCCATCATTGGCTGTCCCCTCTCAGCATGCCTTCCCGATTGTGGCGCTGGATTCACTAGGATTCAACCTACAATCTGTGCCTAACTCAATTTAGAACTCATTTACTTGATGTATATGTATATGTGCAGGTTGTAAATGAATAAATAATAATAAATAATAATTTTCTTTGAGAAGTTAATTATTAAATTCACAAGATTGTAGCCTTCCACCGAAGTAGCTTCCGACTAAGTTGTCACCGCATGCTACAATTGGTCCGTCTTGGTATTGATCTTATTACCATATCGAACTGATCGTAATACAGATTATGACTCCACCGCGTTGTAATCTAGGCTTTATAACAGTTCGGTCGATTATTGTTCAGACCGTCGTATCGTTAGAAGTGTACGATAAATCGTAACGCTTGTGTATATTTTTCGAATTGGTTCTGGAGTTTCAGATTAGAGTTTAAAATAATTTAAAAGAAAGTGTTTAACATTTTCAATATATAGTTATATACACACATTACATAATATTGGAAAAAAACAATTAATTTATTCTCTAGTGAGTAGAAAACTTTTTTAATCACTGGAGATTAAAAGTTTAACATTAGCCGAGTGAATTCACATTATTAAACTTTGTTGGGAAAAAATTTGCTTTTATTATTATATAATATTTTTAACTTTTGTTTTTATTAAGCAAAGATGATTAATAATCGCTTTTCTAAATTTTCCATCATTATTATAAATATCCTGAGCGATGCCACTTTTTTAAGCTTCTTTTAGTATCCTAAAGGTAAGAGTTCCTTGCTTTATTTTTAATTTTTGCAGGAAAACTTAAATTTTTTAGGTTAATTAAACATTTATATAAATGATTTATAAGGGCTCTTCTTCCTTGTATAAATTGGGAGTAGAAAAAAAGGGCTTTAGTAAACTTGGGTGGTATAATTTCTCTATGAATATAATTTTCTCTATAAAATTAAAATGGAAAAACTGGGAAACTTTAAGAGACCGCCTTTTTTCTCATTATATTGTTTTTCATTAATTGGTGATCAAACTTTATAATTGGTTGAGCAAGATTATTTTTGTAAAATTTGTACAATACATTAAGTAATTTGTACAATACATTTTACAGAGTCTTGTTTTCCTCTATGGTGATGAAAGATCCTTGCATGAGGTAATAAATACGAATACGTAATTCTTTACTTTTGAGATTTGGAAATCATAGGTACAAAGAGTTAATGCTCGCTTCTAGGTATCCAATTTAACCATCCACAGAGTCATAGAAGTTCCTTTGTCGTCCTAATCTCTGAGTAATCCTTTAGTCTGCCATCCTGCATCATCTCAGAATATCCTACCAGGCGATAAAAATGGCAATAGACTCGCGATTTCTATTCTTCAAGTGATGAGAGCTTTTAGCCTGTTGTTTTAGACAGTACAACCACTGGATACTCCTTCCCTAAAAGTGGAAATAATTGCAAGTGCGTGCTTGATGAAATGATTGCAGTATTATCTTTGTTACTTATAGGTGCAACTAGTTCTACTTCTTGATATTCCGCTCCTCGTTCGAGGTTGGCCAACCATCATGGCTATTTTTTACTTTATCAGCAGTTGCTCGAAATAATGATTTAGTGCTGAAATGGAACCAATCTCTGAAGATTCTTTATCCAAGAATGAAGTCTTCTGCCTGCACTAAGTCTTCGTTGTCTTTTACCCTGCATAATCAGTTGCAGTAGGTTATTTGGTTTATTAAGGTAATTTAGTTAATTTGGATTATACAGGCTATTTAGCTTTAATTAATTTGGGTTATTTTGCTGGTATGGGTTATTAGGGTTAGATGAGTTATATGGGTTTTTTTGGGTTATTTGTTTATAAGCACACTTCCTTTTACCACTACCTATATAGCTGGGTTTACTTGTAAACTAGTATTTTTACCAAATATTTCGCTTAAATTACACAATAGATTCTAATCGCAGTCAAATGTTAATATGTAATTGTTCAAATATGTTATTGATTTATATTACACAATGCGTATAAATAGAACCATTTTTTGAAAATATGTGCTCACAATTGAGTTTCTCATTCTCTCGGAAGGTTGTATATTTGTTTGTATTTCTTGTAAATACGAAAAATTGTTGTAGTGTGCACATTAGAATTTTGGTATAGAAGTGTGAATCTACTCGTGTATGTTAAATTTGGTTTAAAATTTTACATAATTAATTACAGATTATTAAATCCATCAATTTCATCTTTAAGTGGCAGATGAATTTGTTTTTGACATAATTGATTTTTAATCATTTCTCTTGATGGCCGTGTTCTTTAACTATCGATAAATGTCTTTCTAAATATATTTCAAACTCGATATTGGGCGTGTGTGTGTATCTTCTTTTGGATTTATTCAATTAATGCATCCAAGGATACTTAGCTGTCATATTCATTAACATTGTGCTAGTTACTGAGCAGTTATTGGCACACTCATTAATCAATTTACGTTCTATATGACCTTGAAATGTCGCTCCTTAATCTAATCTATCTTAATTTAAACTTATCCACAAAGTGCATTAAATTTTTACTATCTTTTATCCCAATTAATTTAAAGTAATGCAGGCTGAACTGCAGTTTTTCAATTTCATGTTCCAACCGGGAAATATCAGTTCCAACAATGTTTTCGCCTACATTTTGCTGCACTTGCTGACTAAGGTAATATTAAATGGAATCGTAGTTTAGTTCGAATTCTCTACAACAAACAACTAATAAATTAATAAATCTCTGATAATGGATGAATATCCGAAACCAGTCAGCGATCAATCAGCGGCATTATCCAGCACTGCCAACTTACTTGAAACATTCTTTCCCTAAAACTGCTGAAATTGTATGTAGAATGTGGGACAATTTTTGGGACGGTGCCATTTGTCACGAGAAAACGCTTCCCTTACGTGGGATAGCTCTCCGTCCCATCATACGGAGCTACCTTTCTTAGTAATAATAAAATCTTCTTTTTTTAAATTCTCTTTATTTAATTTACAACTGCCTATTGGCAACAAGTAAATCGGATTACAATATATAAATAAACATGGCTTGAAAGAACTGAATGAGGGCTATCCAACGATAACCATCATGTGTCTACTAACACAGGATGTCGTTGAAGTGAATTCGAAGGATGCCCTTTATTCTATCATGCGATCAGGGTGATCGCGAGGCCATCGACGCTTCAGTGTTCGGCCAGGATTTGAGGGAAGAGTAGTTTGGGATTGAAGTGTTGGGAGAAGTTTGGAATGAAATTTTGATGTAACGGGGATTTGGCTAGGACAAGGACAAATGGGATTTTTAGGGACAGTGTGATTGCTGGCGTAGAAAGGAGCGTTTAGGATTGTGCGTAGGATTTTCGTTTGAAGGGGATAGGATGCGGTTGAGATTGGTACGCTTTGCAGTACCGTACAGTTCAAGTCCGTTCGTCCAGATTGGGGCTAGTAGGGCTGTGTAGATTTTCTTTTTGTTGGTAATTAGACAATTTGGAGCGTTTAATAATAAAATCAAAATCAAAACAAGCCGTTTAGGTTACCACACGTGTGGATCCGCAATTGTAGTCAATATTATTGATTTCAATCCATCAAACTATGCTTAAATAACAATATTTGTTGTTCTCACTGGTTTCGGATTTTTATTCACTTTCAAGTTTAAGTAATTTGGTTATTATGAACTTGTTTTTAATTGTGGTTAAAAATAAATAATAAACAAAAACTCTAATGAAAAAAAAAGGAGAGCTTTTTGGGTCTATTTATTTAAAAAAACTAGTATAACCGCATTCCGCGAAGATAGAAGAAAAAATTAAAATGAATAAGTTACAAAACCTGGCAGTCATGAGCCAGAGTTTATTAAATACCTAAATTATGTCGCTTTATTTTAGCTCAAAGCGCATTCATGGATCGTTAGGCAGACAACGACGGCATAAAAAAAAAAGCCTCGTATGTTCTTTTAAATTTAAAAGAGAAAAAATGTTTTCAAAGAAAATGACTCTCTAAAGTGGGAACATTTATAATAATTTCCCGAGCAAACAGGCCTTTGCCTCTTTGAAAACTGAAAACTTTTCTGATAGTTTCTCAATTATTAGAGAAAATAATCTCTAACTACTTTCTATTACTACTAATCTCAAGGTTGTAACTCATTAATATGTCGCAAACTCCGAATATTTGTTCCATATTTAATTCTTAACCAACCTAGTTTGTAAAAGCAATTATTACTGTGAAATTGAACTCCTTCAGGGAAGTCTACTCCATCCTCTTTCCAAGAACTGTCCTGGAAAGAGTTTTTCTAAAGAATCCATTAATGTAAGTTATGTGTATGCTGATGTATTTACGAAATTTTCAAAAATTTATAGAGAAATTTTAAAGAAAATACAAAAAAAAAATGGAGCGATTCATTGTGTAAAGAGGCAGGACCGTACATTATCAAAAATAGCAATTTTAAGGAAACCTATTCGTCCATCTTTCAGTTGTACTGTTAATAGAATTTTGCGGGAAAAATGGATCAAAAATTTAGGGAGATATTTTTATGTTTTTAATTAATTTATTGATTGATTTGTTTTTCCCTATGGCATCGATATTACCCTTATAGCCAACATGTAAATTGATTTATTATATTTATTTATTATTTATTAAATTTGTAAATGACTGAAAAATTTTTTCCTTTGTTTCTCGTATTTCTCACACTCCATGCTTATATATGCTCCTGCACTGTCAACCTCATTTCTCGCATTTTTCTTTTTTATTTAATACAAATGCAACAAATGTCAATCTACAGTGTTAAACTTGGTTCGGTCGTAAATAATCAAGTTTTAATCAGGAGTAAATGAAATTTAACTCGTCACTAAAATAAAATTTAAAAATTGATGGCGAGCACTAAAAGTCCTTAATGCCCAGTACGAGGTGTGGCTATTAAACAACGAGACTGATGTTGCTACAGAAGAACTATGCATGCGCCAAATCCTAACGACCGACAGCTGTGCAGCGTAAAGACTTCTCTTTCGATTGCAGCGTCTTACGTGTTTGTAGAGAAATCTGTCTGACCAGAACCTCTGTGTAAGAGGTGTTAGTTTCGTTTTGCATGATACTCGTACTACACATGTAGTAGAGCAACGAATTGTCGTGAAATTTCACAACAAAACTTGATAAAACCGCTACTGAAACTTATCTTTTATTAAAAGAAGTTTATGGCGATGAAATTTATACATGAAGTTCCGAAAGATCTTTTCTATTTCCACGATCATTCTTAAAACCATTTTAACTTTTCCGTCGATATTCGCGTTTTCCACCATAAAAACGGGCCGTAACTTTTCTATCCTTTATCTACAACAAATCTGCTTATTCCAAACGAAAGAGCATTAAATTTCCTATAAATCTACTCAATACAGAGCCTCTAAACGTTTCTTATAACAATGAAATTTTTACTTTAATGTCTAAAAAATTCGTTCTCGATGATTTTTTTTTAAATTTTCAACTGCATTTTTTCAATGATTAATGAATCAAGGAGTTACATAATTTCAGAAAGTGTTACACATTTATTGAGCTTCAAGACCATATGAATTTTTTTGGTTTTTAATAAAAACCCTACCCCGAACAAAGAGGGGTGTAAATGCAGAAAACTGGAATTTTGCGTAACCGACTTTTCACTAGTAATTTACTCAAAAAATGTCTATTTTTGGAGAAGGAACTAAAAGAAACGTAACCATTTTAGTTTTTAACAATTATTATTTAATAAAACGAAAGTGTAAAACGCTGAATCGCCTCCCGAAGTTTCGACCACTCCTACGCATACACCCTGTATAAAGTTAAAAATAAAGTAGTAGGAGCCATTTTTCGAGAATAAAACGTGAAAATATCTAAAGTGGCAACTATCTGTCAGCATATTTTCTTCAAATTTTGGAAATTAAGTGTCAAATTCGATTTTTATAAAGTTTATTCAAGTAGCGAGACAGTACAATGTACAGAAATAACACATTAGAGTGAAGCTTAGCCCTATACACTCACCTAGAATTGGCCTAATGGGATTTGTTTACACAAATATTTTTCAAATAAATGTAAATCTATTTATTAAAACTGTTGTATAAGGATTGACGTCAAAAAGTGCACCAGAGAAAGTGTAACGTTGAAAAACACCCAATTTTGACAATTTTTTTCTCTTTTTCTATAAAAGATAAAGTTCCTAAATTTCCTTTATAATATAGGGCAAATCCTCCTTTATAACTGTAATTTTTTTTTTTTTTTTGTAACAACCCAGTTCTAATAGAGCGCTGGGGAGGGGCTATTTTCTGTTGACCAAACCTGTATTATTGGTGGCGCCAAAAAGAAATATCAAATCTCAAGTGTCTACGATTTGGGTTTTTTTCTAGGTAACAGGAAAATTCTTGATGAATACTTTCGTTAGGAAACTCAGCTGACTTTAAAAATGAATACTTCCGGCGAATTCTAAAAAAAAAAATCTGCACACTTTCAATACTTTCTCTTGAGTAACCAAAGAGAAAGTTAAAAGTGAGAGAAATGCAAAAGTTATGGGTTAAAAAGAAAGAAGCCGCTTGGTTGTCATAACATTAGCTTGGCCTAGAATTTATTTCTGCTTTAAATTATAGTAGCGGAAGGAAGTAGAGGCAGTGGTACGCAGCAGGAAGAATTGGAGCTCATAAAATGTCGGTCTTACTCTCGAAAACCTCCGTTGGTTTATAAGTTTGAGGTTATTTCCTCTTTTCAGTTGGTTTCTTTTTATACTCTTCTTAAGGAAGGATGGCAGCCTGGGTTTTTGTATGACCTAGTTTTCACAACGTTGGGGCACTTTTTAATGCTGGTAATATGGTAGCCATTAATGTCCCGCGGCCACCTGCATTAATGGACTATATCGTCCACATATGTCCATTCAATGTGATTTCGAGATTGTGTGCAGCTGTCGCCTGTATTAGCTTCCTTGCATCAGCTGACTTGTCAAGGTCAGGTGAACATTCTCATAGTACACCTGCTTAGATCTCGGTAACACTGTGACTTTAGCTCCCTCTTTGTAGACAAACTTTTAACAGTTTTTTTTTATTTTTAAGGCCAAATCGTATTTTCAAAAACTACTCCTCTCAACTTCCAATTCGTACAGCAACTTGCTGAGTCGAAATATCGCAAGTTCCATACTGCTCTCTCATTCTCTCTAAATACTCTTATCCGTTTGTACAATCTCTCGCCTTTACTGATATTCCTAACAATACACTACGCTGTCTTCAAAACTCTGTTCAGAGAGAGATGTACTGTCGATCAGTCAATTGATTCACTTCACATTTGGAGGTTAGATAACATATTGAATCCTTCCTTTATATTTATTAGAAGATGCATATTTTTAGTAAAGGCAATTATTGCTAAAGTACTGTACTAATTATTTGATTTTAAAATTTCTTTGCAAGTACTCAATTAAAGAGACTACATTAAATTTTTATTGTTTTGTTTGGCGTTTATTTTTGCTACAATCAGCGCGTTGGCGCTATAAGTAACAGTGATAACAGAACTATGAATTACAGAGGTATACGAGTGGAGAAGTTACCCAGTGGTAACACTCCAAAATATTAGGCTATTAGTCGCTCTCTTCACTTGAGAGGAGATCACGAGGCCACTGTCTCTTAAGGCGTCTTGTCCGGGTTGTCAGGAAGAGTTCTAGAAGAAAGATTTTGAGCTAGAGGATTTATATGAGATTGCAGGTTGAAGTGGAGTTTTCTGTATCTTGTTTTAACGACTTGTGTCAGGAATGTTAAGGTCAGTGTGTATAGTCAGGTTGGAAACATAAAAAGGAGCGTGTACTATAGTTCGAAGTATTTTAGATTGAAGAGATTGAATCCTTTGGTGATTGGAGCGTTCGGTTGAACACCCCACAGCTCTATTCCATACGCCCAGATGGGTTTCAAAATAGCAGTATAAATTAGTCTTTTGTTGTCCAGAGAGAGTTTTGATCTGTCGTCTAAGAGTCTTTTAAGTAGTCGATAGCGTCTGTTAAGTCTAGTGTGGGACTACATTAAATTAAAATTTGAAAATGAGAATGACTTCTAATTACAAGTATTATTTATTTGTTACTAACTATGTGTAATTTTTGCTCTCATATTCTGCTGTAAGACTAATTCAAGACTGAAATTTCGTTTTAACTCTGTGATTCAAATCACGGCAGTAATAGACCAATTCTAACTTTCCCTATTTCTTCCTTAATGTGAGAGTGAATGTGATGATTATTCAGAATAAAGATAAATTACAAGAATAATTTGGAATAGAGTTAAAATGAAGTGCCTTTTTAATACTAACTACGATGATGAGATACATCTTTTATTATTCTAACAGAAAAATATTTATGGGTGATAAAAGGCCAGCACACGGGTCTGAGATATCTAATGCATTCTAAAAAATATGATACTAGAATGAAAGGTTGGGTACTTGCTGATTTGTGTACCTTTTGGCGTTTAATCAACCCTTATACGTACTTAACTTGAACTGTAAGTTTTTGTTGATGAGGTTAGAAGATAAGTGCAATACAAGATAAAAACATCGCTCATCAAACGCTCTCAATCTCTCCAGGAACTGCACTTTTAGAATGCACTAACCAAGTTGAAAGAGAATCGTATGAGCTATTCTGAGTGAATATAAAAAAACAAATTGAAGGATCGACTTTAGAAAGTGACTCTGACTTCCTTTCTTAAATTTTTCATTTTTTTTTTTTTAAATTGATGCAGACCCAAAAATTTGTAGAAACCACTTTTCGGGACTCGATGGGCTTCTAAAAACGGCCAAATCTATTGGCGGTGAAATCTCCGAAATTATAAATTTTACCCGATACTTTTTTCCTAACCTACGAGGGTCGTTTGAAAAGTCCGTGCAAAAATAAAAACTACTTAATTTTTTGGGGTAAACCTTTTTTATTTTTCAACATAGTCTCCTTTTAGGCTTATACACTTCGTCCAACGCTGCTCTAGTTTGTTGATCCCATCCGAATAATAGGATTTGTCCAAGTCTGAAAAATAGCCATTCGTTTCTGCAATCACCTCCTCGTTTGAATAAAATCTCTTTCCCGCCAGCCATTTCTTCATATTGGGGAACAAATAGTAGTCCGAGGGAGCCAAGTCTGGAGAATAGGGGGGATGTGAAACGAGTTGGAACCCTATATCCATTAATTTTGCGACCACAACTGCTGAGGTGTGAGCTGGTGCGTTGTCGTGATGGAAAAGGACTTTTTTGTGGGCCAATCCTGGGCGTTTTTCTTGCAGCTCGGTTTTCAAACGGTCCAATAACGATGAATAATATGCACCTGTAATAGTTTTACCCTTTTCCAGATAGTCGATGAGGATTATTCCTTGCGAATCCCAAAAGACAGTCGCCATAATCTTTCCGGCCGAAGGAACGGTCTTCGCCTTTGTTGGCGCAGATTCCCCCTTGGTAACCCATTGTTTAGATTGTTCTTTGGTCTCAGGAGTGTAGTGATGTATCCATGTTTCATCCACAGTGACGAAACGACGCTTAAAGTCCTGCGGATTCTTCTGGAACAGCTGCAAACCGTCCTTGCAACACTTCACACGATTTCGTTTTTGGTCAAGCGTGAGCAATCGCGGCACCCATCTTGCGGATAGCTTTGTCATGTCCAAATGTTGATGCAAAATATTATGTACCCGTTCATTCGAGATGCCCACAGCACTAGCAATCTCACGCACCTTCACTCTTCTGTCATCCATCACCATATCATGGATTTTATCAATGATTTCTGGAGTAGTAACCTCAACAGGGCGTCGAGAACGTTCAGCGTCACTTGTGCCCATATGGCCACTCCGAAAATTTTGAAACCACTTATAAACTGTTCTAATCGAAGGTGTAGAGTCACCATAATGTTTATCAAGCTTCTCTTTAGTCTCCTGAGGCGTTTTGCCTTTCATAAAGTAGTGTTTAATCAACACACGAAATTCTTTTTCGTCCATTTTTTGAAAATCACTCGACTTCCTCGATTCAAACGAATGCCAAACACAAAGAAATAGACCGATCTGGCTGAAACTTGGTGTGTGTTCTTCCAAGAGATGCTACTAACTAAACATAACCTCGATACGCGCCAGTGGTGCTATCTCTCTGACTTTGCACGGACTTTTCAAACGACCCTCGTAGTACAGTAAGAGAAAGTAAGAAAATAAGATACGTATTTGGATGGAGAAAACGTAGTACACAGGAAATCGTAGTAGCCATCCTCGAGTAACTAAAAAGCCCCATCAATGAAGCTTGCATTTTGGAATTTCGGCTGAAAGCTTCGTAAAGGGTCAATAAATAACAAACTGGAGTGCCATTAAGTTAGACTTTTTAATGATTTTTCGTGCTGCCAAAATGTAGTAATGTACAAACCAAACAGATGAAAAATCAAACCCATTTTGGGATCTTCAAAAAAAAAAAAATGTAATGTTAGCTAATAATTTTTCCTCATAATCAAAGATCCGGCAGAATAAATGGGAAATAAAATAAATTTTCATAATTTCTTGCCCTGCAAATATATATAATACATTCGTAGTGGATGAATTATAGCCTAGAATTGCGGTTGAAATATTAAAGTAAAATTAAATCAGAACACCATGGGCAGACGAGCTTAAAGGCTGAAGCCGTACATTTGCCGCCTCCATTGCTCGACTGGCGGAAGCCCCAGCTGGTGCTTTCTCCTTGTCCACCATCCTCCACCCCCTCTAACCGCACTATTCACTTTTCTAAATCATTTATTTAATCCTAAATTTTACTGAATATTGTTACATTTATAATCGTAACTGAGTCTAGGTTTTCCATTAATTTCATTTAAATTTTTTAATTTTTACTGCTTTGTGTAAAATAATTACCTAATTTCATGACTAGGATTTTCAGTCACACATTCTCACTACTCGAGGTACTTAAGTAAATTACTGAAAATAATTCCAAGCATAAAGCAATAAGTTTAATTAATAAATTCTAGAGAATTAAACGGTGATATCTTGAGTAGGGTACACCTTAAGGAGTAGTGCCAACCTGATCCGTTGGCCAGGAAAGGAGCTAGTACTCCTTTCATTGGCCCGGAACCAGTCCTAGGGGATCACCTTGTTCTGCAAACAATAGAACCAAAGAGACTCCTGGGCTTGGGCAGAAATCAGATTACTCCTGATTACAGGCCTATTCACAGGGCACGGCAGGTTCAGGAAGCAACTGTACAAGGTTGGGGCTTATTATCTCGGAACCGTTGTGCAGATTGTGCCAGGAAGAGGAAGAAACGGCCTCTTACCTGTTATTCGGATTGCATTGCAATCGAGCGGCTGCGCTGCCGATATCTTTGGGACTTTGAGGCCAAAGGAGCTTGTAGCGCAGAAGGAACTGGTAGGGAAAGCCCTCAACCTTCTTAGAAGGGGAGGTTTCATCTACTAGACCAGGGGTTGGCAACCTATTTCAAGTAGAGAGCCATTTCTCCTTAAATAATTTTAGTAAATCTTACCAAGAGCCGCAAGGATGGTAGTGTAAACAACTCTGTAGATCATTTGTATTCACAAATTATTATTTTATGATTTTCAATAACATTTAATTGTTTTATATATTTATTTTTACATATTCCAAAGTAAATAAACAAATAAATAATAACTAAACCTGTGTTTAAATGAAAATGGCGGCAATCCTATTTGTGTTACGTACTATATTTTAATATAATTCTATTCAATTTCAAACCTATCATATTTAAAATTATTCTTGAAAAAATATCTTTACTTTAATAAATGAAATTTTCATTTGTTTCAATAAAATTGAAATATACAATATATTTTGGACAGGCAGAAGAGCCACAAAATTTGGATAAAAGAGCCGCGGGTTGCCGACCCCTGCACTAGACTTAAGGGAAGGCACAATAAGCCTCTTGTGGTTGCGGTGCCGTGGGGCATGGGTCCCGTCCCGCCGTTCAAAATCTAAAATCTAAAAATCTTTAGCAGTGTGCGCCCAAAATATAATTTTGAACAAGTTTTACTTAAAGGGTACTCCGGTATTATAAAGATTTGATTTACATAGATATTGTTAAAAAATTAGAGAGAAAAATTATATTATGATGAACTGAATTTGTAAGTACAAACTGAGTAGCGAGCACTCACTTAGACGAACTGAACTACAGGTGGGCTTACAAGGTATGGAGTTTGTTTTTTTTGGATCAATTATAAACAGTTACCCTTATTTCCAAATTTTATTCACAAATATTATGAATAAATTTACTTAACACCAACATAAACCTAAATTTAAATTTACCAACATTAGATGATAAAAAAATCTTCACCGCACATCGAAACACTTTAGGGTGTAGCTAACATCAATTCTCAGACTGCCTCCTCACTCTCAATAAAAGGTATTGCTAAATAAATTACGCAAATAAATGTTTATTGTACAATATTAACATTTCACAAAATTCTGTACTGTTTGCTTTTGCATAATAAAAGTTTTAACATAATGAATTTAGAATAATGTTTTACAAATTATTTGGTCCATATAAGAGAATCTATGAGGGTCGTTTGAAAAGTTCGTGCAAAGTCAGAGAGATAGCACTAGTGGCGCGTATCGAGGTTATGTTTAGTTAGTAGCATCTCTTGGAAGAACACACACCAAGTTTCAGCCAGATCGGTCTATTTCTTTGTGTTTGGCATTCGTTTGAATCGAGGAAGTCGAGTGATTTTCAAAAAATGGACGAAAAAGAATTTCATGTGTTGATTAAACACTACTTTATGAAAGGCAAAACGCCTCAGGAGACTAAAGAGAAGCTTGATAAACATTATGGTGACTCTGCACCTTCGATTAGAACAGTTTATAAGTGGTTTCAAAATTTTCGGAGTGGCCATATGGGCACAAGTGACGCTGAACGTTCTGGACGCCCTGTTGAGGTTACTACTCCAGAAATCATTGATAAAATCCATGATATGGTGATGGATGACAGAAGAGTGAAGGTGCGTGAGATTGCTAGTGCTGTGGGCATCTCGAATGAACGGGTACATAATATTTTGCATCAACATTTGGACATGACAAAGCTATCCACAAGATGGGTGCCGCGATTGCTCACGCTTGACCAAAAACGATAATCGTGTGAAGTGTTGCAAGGATGGTTTGCAGCAGTTCCAGAAGAATCCGCAGGACTATAAGCGTCGTTTCGTCACTGTGGATGAAACATGGATACATCACTACACTCCTGAGACCAAAGAACAATCTAAACAATGGGTTACCAAGGGGGAATCTGCGCCAAAAAAGGCGAAGACCGTTCCTTCGGCCGGAAAGATTATGGCGACTGTCTTTTGGGATTCGCAAGGAATAATCCTCATCGACTATCTGGAAAAGGGTAAAACTATTACAGCTGCATATTATTCATCGTTATTGGACCGTTTGAAAACCGAGCTGCAAGAAAAACGCCCACGATTGGCCCACAAAAAAGTCCTTTTCCATCACGACAACGCACCAGCTCACACCTCAGTAGTTGTGGTCGCAAAATTAATGGAAATAGGGTTCCAACTCGTTTCACATCCCCCCTATTCTCCAGACTTGGCTCCCTCGGACTACTATTTGTTCCCCAATATGAAGAAATGGCTGGCGGGAAAATGATTTTATTCAAACGAGGAGGTGATTGCAGAAACGAATGGCTATTTTTCAGACTTGGACAAATCCTATTATTCGGAAGGGATCAACAAACTAGAGCAGCGTTGGACGAAGTGTATAAGCCTAAAAGGAGACTATGTTGAAAAATAAAAAAGGTTGACCCCAAAAAATTAAGTAGTTTTTATTTTTGCACGGACTTTTCAAACGACCCTCGTATATTTGATGAAGCGCTTCTTCAATTTTATACAATAAACTGGAATTAATTTACTGAATTTGTTTTATTATAACCAGTGGGAGGAGGTTTTATTAAATTGCATTCCAAATTCAGTAATTACGTATCAATGATGAATTATTTAATTTAACAAGAGATGCCGACAAATTATTATTTATTATATTAATAAATTTGACTCGCAACGTTTGTGCGGTTTATTTTTAGAAAAAACATTAATTATTCGTGCTTGAAATGAAAATTTACTAAATCGTCTTCTAAAACAGCTTTAAAGTCTTCAGAGATTTAAGACTTACCATAAAATATTGCCTTGTGGTGGAGGGGGAAGGCAGTCAGGTGAATAAATTTCCTTTTAATGAGTGCTGACGCGAAGGTGACGCAAATTTACTCCTATTTCATGAACTATATGAACCCTTTTTGTAGGGCGCAGCTCCTTTTGTGTTTTAAATAACTACATTCTTATGCAACTGTCCGTGACTTGATTCGAATATTAAGGATATAATGATTATAGAACTAGTATTTTTTTTTTTTTATCATTTATTTAGTTACAATCAACGCATTTTGCGTTATAAGCAACAATGATAACAATAAGCAACATTCACAGATATCAGAGTGGAGAAGTTACCCAGCGGTATCACTCCAAAAACATTCTAAATTCTACTGACTCTCTTCATCAGAGAGGAGATCGCGAGGCCACTGTCTTTTAAGACGTCTAGAAGTGTTGTCTGGACATGTTCTTGAATGGTAGATGTTGGTACCAGTGGATTGTGATGTGATTGAATGTTAAGATGGAATTTTCTGTATCGTGTTTTCAGCAACTTGTGTGATGAAAGGAATGTTCAAGTCTGTGTGAATGGTTTGATTGGTGACGTAGAAAGGAGCGATTACTATAGAGCGAAGAATTTTAGACTCCAGTCCTTGCAGATTTGAGCGTTTGGTTGAATCGCACAGTTCGATGCCTTAAGCCCAGACTAGTTTTAATATACTTACATATATACATATATGCGTATGTCTTTTGTTGTCCAGAGTGAGTTTTGATCTGTTGTCGAGAGTAGTCTTTTCAGTTGTCGGAAGCGTTGGTTGAGTTCTGTTCTCTTAAGTCAGAGTATGAGGATTCCATGTAAGTCAAAGTAGCGGAGTACGTTGACTACTGGTAAAGGAATTAAATTGTAAAAGACAGGAGGAAAAGTGATGCGTCGAAGAGTGAAAGTAATGTTTTGAGATTTTGCCTCGTTCAGTTTGATAGCCCATTTTTTGAACCATTTTTCTAAGGAGGTGAGATGAGACTGAAGGTTTCTGTGAACTATTAATGGATCTTTGTTAGTAGATAAGATGGCAGTACCATCAGCATAGGTGAGAAGAGTAGTTTGAGAATGAGTAGGTATGTCTGAGGAGTAGATTGTGTACAGAATGGGGCCTATAATGCTGCCTTGTGGAACTCCAGCGTCAGCATGGCTGAATGGAGAAAGAATAAAACTCTCTCTAAACTCTAAAATGTCTGTCAGTCAAGTATGATTTCAAAATGAGGAAATAGGTGGCTGGAAGGATGGAGAACTAGCAATAGAATGTTTTTTCTGTTTTGTTTTGTTTTTTAATTTGGGGCACAGAGTGCCGAGATCGGACACTGTCCTCTCTTATTTTAGACAACACTGTCCATAACCTGTGAGTGAGCTATAAAGAAGCTCTTATTAGCACGAGAAAATTCAAAGTGAGCAACTAGATTGGATCCCGAATAAAGAAATCGATTTCTATTTCATATAATTCTGGATTCAAGAAATTCCAGTAAAAGTTAAAATGAAAAGTAGATAAATAGCAATTTCATGCCCTTGGAAAAACGGCAAACTCTGCAACTGAATAAAAGGATAAAACTAGTCATGATGAAATAAAGCGGAAAAGAAGAAAAATCATTGATTTGATGTGAAAAGGCAAAAGAATACTTAAATGAAATGGCCCTGACATGTGTGCCGAGCAGATTGGTTCCATTTTACGGAAAAAGAAAACGACTTAGACAACATATGAGATGGAACAATGCTGCTAAAAGATTGTACTGGAAGGAACCAGACGAGTGTGGCTGTAGAAAAGTATATAATTGGAAGAAATGAGAAGTACCCTTGGCCGAAGAGTGGTTCTAGCACTAAAATGCAGTATAGTGTAATAATTTAAAAACATTTTGAGAGTAAGGCAGAATGCTGAACCTTTGAATTCAATTTCCACTGTATTCTCAAATAATTATATTCTTTTCCCTATTTTAGACCAGGTTTTTTAAATAATTTTTGGGGCATTAATAATAATTATAAATAATTTTTTACCACACACCGATATTAAGTGTATAATTGCAAAAACAGCACTACAAAAATGGCAGACAGATTACAGTAATAGTAATAAAGGGAGATTCTATAAAACTATGGCAGATCAGTTACCTAGACAACCATGGTTTAAGGGAACTATCACTAATAAATGAGGAGGAGGAATTCAAACATATAATAATGATATGTCCACGTTATGTAGTAGAAAGGAAACGAATGTTTTAAGACATATACAGGTATTTAGATGCACCATTTCGCTACGAAGACATAATATTCTCCACCAACATCTATGTGCTTAAATCTATAGCAGAGCTAGGCAATGAAATATGAATGTATTTAAAAGTTATAGCCGATTAGAATGAATGGAAGAAAATGATTAGAGAAGGATTACGTGAATTTAATTTCGGTTAAGCTATAAGGAAGGCAGGAGCACAGAGTACTGATCTATCCATTAATTGTAAGGTTTATGTAAATAGTTGTATATAGTAGAGGGATGAATGTGTGAAGCGAATGTATCTAATAAGTAAGACTGGAGAGTGAGTGATATTCTAGTGATAAGCTCCTAGACGATGCTGGCTGTATGGCGGAAGCCAATGCCAAAAAATAAATAAAAATAAATAATTTAAAAAAAAAAACACCATTTTTGCCTGTTTAAATTATTTATATAATTTTAAGTTTAAATCTTACCTCAGAGCTAAAATATTGATTAGGAATTACATTTATTTAAATCAATAATAAGAAAAATTAGACTTCAGCGCTCCTTTAAACTTTATAAAGAACATTCTAAAAAAACTATTTTGATTTTTGTCGGCTTTATGACCCCCACCTATTTGCAATCTACTTTCTTGAAGTATAAACCTAGTTTTAAAAAACCTTATAGTTTAATGTTCCGGCTGAAAAAAGAGAGAGTTCCTACTCGGGCAGACCCCGTGATCTCCGCGGCGCTTCACAAATCCGATCATTTTTCTATCACCGACTAGAGTACTAAGAGTCGAAACTTTGTTGTTGACCAAGCTCTATTAAAGCCTAGCAGAGTTTATTGACTATGAAAAATGCGTTTCCATTTACAAGGTCAAGATTGTCAAAATGGGGAGAACACTGTCCGTGTTCTGCGGTTCGGCTGGGCTTTTATTATTTTTATTTTATATATTAATAACCCAATTAATAAATTAATCAAAGTAATGCAGATTTAATTGCTAATTAAATATATTTATTCATTGATATAACCATGAAAATTTTGCATTGTGAACATTTAAAGAGAACATAATGTTGGGTTAAAATGAATCTACCAGATGGTGGGTGTTAAAACCGTGGAAATGCCAACTCTTTTGGCGCTGCCACCAAAAATATGATTCAATATGCCAGTAAAATTTGAAATTTTACTGGCATCAGATCAATTTAAAGCCTTTTTGACATTCAATTTAGAATTTAACGGACTTTTTTACTCAGCAATTAACTGCACATGATTGCGCCCATAAGTCTGAAAAATATTCATTTAATAAGTTTATCATTAATATTCTTCTAACATGAATTCCAATTTTCTTTTCGGGTACAGATCTTGATAAATTATTTTATATTTACAGTCACATATTTGTGTGCAAGATTGTGTGCTTCCCATCAGTGATTTCAAGTTATCGGACTCCAAAACAATGATAAATACACACAATAAAACCTGTGTAAAAAATAAAATTATTTGATATCTCACGAATAGTTACCGTTTATAACTCAAATATCTCTTGATTTTGTATCAACAATTACCATAAAAATCTACAAAACCGTAGTCACTTTATTAAATGTTAAAAATTTGAAATTAACAATTTAATTTAATGTCAATTACATACTAATTGACATCAATTTTTAATGATTATTTTTAGGAGATTGTTTTATCTGAAGTGACAAGATTACTGCCCACTTCAGATCTTTGGCAATTTAATTAAGAATTTCATTACACAATGTAAAAAAAAAAAACACTGCTCACATTATTTGGTTATTAAAAAACAATTTTTGAATTCATCAAAAATTACGATTATTCTTTGCAACAGGATGTAGTTTTAGGAACCTTGTAGTGAACGGAAACCTTGTAAAATCATACATTAAATCATCTATAATTTTTTTTTGTTTTTTAAGTGGGTGTATTTAAGGAGTGTCTGTAACTGAGATCATTGGCGTCCGGAGTCTTCTCAGTTTATCGAGATCATTGGCGTCCGGAGCGAAGCCTTCTCAGTTTACTGAGATCATTGGCGTCCGGAGCCTTCTCAGTTTACTGAGATCATTGGCGTCCGGAGCCTTCTCAGTTTACTGAGATCATTGGCGTCCGGAGCCTTCTCAGTTTACTGAGATCATTGGCGTCCGGAGCCTTCTCATTTTACCGAGATCATTGGCGTCCGGAGCCTTCTCAGTTTACTGAGATCATTGGCGTCCGGAGCCTTCTCAGTTTACTGAGATCATTGGCGTCCGGAGCCTTCTCATTTTACCGAGATCATTGGCGTCCGGAGCCTTCTCATTTTACCGAGATCATTGGCGTCCGGAGCCTTCTCAGTTTACTGAGATCATTGGCGTCCGGAGCCTTCTCATTTTACTGAGATCATTGGCGTCCGGAGCCTTCTCATTTTACCGAGATCATTGGCGTCCGGAGCCTTCTCAGTTTACTGAGATCATTGGCGTCCTTAGTCTTGTCAGTTTACTGCCGGCTTCCCGAAAGTGTTTTCTCTCGCTCACTATAATCAACACCATCCCCGGACTATAGAACTATAGAGGCGTCTTGGAAGAGAAAATCTAATTCATTTAGTTCTAATTAATCTAATCTTTAATGAATTTGTACACTGGGTCCTTTGTATAACATTTTTATTTAGCAACTAATTAGTACAAGTAGGTACAATTGAGAGAGACAATAATACATATTACATCGTAATAAATAAAGTAAAGTGAAATGAAATATATTTGGTAAATGTAAGGGAACATTTGCGGCCTAAACCTATTTACTTAATTGATCATTGGTCAACCATTGCTTAAATTTCGATTCTATAAGTTTTGAAATTTGTAATTTTATTTTATACTTTTAAAAATATGTTTTATTTATACACAATTCACTTACCGGAACAGTTTTAATATTGTTCATTGCGCCACTATCCAAAAGGCTCTGGCAGGGTAATGATATATAGGGGTGGATACCCAGAAGATAAAGCTCGGCCGTTCGCTTCTTATCTCACTTTCTGGGACTTAGAACTGGTCTATGATGACCTTTATATTCCCGTTTACTGCTGCTATAGCAATGATTACCATCATAACTGATCTCTTGCTTCCAAGAGTATGGAAATAAATGCTTATCTCAGTTTTAGTGTGTCTGGTGTAAAAGTGGGTGTAAAGAGTGAGGCTTCAAAAACGGTGAAAAAATGCCCGTTTTTTTTTTATTTTTATTTTTTTTATTTCCTCTTATTTTACTAAGAGAAGGTGTTATAAAGGACAATTTTCGATTTTACCGGAAGTTGTTTTTACAAATTTTGTCTGCGTGTCTCCACTGTAACTCAAAAACGATTAATTGTAGGAAGTTCCAAATGGTGCCAACTGAGGGCGCAGAGGAGGTCCAAATCGCTCAACCTGGAATTAACACTAAAAAAAGCATTCTTAATATTTTCTCTTATTTGGCTTCGTGATTTTGTTTAAAGTTAGTGAGCACATTTGCTTATTTTATTTAGCGATTAACAATCTGATATAAATGTAATTGGTAAATTCATGGTGCGTGAAGAGTTGGAGGAAAGAAACTACACAGCGGTGGCACTCTCTACAGGAAATCGATGATGACGATGATCTTAAGACCTCCAGGAAGTAACTGGGCCAGTGGGGATTCAGTCGGCGTAGGGGGATTGTCAGGAATGACAGTACAGGTAAGAATAATAGGAGAATTAGAGAAAACAGAGTGGAACTTGCGATATTTAGTCTTGGCAAGTGGTTGCACGAATGGGATGATGAGGTCTTTGTGAAGAGTGAGGTTAGTCACCGTAGAAAGGAATGTCAACTATCTGCCGAGAGTAGTTTTGATTAGAATGTCGGTACAGATGTTACCAATTTAAATAAATAAAATCCAAGACCTAGGACCATGTATCGAATCTAGAATCACAATGCATTTTTTTGCTGGCCTCGCCTCTAACCGTTTCGCTATCATGGCGCCACTGTCTACAACTTCTAATTGTGACCTTTTTTTTTTATTTTAAAGGTAATTCAGTTTAGGGCATTTATAGGAGAGAGGGTGGATAGGCTTTTCTCTAACGTGCTATTTGTGGCAAAGTACGGTTTTGTGACCTAAAGTTTTAAGAAGAAAAGTTATTGAAATTTTAGTGTTACCTGAAAATTTCTAAATTTAATAAAGTAAGACTTATTCACTTTTTTTTGAGATTTTTTGGAAGTGCCTCCGATTTTTTTTTTTTATAAATAGATCGATTTTAGATCAGCACCTATTATTTGAATAATCTCTATGGTAAGATTTTTATGTGGATATTCTCGGATTTATGGTAAGGATATTCTTGGATTCAAGTTAAAATGTTTTAAGTTAACATCTCGAACATTGTAGTCAAAAATATATACAGTCGAGACTCCCATAAAGGACACTCTCACTAGCGACCACCTCCATTTACGGGACAGTTTTTGGATTTCCCCCTTTTACCCCTACACACTTTCTATATAAAAGAACCTCCATCTAACGGACACTCTACATAGCGACCGCGGACATTGATTTTAGGGAACGGATTAAATGTTTCACCTCCCACCAACGACCACCTTTTTATTAAAAGTTCGTTTGACGCGGTGATCAAAATAATTATCCCCTCTCAAGTTTTTCTTTTTTTTTTCTGGTTTTTCCTAAAGTTTCCTACATTAGCTCCATACGTCTTGTACAATTTTAATCATTTTTTAATATTACTTTGGACGAACAATATTATTTTTTCCGATATGACTCTCAAACGAAAGTGGTTAACTCTAGAAGAGAAAATAAATGTGTTGGAAGATTTTGTAAAAACCAAATCTAGCCATCGTCATCTTGCCGAAAGGTTTGAACTATTTTTCTAATAATAGATGATAGTAACATATGATGATAATTTTACCATAAATTATTATTGCTATGAATAAATGTGATGATTGTTATAAAAATTATTAATTAAGTCAATAATATGTAGTTTTTTGATAATTTTTTTGGATAATTAAGAAAAACTTGATGCATATCATATAGCTGCAATAATTATGCAATTATGTACGTTTTTAAATCTATTAATGATAAACAATTTTTAAATAGATGTTTGTAAAAAAAAACCCATATTTTTTCATAATGAAACTTGCCTACCTCCTTCTAACGACCACCTCCAAACAGCGGCCACTTTGCTTTCCCCCGCCAGTGTCCGTTATTGAGAGGTTCGACTGTATACGTATACGTATTTCTTATAGTGTTCCTTCTTGATTTTTGTTTGTTGCCATCATACGAGATCACAATTAATTGAGGCTACAATAAAACGAGAGAACAAAGTTTATAAAGAGAAGTTCGCAATTAAATTTACTGGAGTTACTTGTTTGTGAGTAACACCCTCAGAACTGAGCTGTTTAAAGTTTGGAGGGGAGCAGCTTTAAAGTAGTATCACACAAGAACTTTAATCTCCCCTCGTTTTCGCTCCTTAAGGACAAAAACAATCCTTTTAATCAAATTTACCAGAATAAATTTAGGATTTTGTTTTACTCGGTGCATCGATAAATTTGTTCTTAAGCGCATCTCTCAGCTTTTATTAATTGCAGTTGGAAAATTATAATTTCTATAATCCTATTTAAAAGCGCGTATAATATTTTCTAAAATCTCTTAATACGAAATAAAAGGACATATTTATAAAAGGAATAAGCGTCAGGGACTCTGAACTATTTGGCCAAGTGCCAACGATAAAAACCCACCCAATGTCCAATGTCAAAACCAAAGGCATTGACACGATTTTCCTCTTTTGTGTATTTGTAATCTCGTCTGAAGTATGCTTGCCACCCTAGGCTCACTTTATGTAGCATGAAAGTATTTATTATACTCCTAAATATATGAAAAGATTTTTTGCTAATATCTTTTTTCATGTAATCGCTAAATAATTGGATTATTATTATTATTATTATTCTATGGAAGTTTCGGAAGTTCAGCATTTCAATGAGGAAGTGATTGAACGTAGCGAATGAAAATGCAATCACTGTTTTGTGCACTTTTGCTGTGTGCTTAACTTTGTAATTTCATGCAAGTTAGCAGTAGATGTGCTTTCCTAATTTTGTTTTCCCCAATATTTTACATTTTATTCGAAAACAACTCCAACGATTTCATTAATTTTTTTTTTTAAAATACCCTTTTATTGAAATTTACACCTATACCTACAGGGTACAATAAGTAAATGTGATGAAAGTATATATAGATAACGTGGCAGACGCGAATGACGGTCATCCAGTGATGGCCGCCATTAGTCACCCAGTTGGTCACGGGGCCAACGGCGCCTCAGCCGTCTTCGAGGATTTGGAGGGTAGCGTAGTTGGAAGACAAGTTTGCAGCTAAAGGGTTGGGATGAAATGAGAGTTTTTGATGAGAAATTTTTATATCGTATTTTGGCAAATTCGGAGATGAGTGGAATTTGGAGATCTGTATGTATTGTGTGGTTGCTATAACATAGAATGGAGCGTCTACTATGCGGCGGAGTATTTTGGATTGGAGTGTTTGCAGTCTATTGTTGGATTTTTTTAGCTGTTCCGTAAAGTTGCGAGTCCGTAAGTCCCATATTGGTGTGAGAAGAGCTGTATAGAGTTGTCGTTTGTTCTGTAGTGAGAGTTTTGAGCGTTTGAGCGTCATTAAAACTTAAAAAAAAAAAAATCACAAACTTATGAAATCGTTTAGATTTATATTTTACAATTTTTTCCAAGTTTAAGAAACGCATCTAATTTTTGTATACAGCTAAGAAAGGGATTTTTTTTTAGCTTTTAGGGAATTTATTCTAAAGATCGAGTATACAGAAAATTCCTTATTGAGGTTCAAAGGATATTTCGTCTCCAAAATGGCTGCTAGACTTTTCTGTAAGCTTCGTGTTGGTTGCTAAGGTTAAATTCCAGTGTAATGCACGATTTTACAAACAATAATATTGATTATAGTATGAGTCATACTTAACATTAATGAGTTATTATAACCTTGAGAAAAGTAGAAATTATTAAGTCATGTGAGGTTCACACCAGATTAAAATATATAAAATATTATATGTATAGAGTTCCTGAAGTGCTTTAAATTATTTGACATATTTTAGGTAACCGTAAAATATCAAAGAATATTAAAAAAAACACATTGCTAAATCTTCTATTTAAACAGACGACAAGCAATAATAATTTTGCTAACACCAGAACTTTAAAAGAAATTAGTGGACCAAGCTAGTTATACGAACATTGTATATTAGCTGTCCATTTTTATATATACTAATATACTTCAATTATTGGTAGTTAAGTTGGTCACTCTGCGAAGGTACCTTATGTTTACCATCTGATTTGGCCAGTTACCGTCGTCGGCCATCTTTTATCGTTACCTATTTAGTTATCTTCTTTGTAAACGTGATTTTTAGTGAATATTAAATCAGTTTTAAAGTGAAATTTTGTTATATAAATTGTGTTTAAGTTATTTTTAGTGCGGTACATACAGTTTTAGTGTAATTAATGGTGTGGTTCATTGTTAAATTACTGTAAGAAGTTAAGTGCTCCTCTGTCTTAGGCTGGAGCTACATATGTCTTTGATCTTTCACATTCTTTAAACAAGGTAAGACTCAATTAAACATGAACTTAGCAGTAAAGTTTAATAATTTTATAATAAATAAAGTAATAAATTGATATTGGTGCTTACAGTGTCGTTACAGTCATTACTTCGCTAACTTTAGAGATAAATTGTTATATTTTATTCTCTAACGTTATAAAATATTGTAATTGAATTATAAACATTCTAATGCTTTTTATTAACTAATCTTACTACGTAACTGACTGCAATTTCTCCATTAGTTATTGAACAAAAAATATTTAAATTGTAATTTATTACAAGAATGATTCGCTTGAGTTTCTCATTGTTAACGATAGGAGCGCTTCATATCAATTTTAACTCCAATGTCTTCCATGATTCTAGGCTTCTCTTACTGTTGTTTTAGTGGGGTTCAAACATTACAAATTAATTCCAATAATGAGCCAAACAAATATTTATTCAATTTGAATAACATACTCCCAAGGGATAAATTGTTATGGTTATGTTTAACAAAGTTTTAAACAACAAACATTATGCAAAATTTACTTATGTAGCTTAATTATCTATTTCTAATATATTACTACGTTCAGTTGCAGTCTAGTTTTAGTCGTCATTCTGTTTTCAGTCCAAGTTGGTGGTACTGTGCAGCTTCTGTAGTTAGTAGGATATTTAGAAATCTATGTGCTGTCTTTCCTAAATGGTCTTTAATGTTGGCACTTCCAGCATCATTTTGTATGAACAAAACGTTCAAAGGTGATTCGCTATAGTTTGTTCTTAAATAATTGCAACTTGTTAATTACAATTTTATTAGCCCCTCATCCCATTTAGGGCAAGCGTCTAAGTCTGAACATTTTGTTTGCCAGTATTGTCCATCTGTACGTTAGAGACGACGTCATGGCTGACTTAGAGTTAGGTAAGCTAGTCTTAGTTTCTGTGTTATGTGTAAAGCCAAGGCTAAGTCTTGTTTCAGGTTGTAAACCAAGATGTTTTAGTCTTCCATTTTTATTTCACTGTTGTTCATTTTCAAAGTTATTTGGACAGTTAAAAAAACAAAATTAGCCTGCAAACTTGTGTTCGTTTATTATTAATTTCCATTTGTGTGTTAGTTTGAAAAATATTGTTCATAGTTTTTTGGTGATTGATTGGATTGATTCCAAAAGGAACCAATACCAATCTTTGGTGTTAAAATTGTAAATATAATTATAAACAAACAGCCCTGAAGATGACCTAGTCCCTAGGTCGAGAACTTTGTCAAAAATAATTACAATTATGACTGAAATTGGCTGTAATAATCGTTCTTCCTTTTGTATAATGATGTTAGTTTGTTATCCAATTACTTCTGAAGAGTTAGGCAAGTCTTGCTAGAAGGAGAAAGCATAGTCTTTTTCATTACTTTTACATTCTATAAACGTGATACTTGTAAAATTATAAAAAAAATAGTCAAAATAGTTAATAAAATAGTTTTAAAATAATTAAATTTAGACATACGGCATCGAAGTATGGGGATCGACTAAACCGTTCCAACTCACTACGCCTCCAGGGACATTACAGTCCAAAAATACTTCGAAAACTTCTTAACGCTCCCTTCTATGTATCCTAACCTCACTCTATCCATAATGACCTCAAAATCCCTTTCATTACAGATCTTGCTAACAATCGTTTTTTCAAATTTCATTCCACTCTACAGCAGCTCATCCTAACTTTTTCATAGAAAACCTATCTTCCTCCACATTACCAGGGTAATCCTCTAAGGAGATTGAAGATCTCGTGGTCTCGTGATCTACTCTTATCGTGAGAGCAGTATAGCAAAAGCCCGTTACTGGAATGACACCACTGGGTGCCTTCTCCACTCTTGATTTTCACGTATTTTTTGTTATCAGGTACCATATTTGCTTGTTGCAACAACCGTTGCAGTGGTAAATTCCAATAAAAGATTAAAAAAAAAAATTAAGGAATTTTCTATTTACTGCTCTCAGCATTTTTTTTTTATTTTACAAAAAAAACTTTTGGACACATTCAGTCGTCCGGAAGTAAGAGATATTCCATTTTTGACTTTTTTTCCAAAAAGTCTATTACTTCGTACGCTCACTGCACACTTAGATCTAACATATACGAGGGTCGTTTGAAAAGTCCGTGCAAAAATAAAAACTACTTAATTTTTTGGGGTAAACCTTTTTTATTTTTCAACATAGTCTCCTTTTAGGCTTATACACTTCGTCCAACGCTGCTCTAGTTTGTTGATCCCTTTCAAATAATTGGATTTGTCCGAGTCTGAAAAATAGCCATTCGTTTCTGCAATCACCTCCTCGTTTGAATAAAATCTTTTTCCCGCCAGCCATTTCTTCATATTGGGGAACGAATAGTAGACCGAGGGAGCCAAGTCTGGAGAATAGGGGGGATGTGAAACGAGTTGGAACCCTATTTCCATTAATTCTGCGACCACAACTGCCGAGGTGTGAGCTGGTGCGTTGTCGTGATGGAAAAGGACTTTTTTGTGGGCCAATCGTGGGCGTTTTTCTTGCAGCTCGGTTTTCAAACGGTCCAATAACGATGAATAATATGCACCTGTAATAGTTTTACCCTTTTCCAGATAGTCGATGAGGATTATTCCTTGCGAATCCCAAAAGACAGTCGCCATAATCTTTCCGGCCGAAGGAACGGTCTTCGCCTTTTATGGCGCAGATTCCCCCTTGATAACCCATTGTTTAGATTGTTCTTTGGTCTCAGGAGTGTAGTGATGTATCCATGTTTCATCCACAGTGACGAAACGACGCTTAAAGTCCTGCGGATTCTTCTAGAACAGCTGCAAACCGTCCTTGCAACACTTCACACGATTTCGTTTTTGGTCAAGCGTGAGCAATCGCGGCACCCATCTTGCGGATAGGTTTGTCATGTCCAAATGTTGATGCAAAATATTATGTACCCGTTCATTCGAGATGCCCACAGCACTAGCAATCTCACACACCTTCACTCTTCTGTCATCCATCACCATAGCATGGATTTTATCAATGATTTCTGGAGTAGTAACCTCAACAGGGCGTCCAGAACGTTCAGCGTCACTTGTGTCCATATGGCCACTCCGAAAATTTTGAAACCACTTATAAACTGTTCTAATCGAAGGTGCAGAGTCACCATAATGTTTATCAAGCTTCTCTTTAGTCTCCTGAGGCGTTTTGCCTTTCATAAAGTAGTGTTTAATCAACACACGAAATTCTTTTTCGTCCATTTTTTGAAAATCACTCGACTTCCTCGATTCAAACGAATGCCAAACACAAAGAAATAGACCGATCTGGCTGAAACTTGGTGTGTGTTCTTCCAAGAGATGCTACTAACTAAACATAACCTCGATACGCGCCAGTGGTGCTATCTCTCTGACTTTGCACGGACTTTTCAAACGACCCTCGTAAATTTGATTCAAAGCAATTAAATTAAGGAAAATGCTTCTTATGTTAGTTTGTTAGATAGTTTCCTTCTATCTGTGGGTAGATCCTTCGGTCTCATTATCTGTATAATATTAATTGAAAATAAATCATTAGTAAAATTCCTTATTTGAACAACTTCTATTGAGGAAATAACCATGTTATTGAAGACATTTTTGTTATTTTTAATCATTTTATCCGCTCAAAATTTATCTATTTTAATTTTGTTTTTCCCTATTTATTACCTTCCTTGGTCCTTTCCTCTCCCCAAATCGTGTTAATGAGTAAAACCATTTGCCCCCTTTTTGTGTATTTCATTTAAATATTAATATCCTATTGTGTTGGTAGTAAATGCGAAATAAAAACTATGACAAAATTTCATTCATTGATGGCCTTTAATGACCTCGTCTTTTTTATCGCTTTAATTAACAATTTATTTTATTTTGCGCATTACAGATTTGCGGATAATAAATATTATGTTCGTTTGCATATACTGGGTGTTCATTTTAAGACGGCTCAAATGCATTTCATGCTTAAACGGTTGATCTGAGCAAAAAATGGTAGAGGAAAAATTTGTTGCCCGTCACCTCTTGTTTCAGAATATGTGACTTGATTTTAGATTCATGCCCGCATACGCGGCTGACGCGCGACCAAAAGTGAGGGTTCGCAGTAGGCCCCCATTTTCATATACACAGTTTTAAATAGAATAAAAAGTTATGAAAGAAACCGGAAACCGCAATTCGATATCTTCAAAATTAAAGGTACTAGGCCATTTCAAAATCTGGCATTTACTAATCATATTTCAAGTTTTTAACTTGTTATCAAAGAGAAAGAAGAGCACGCGATAGGTCATTTTTATGTATTTTTTCATCCCCTTTCTACTAAAAATATTGCCAAGTCAGAAAAGCTAGTATTTTACTTAATATCGGGAAATAAGTCGTTTTCCGAGTGATTTTTTCTAAGAAAAATCAAATGTTAAGAGCTTTAGATGTTCTCAGGTATACCCAAAATGGCTAAAAATTAATTTTACATCTGTTACAAAGAAGAAGGTTTAATAATTGTTTGGTAATCTTGGGAGAGTTGCGTTTAATTACCAAAAAAAAAATTGGAAACCTCCTGCCACATATTTAAGTGATCAATATCTTTCATGTAAAGGATCATACTTGTTCCTTAATTTATCAAATAATGTGCTTTACTCAACTTGTGAAGTATGTACTGTGCCTTCAAAGGTGCCTCCTCTGGTTCGCAAGCGAGGTTAGCGTGGAGGTTATCAAATCTGTCGAGTTTTGACCGAGTTAAAGTTGTTGTTGATTAACAGTGCAACAGTCTCATTACCTTCTCCTTTTTGTTAACAGAATTAACAAATGTTGGAGATAGATGATAAAAATAACGTAACGTTTTAAATTTTTTTTTTTTTAGTATTTTTCTTGCCTGTTTAGACCTACCACGTGTCTTCAACATTTATGAATTCTGTTATCAGTTTCCAGAAGCTCTCGTGATGAAGGGCACCTTTTACCGTACCCGAAACGTGGAGCCCTAATAAAACAATTTTTATAACGAAGACTTTTTATATTGTTGCCTATGATAAATTTGACTATTTCTACATTTAGATCGTTTAGTTTGGCGGTTTAGAATTGTGGAGAGATGTGGCGGAAGTGGAAATTTAGCTTCGATGATACGTTGCCAGCTCTACCATGCGTATACTGTGGGCATGCTAGGATTAGGTGATTAGCATCCGCTATGGATTCCCTATCGCAGGGACATATTGGTTCGGTGTTAATGCCAATTCTTCCAGGATGATGTGGAGAATAATTGTGGTTGAACCTTAACCTGCAGATGACTCCATAAAAGGGTCTATCCTCAGTATGATACCACGGTCTGGTAGGGATTCTAGGCTCTATAGACGCGTAGAATTTTCCCTTGTACTGCTGAGAGCTTATGTATTCTGAGTTCCAGATGTTGTAGCAAGATTTTTTTATATGGTTTTATTTTATGTCTGAATAGACTATTGAATTTATGGAAGGATGTGGTAGGTTTATCGCGTCTTTCGCTTTGGCATCGGCCAATTCGTTCCCTCTTAAGCCGGAGTGCCCCTTGATCCAGATAAGGGTTACCTTCTTGGCTGAAGTAACTTCTTCTAATAGTTTCCTTGTGTCTAAGAACGAAGACTTACTCTGGTCATTGTCGAACGTTTTCTTTTCTTTTTTTTGAACCTGACAAATTTATAAAACACATTTTCTTTGATACTGTTATTAGGATCTCAGAAAGTTGTGTATCCCCGCTTAACTTAATTTTACAAAAATGTTTCTAACCATCTTGGAACTTGTTCTCAGTAAAGATAATTATTTCTTTCGCAGAGATAGTAAGGAGGTTATCTAATAAAATAAATCTTTGCCATATTTGATAAAGACGGGTGAGTCATTCTAGTATATTACACGATAATCCCAAATATGTTCATGTTACTGATCTTCCATTTGACCACTCTCTATCTTTTTTTAGTATTCCATCTGCTGAACATTTTTTTTTCCTTTTATTTTTGTTAGGTATACTACTGTTCTAAATGTTTACTGTTGTATCATTTTTCAAGGTTATATGAACATATTGATTATGTATTCTCATTGCCATGTAACCTTGTGCGTCACTTTAATAATTATTCATTTTCTGTGCTCGCGTATTGCGCGACATTGGTGGATTGTGGTAGAAGATTGTTCTCAATGCGACACATTTGTAATGTGATTATATTTTTTGGTCTTCATTCAAAAAAATGCGGGACTAAACAACCTTAGAAATTCCAAAAAAAAAAAAAAATATAAAACCTATTTCTCTGTACAAATGAAATAAGTATAATTCCATGTTTTCGATTAAATTTAAAGTATTTATTTGTTTGGCATTTAAGAGAAATTTGTTGTCAATCAGGCAGTTGGTTGAAAACGTTAATCTGTTTTGTTGATAGTTGTGGACTGGAAGGTTGAGAAGTCTAGTAAGTAATGGTTTGTGAAGATAGATTTTGTTGATTGAAAGATCTCGTGAAGTGAGGTGATTGATTATCTTTTTTAATTTGATAAGTAATTTGTCCTTATTATTATTTTTTTTTTTCAATTATGTTGCTGTATACAGGGTGAACCAGTAAGTAATGTCCAATAGGCCTACTGTGTGTAGTACATCTAAAGTGGAGTTCAATGACGTATTGGCCAACTTCATATTTTCCTCTGTTCTTGAGTGACGTCACTTTAAAGTTTTTTTCTAAAATCATTACTTTTTTCCAATAAAAATGTTTAATTACTCAGAAAGTTTTAGTCCGAATTCGATTCTGATGACACGGTTAGAAAGACAGATAAATTTCCTAAAAATTGACACCATTTTGAAGCATAAATTATTCTCCAAACTGCCTTAATCTTCCACCGGAACCTAGGAAAATAAAAGTAATCGAAATTTTTGAAGAAAACTCATTAGGCTCTTATGTGATCATTTTCAGACCTAGGTGCTGGCACTTTTTACAAAAAGTTTCCTTGTCTAATGGGCTTTCAAACAGTATATCATTTTCCAGGATTCCTTTTATCTTCGTATGAGAAATTACGTTTGTTTTGCAAGAAAACGTGTTCACGAGCACTCAAGAGTGTTAGTTATCAAGTTGTTTAATTAATTGAAAACTCTTTTAGATGGACCAGTAGTCAATTTTTAAAGCAGATTGTCTTAAAATAAGGTAGTCTAAGGTTACTTATTGCACATTAAACATTTACTTCTGATCTCACTGAAATATTTGAGAAAATGTTAGGAAATATTTTAAACAAATACTTAAACAAAAATTCATATACAATAGTTTGTTTTTACACTATTTTAATTCAATTTTTAGGAAATTTATCTGCCTTTCTAAACGTGTTATCAGATTTGAATTCGGACTGAAACTTTCTGAGTAATAACATTTTTATTGGAAAAAAGTGAGGATTTTAGAAAAAAACTTAAAAGTGACGTCACTCAAGAACCGTGGAAAATATGAAGTTGGCCAATACGTCATTGAACTCCACTGTTCTAGATGTACTACACACAGTTGGCCTATGGACAATACGAGGGTCGTTTGAAAAGTCCGTGCAAAGTCAGAGAGATAGCACTACTGGCGCGTATCGAGGTTATGTTTAGTTAGTAGCATCTCTTGGAAGAACACACACCAAGTTACAGCCAGATCGGTCTATTTCTTTGTGTTTGGAATTCGTTTGAATCGA